>NC_082596.1:0-339404 GCF_030936135.1 Gavia stellata | reverse complement strand
TCCCCGGCGCACCGGGCGCTGCTCGGCTCCGCCCCGGCGAGAAACGAAACCGAAAGAGCCGTGGGGGGGACGGGAACGGGAAGTGTGGGGGCGGGACCTCGTGGGGGACACCCACACGGGACCGGCCCCACGCGTGAGCGGGACGGGCCCCACGCGTGACACGGGGAGAGCCGGAGAAAGCCCCGTTCCCCGGGGGGGGGGGGGCAGAGGGGCGGGCGGGGGCCGCGGCCGCGCTGCCGCCACACGGGGGCGCTCTGCCGCCCGGCCCCTCCCCGCAGGCCCCGCCCCGGAGAGGGCGGAGCGAAGCGGACCCCGCCCTGCCGCGCGGCCCCGCCCCTTTGCGGGAAGCCCCGCCCCTGCTAAGCCCCGCCCCTTCCCCGAGGCCCCGCCCGCAGCGGAGCGGAGCCAGCGCTGCCGCACGGCCCGGCCCGGTGAGTGGGGGGACCGGCGGGGCGGGGGGGGGTCCCGGTGCACCGGAGCGGGGGGGGTGCGGTGGGAGGGGGTCACGGAGGCCCCGGCGCCGCCCCCGAGCGCCGTCCCCCCCGCGCCGCACCGCTCTGCCGCATTCCGCAGCCGACGGGGCCGGTGCGGGGGGGGGGGGGGCGACCGGGCCGGGGGGAGCGGGGCCCCGAGCGGGACCCCGCTCCCCCCGGCCCGGTGTGGGGGGGTCCCCCCCGCCCACGGCCCCCCCCGCGGGGCAGCGCTCACGGATTAGGATTGCTGCTGCCGTAAATAGGCCGCGCTCGGGCATTACCGGGCGCCGGGGCAAAGCCGCTTACGGGGGATCCCGGGAATAACCGGGGGGGGCCGGCGGGGTCCCCCCCGCACCCCCGCTGCGTCTGCCCCCTGCGGGGTGCAGCCCGTGCCGCATGCACCCCGTGCCGCATGCACCTGTGCAGCCCCTGCTGCGTCTGCCCCGTGCAGTGTGCAGCCCGTGCTGCGTGCAGCCCCTGCACCCCGTGCTGCATGCACCCCACCTCACCTGCACCCCGTGCTGCATGCACCCCCTGCACCCCTGTCCTGTGCACCCCATCTCACCTGCACCCCGTGCTGCATGCACCCCATGCACCCCTGTCCTGTGCACCCCATCTTACCTGCGCCCTGTGCTGCATGCACCCCCTGTCCTGTGCACCCCATCTCACCTGCTCCCCGTGCTGCATGCACCCCCTGTCCTGTGCACCCCATCTCACCTGCGCCCCATGCTGCATGCACCCCCTGCACCCCGTGCTGCGTGCACCCCACCTCACCTGCACCCCATGCTGCATGCACCCCATGCACCCCGTGCTGCATGCACCCCCTGCACCCCCTGTCCTGTGCACCCCATCTCACCTGCGCCCCATGCTGCATGCACCCCCTGCACCCCCTGTCCTGTGCACCCCATCTCACCTGCGCCCCGTGCTGCATGCACCCCCTGCACCCCTGTCCTGTGCACCCCATTTCACCTGCGCCCCGTGCTGCATGCACCCCCTGCACCCTGTGCTGCGTGCACCCCATTTCACCTGCACCCCATGCTGCATGCACCCCATGCACCCCTGTCCTGTGCACCCCATCTCACCTGCGCCCTGTGCTGCATGCACCCCATGTCCTGTGCACCCCATCTCACCTGCACCCCATGCTGCGTGCATCCCCTGCACCCTGTGCTGCGTGCACCCTATGTCACCTGCACCCCGTGCTGCATGCACCTCCTGCACCCCTTGTCCTGTGCACCCCATCTCACCTGCGCCCCGTGCTGCATGCAGCCCCTGCACCCCGTGCTGCGTGCACCCCATCTCACCTGCACCCCGTGCTGCATGCACCCCCTGCACCCCCTGTCCTGTGCACCCCATCTCACCTGCACCCCATGCTGCGTGCGCCCTGTACCCGCCCCTGCAGTGAGCACCCCATGCAACATGCACCCTGTGCCCGGTGCCCCCCATGCAGGGCGCACCCCATGCCTTCTGCACCCCCTGCGGTGTGCCGCCCCGTGCCATAGGCACCCTGTGCCCCCCGTGCCCCCCCACGTGGGGTGCACCCCCTGCCACATGCACCCTGTGCCCCCCGTGCCCCCCACGTGGGGTGCACCCCCTGCCACATGCACCCTGTGCCCCCCATGCCGCGTGCGCCCGGTGCTGCACACACCCCATGCCCCATGCGCTGCCTGCCCCCCATGTGCCCCCCACACCGCTTGTGCCCCGCGCACTGCGATGCACGCACCCTGCGCCCCCCATGCAAGGTGCGCCCGATGCCACCTGTGCCCCATGCCCCCCATGCCGTATGCCCCCCATATGGGGTGTGCCCCGTGCCGCATGCACCACGTGCCCCCGGTGCTGCACGCAGCCTGTGCCGCGTGCCCCCCTGTACTGCTTGTGCCCCGTGCACCCTGTGTCCCCCACGTGGGGTGCCCCCCGTGCCGTAGGCACCCTGTGCCCCCGTGCAGGGTGCCCCCCCGGCGGTGTGCCCCCCCGTGCCGGTGCCGTCTGCAGCCCGGGGTGCTCGGCCCACCCTCCGCGCCCCTGCGGCGCTGCCCAGGAGGGGGTCCCTGCCCTCCCCGGGGCTGCCCGTGCCGGGGGTCTGGGCTGGCGGCCTCTTGCCAGGGCCGGGGGGCACGTGCCTGCAGCGCGGTGCCGCAGGGCAGAGCCCCCCCGTCCCACCCCGAGGCCCGTGGCACCGGGCCGGGGCGTCACGCGGGCGGCTGGCTTCGGTTGCGCCACCGGCCAGGCAGGCTGTCACTTGGCCGGGCCCCGGTGTTGGCACCGGCTGCGGGCGGCCTCGTGCCCGGGGACGTCGGTGCTTCGCTGCGGCACCGGCTCCGGCACGTCCCGCCCGCCGTGGCGTGGGATTGCGCAGGGCTGGCCGGGGGCTCTGCCTGCCAGCTGCCAGCCCTGCGGGCCGCTGCCTGTCCCCGCTGCGGGCCCGGCTGCATTTATTGCGGCGGCAGCGGCAGCGGCAGTGGCGGCGAGCGATCACCGCGCAGGGCCGCAGCCGGAGCCGCCATTCCCACAGCCGCCTGGTTTTGTAATCCCGGGCTCCACGCAGAACCGGCGTCCGCCGGCGGCTGGGCCTGGCACTCCGCAGCGGGGACAGCCCCGGTGCCTGCGGCGAACCCCTGCCGCCGCGGCGGCCCGCTCGCCGGCTGGCCACCGTAGGTAGGGCCGTGGCCCACGGAACGGCACCGCTGCCGGTCCGGCTCCTTGGCCAGCGGTCACCTCCGGCGAGGGGGCCCCGTGGCGCGGTGGGTGCTGGGTCTGGTGGGACCCCGGTGCGGCGGTGGGCCGCTGGCGGCCCGCCATGCCGGTCCCGGGGGAGGCGGCGGCTGGAAGTGGGGCAGGGAGCGAGGCTGGTGACAAGGGGCAGCCGGGCAGCGCCGGGGCTCCCGTCTCCGCTGCCGGTGGCCGCCGCGAGGCCCCGGCCCCGGCCCCGGCCGCCGCCGCCATGGCCGAGGCCTTCCCCGCAGGGCCCGGGCCGGGGCAGCCACGGGGGGGTTGCCATGGCAACGGCCCTGCCGCCGGGGCGGCCATCTTGTGCGGGCCCGGGGAGCCGGCGGGGCCGGGCCCCCCCACGGCGGGGGAGCGCTGGGGACGGGGACCCCCCCACGGGGTGCACCGGGTCGGGGACCCCCAGGACTGCCCGGGCGTGGGGGAGAGGGGCCGGGGGGGATGGCCACGGGGGGTGATGGCCGTGGGGGGGGGGTGATAGCCATCGGGGGGGTGATGGCTGTGGGGGGGTGATGGCCATGGGGGGGGTGATGGCCATCGGGGGGGGTGATGGCCGTGGGGGGGGGTGATGGCTGTGAGGGGGGTGATGGCTGTGGGGGGGTGATGGCCGTGGGGGGGGGTGATGGCCGTGGGGGGGTGATGGCCGTGGGGGGGGGTGATGGCCGTGGGGGGTGATGGCCGTGTGGGGGGGTGATGGCCGTGGGGGGGGGTGATGGCCGTGGGGGGGTGATGGCCGTGGGGGGGTGATGGCCGTGGGGGGGGGTGATGGCTGTGAGGGGGGTGATGGCCGTGGGGGGGTGATGGCCGTGGGGGGGGGTGATGGCCGTGGGGGGTGATGGCCGTGTGGGGGGGGTGATGGCCATCGGGGGGGTGATGGCCGTGGGGGGGTGATGTGGGGGGGTGATGGCCATGGGGGGGGGTGATGGCCGTGGGGGGTGATGGCCATCGGGGGGGTGATGGCTGTGGGGGGGTGATGGCCATGGGGGGGGTGATGGCCGTGGGGGGGGGTGATGGCCATGGGGGGGGGTGATGGCCATCGGGGGGGGGGGTGATGGCCGTGGGGGGGTGATGGCCGGGGGGGGGGTGATGGCCATCGGAGGGGTGATGGCCATGGGGGGGGTGATGGCCATCGGGGGGGTGATGGCCGTGGGGGGGTGATGGCCGCGGGGGGTGATGGCCGCCAGGTCTGACGGCCCCTCTTCCTCCTCCCCACAGCAGAGAGGCGGCAGCCAGCCGGGGGGGGCAAGATGTCCCACGAGAAGAGCTTCCTGGTGACGGGCGACGGCTTCCCGGGGCAGCAGCCGACGGCCCCCCCGGCCTACGCGCAGCCCCCCTACCCCGCCGCCCCCTACCCCCAGCCCCAGTTCGCCCCGGCGCCCTACAACCAGCCGGGCTTCCCACAGGGGCCGGGGCCGTACCCCCCCCCGGGGCCGTACCCCCCCGCCGGGCCGTACCCCCCCCCGGGGCCGTACCCCCCCGGGCCCTACCCGCCGGCGGGGCCGTACCCCCAGGGCCCCTACGCCCAGCCGCCCTACGCCCAGCCGCAGCCCATGGTCCCCGGGGACCAAGACTGTAAGTAACGGGGCTCGGGGAGGGGGGGGGGGGCCCTGGCAGGCGCGGCCGGCGGCCTGGGGGGGTCCAGTGTTTCGGCCCCGTTTCGGCTGGGCAGGGCCAGGTCCCGCCGCGTGGCCGGCACGGGTGGGCGAGGTGGGGTCCGGCTGGTAGGGCAGCTCAGGGTGCCCGAGCGGGGCTGTGGGGACCCCCGGGGGAAGGCGTCTTGTCCCGCGAGCCCCCAGAGACGAGCCCAGCCCCGGGGGGCACCCTGGGGTGCCTCTGCCCACCGGAGGAGGGTGCTGACTATGGCCCCGGGAGAGGGGACACTGCCTGGAGCTCTCGGCTCGGTGGGCACGCCGGCATGAAGCTCGGCTTTGGGGGGCACAGAGGTCCGCTCCCCCCAGCCCCTGGGGCCCCCCCGGCCCCCTCAGCCCCGTCTCTCCTTTTCTCTCGCTGCCGCCAGCCAGAGCCGGGCCCCACCGTGGGCCGTGGAGACCGGGCATCGTGGTTACCCGAGTCGGTGAGCAGCCACCCCGGCAGGCAGGGGCAGGCAGGCCCTAGGACAGGGACTCGGCGTGCCGCGGCGGTGCAGGCAGCCCCCTCAGCCCCCTTCACCCGCCCTCCCTTCCCCGCAGCCCCCCTGCACAGCACCTACCACGAGGACGGGCCACCCTCCTACTATGACAACCAGGACTTCCCCACCGCGCACTGGGACGACAAGAGCATCCGGCAGGCCTTCATCCGCAAGGTGGGACTCGGCCGGGGGCGCTCGCCGAGGCGGGGGGCAAGAGCTTCGGGTGCCCCGCCGTGACCCATCGCCGTCCCCCAGGTCTTCCTGGTGCTCACCCTGCAGCTGACCATCACCTTCGCCTTCGTGGCCATCTTCACCTTCGTGAAAGGCGTGAAGGGCTTCGTGCAGCGCAATGTCTGGACGTACTACGTCTCCTACGCCGTCTTCTTCATCTCCCTCATCGTCCTCAGCTGCTGCGGGGATTTCCGCCGCAAGCACCCCTGGAACCTGGTGGCCCTGGTAAGCACCGTGCCGGGGTGGCGGCACGCTCGGACGCGGCTTCGGCAGCCTCAGCCCCACAGCCCTGGGGATGCCCAAGGTCCCACAGGGAGCCCAGGGAATGGCTGCGGGGACGGGCAGGGACGGGGGCACGGCTGGGCGGGTTCAGGGGGTGCAGGGGGGACGACTGCCTGGCCTGGCAAGAGCGGAGCCTGCTCCAGACTCGGCAAAGCCGAGAGCGCTGTGCGAAGGGTGTTGGGCACCGCAGAGGTGCGGCGTCACCAGACCCGGCTGGACCCGTTGGTGGCCGGCAAAGGGGGGGGCGTGCGGCCGAGCCGGCATGACACGGTGCCCATCTGCTCCCCAGTCCATCCTGACCATCAGCCTGTCCTACATGGTGGGGATGATCGCCAGCTTCTACAACACCGATGCCGTCATCATGGCTGTGGGCATCACCGTCGTCGTCTGCTTCACCGTCGTCATCTTCTCCCTGCAGGTCAGCTCCGGGGGTGGGCGGGCGGCTGGACAACCCCCCCGGCTCCCTTCTGGGGGGCTCCGAACCGGGTGTACGACCCCCCTGGCTCCCTGCTGGGGGGCTCCGAACCGGGTGTACGACCCCCCCGGCTCCCGGCTTACTCTCCCCCGTCTCACAGACCAAGTACGACTTCACCTCCTGCCGGGGCGTGCTCATCATCTGCCTCGTCGTCCTCATCGTCTTCTCCATCCTCTGCATCTTCATCCGGAACCGCATCATGGACATCATCTACGCGTCCCTGGGGGCCCTGCTCTTCACCTGCGTGAGTGCCGGGGGGGGCCCCGTCCTCCCCTGCCCCTGGGGGGGGCCGAGCCGTCTGCCGGATCCCCGGGGACCCAGGCTGGGGCGGGGGGGGGTGTGCGCAGGACCCGGGCCCAGGGGGGGCAAGGGACCCGCTCGTGGGGCGGCTGCTTGGTTGTGTGGGGTGCTGCTGGCGTCCCCCCCAGCCCCTGCCCGGCTCCGTGCGCCCCCCGACGACGTCCCCTCTCCGGCAGTTCCTGGCGGTGGACACGCAGATGATCCTGGGGAACAAGCAGCTGGCGCTCAGCCCCGAGGAGTACGTCTTCGCCGCCCTCAACCTCTACACAGACATCATCAACATCTTCCTCTACATCCTGGCCATCATCGGCCGGGCCAAGGAGTAGCGGCCCCCCCGCCGCGGCCCCCCCACCGCCCCACGGCGCACGTCTCGGTTCGTGTCCCCCCCCACCGCCCCTCTAGCCGGTTTTGTTTGGTGTTCTCATTGCACCCCCTCGTCGGTTCACCCGTTAGAGTTTCTTTGACCCCGGCCACCTCCCCGGCCCCGGCCGGGAGCGGCTGCGGTGGCTCGCCGGGCCGGGGGGCGGCACGGGGGCCCCCGAGGTGGGGGGGCTCCCGAGGTGGGAGGGTCCCCGGGTGACAGCTCTGTCCCCTTGCCGGGAGGCAAGTGCGAGGCAGGCGGCGCTTGCCGGTGCCTGCCGGTGTGCCGCAGCCGCCCACTGCCCCTCCTGCCCCCCCAGCAGCCCCCTGCCCTGGCCCTCTGCTTCCCCCCCGCTGTGAATACGGCCTTCCCCCCCCTTGCGTTGAACGAGGACTGGAAGCACTTTCCCCCCCGCCCGCGGTGGAGCTCATCCCCTCCGTCCCGCTCCCCCCGCGCACGCGCTGCCCTCGCCCCTCGCCGCCCCCCCGGCCGCGCAGGCAGGGCCAGCGCCGGCGGCCCCCCCGGCTCCCCAGCCCCCCCTCGGGCTGAGGGCAGGGTCCCGCCACTCGGGCGGGCGGGGGGGGTCCTCGCGCTGGGCACCCGTCACGGCCAGAGCGTCCCTGCGGGGACCCGGCACCCTCTCAGGGCCCGAGCCGCCGTCCCTGCCCGTCCCTGCCCGTCCGCGCCCAGGCAGCGTGGGGGTCCCGGCCCTGGCCCCCTCCCCACGCGGCCGCGGCTCCGTTCTTCCCCCGTTCTGTGGCTCCAGCTCCTGCTGTTAATAAACCTCCGTCTAGTTCACCTCCACCGGCTCCGGCTCCCCTTTCCCCACCGACGCTGGCAGGGCCCGGGCGGAGAAGCACCCGCCAAGGGTGCTGCAGCCTTTTAGGGCTGGGGACCCGCGTCACCCATCTCCCCACATCCCTGGGCCGGTTCAGCCGCGGCAGCGTGTGGCACTCGTGGTTGGCCACCGGCAGGGATATATTCAGCAACGGGGAGCTCGGCTGCGTCCGCTGCGCCGCCTGCCCCCCTCACCGTCATGGCCCCTGGCTCTGCCGCCCCAGCAGAGCTGGGCTGCTGCCTGTGCCCCGGCTGCGCTGCGCTCCGAGGCCTCTGCCGGCAGCCAGCCCTGGCCCCGGGAGCAGCCGTGGGGGTCCCGGGGGGGCTGTTGGCAGTCCTGGACCCCGGCAGCACTCGTCCTGCCTCTCCCTCTCAGTTCGCGCCACAGCTGCAGCCGTGTGCCGGCTCCCGTTGTGGCAGCGCAGCGTCCCGGTGGAGCCCTGCAGCTGGGAGGGAAGAGGCAGGGAACTGGCGGCGCTGTGGCAAGGGGCTCTGCACCAGAGGGCGAGGGTTGTGTCCGGCCATGGATGGGTCTGCACCGGGCCGGCACACCGATGCCCACCTGGTGGGCACGGGGCTGCTGGGTGAGCTCTGGCTCCCGGGGGGGCTCCTTGCCCACCCTGGGCAGGGAGCCAGCAGCTCCCTGGCAGTGCCATGGCTCGGGGCTCAGCATGGCACAGGCGGTGCCGGCGCAGGAGGGCTGGTCGGGCCTGGGGACGCTCGCGGTGCCATGGGCTAGCCGGGCGGCTGGCGTGTCCCGCAGGGAGCACCAGCACTTCTCTGTGCGCTGCCAGGCGCAGCGGGGGCTAGCTCCAGGCTGGCGCCAAGGCACCGGGCCAGGGCGGGGGGGGCTGGCCTGCTGGTCCCTGGCTGTGCCCACGCTTGCCGCATGGCTTGCAGGAGGGGTAGGAGACGGCGCCCTGGTACACGTCCCATGGGCAGGCGCTGGTCAGTGTCTCCACCTGGGTGCAGCAGCCATGGGTGGCGTGCCCGGCCGGGCTGCGGCAGAGGTGCCCGCAGGCCTCGCGGCACGGCTGCGCCCTGTTCCCCTGGTCCTGGCACCCCTTGCGCCGGCTCGCCCAGGGTTGGCCGTTGCACAGTGTCATCTTGATGCAGCGGTCCATCCTGGCAGCCAGCACCCAGCCCTGCTACTGGAAGCACTCCTTGTCCCACTGGAAGTGGCGGTCGTGCCGGCACAGCCTCTCCATAGAGGAGGAGGCGGCGGCGGTGGCATGGCACCGCTCCTTGGGGCCCTCAGCCGGCCCCGGCTCAGCCCCCGGCAGCTGCTGGCTCAGGAGCTCCTCCAGCAGCCGGGAGGCCAGGCCGCTGGCAATGAAGGAGTGGCGGTTGATGGCTGCTCCGGCGCTGAGCTGGTAGGATGCCAGCACGGTGCTGAGTGTCTCTTCTGCTGGCCCCTCGGCACCAGGGCAGCACGGTGCTGGTGGACTGGTGGTGCTGGCAGATGAGATGACCACGGGGAAGACGGAGCTGGTCAGGCTCTCTGGGGAGAGTGCCGGCACGCCGGGCCTTGCCGGGCCACCTGGGGTGGCAGGGGTGTGGCAAGGAGCTGCCGGCACAGCCCTCCTGGGGGTCCCAGCAGCAGGAGGGGCTGCGTCAGGTCCCTCACAACAGCCCCTCGTGCGCCAGCGTGCCGCTGGCCCGGCACCCACCGCACCACGGTCCCGGCTGCCCAGCAGGCTGGTGCTGGGGGGTTCCTGCAACCGCGGAAGGGGGACGGAGACAGGTCCCCCACCACGTGTCCCCCATGGCGGTGGCACGCAGTGATTGCTCACGCCTGGTGGCACTACCACGAAAGCCCAGGAGCACGGTGAGAACACCCATCGTCTCCGAGCGCGGCTGGGACATGGTGCCCGGAGCTGCTGGGGTCAGCCAAAATCCGGCAGGAAAAAGGGTGCAGCCCCCCCGCCCTGCTCACCCACTGCCACCGGTACCGTCCTCGCGGCGGTCAGACGGGTGCCTGCTGGGACAGAGCACCGTGGTGCCGGGGGGGGCCAAGTCCTGCAGCCACATAGTGGGGCCGGGGGCGGGGAGCGTCCCTCTGTGACATCCCCTCGGAACCAGCCCTCCCCGGCACCCGCGTTGGAGACGCCCTGGCTGCTCCCGGCATCCCGCAGCAAGCCAGGGACCTTCCCATGCCCCTGGCCCTGGCGCTGCCGCCTGGCGCAGGGCGTGTGTCGGCGTGAGCAGCACAGCCCGGTGCCGGGACCGGGGGCCGCCATGGAGCCGGTGCCCGGCGGCCGCCCCGCACGCACGGGGCTCACGGTCTTCGCCTGCTACGACCAGCTGCGGCGTGAGATCCAGGCGCTGCTGGCGGAGAACGAGGCGCTGACACGGGCGGTGGGGCGGCTCAAGGAGCAGCAGCACCTGCGGCACCTCCTGCGCGGCCAGCCCGGCACGGTGCATGGCACAGCACCCGGCTCGGCGCCCCCCCTTGCCCCTGCACCCCGCTCTGGCGGAGGACGCTTTGCCTTCCCCAGCCCAGGTGGGGGGCATGGGTGGCCCCGCGGTGGTCCTGGGCCGGTGGGTGCCGCGGCTGCAAACACCCCCCCGCTCCTTCCGCAGCCAACGCCCTGGACTGGGAGCTGGCGCCCCTGGAGCAGAGCCCCATCTTCCAGACCCCACCCTGGGAACCCCTCCGGAACCAGCAGCCCCAGGACGGCACACTGCCCACGCCGCTGCCCACGCCGAGCAGCACCGACGTCAGCACCGGAGTGCTTTCACCCATCACCGAGAGCAGAAGTATTAGGGGGAGATCTGGGTGGGGTCTGACACCAAAGCTCATGGGAGAAGGGGTGGTGGGCCAAGTCTCATCCCCATCCCATCCTGTCCCACCCCCATCCCATCCCATCCCATCCCATCCCATCCCATCCCATCCCATCCCATCCCATCCCCATCCCATCCCCATCCCCATCCCATCCTGTCCCACCCCCATCCCATCCCATCCCATCCCATCCCATCCCCATTCCCATCCCCATTCCCATCCCCTCTCCTCCCCATCCCCATCCCATCCCATCCCATCCCATCCCATCCCATCCCATCCCATCCCATCCCATCCCATCCCATCCCCATCCCCATCCCCATCCCATCCCATCCCATCCCATCCCATCCCATCCCCATCCCCATCCCCATCCCATCCCATCCCATTCCCATCCCATCCCCATCCCATCCCCATCCCATCCCATCCCATCCCATCCCATCCCCATCCCCATCCCCATCCCCATCCCATCCCATCCCATCCCATCCCCATCCCCATCCCCATCCCCCTCCCACCCCATCCCACCCCATCCCATTCCCATCCCATCCCCATCCCATCCCATCCCATCCCATCCCTGACCCCCCGCCGTGGCCTCGTGCCTCCCATGAGGGTTTGTGGGGCCGGGGCCGGCGCGGCCGCACGCTGCGGGGCTGCAGTGCGCAGGGTGGGGGCATGGTGGAGGCCCCCCCGGCACTGCGGGGGCCGAGACCGCCGCTCTTGCCCTGGCAGCCCTCCCGGTGACCATGCACGGCAGCCCCGGCCCCGACAGCCACCGCCTCTCCTGCCCCCTCGACCGCTTTGCCTCCACCGGCCGCCCCCCCAGCCACCAGCCGCCCCCCGAGCCGCCGCAGGACCCCCCGGTGCCGGAGCCGAGCGGCCCCAGCCTGCGGCCGTCGGACCCACAGGGGCCGGGGTCCGGGGTCCCCCCGTCCCCCCTCCCGCCGCCCCCGGCCCCGGCGGAGCAGCAGCCGCTGGACCTGCGGCTGCTGGACGCTCGGCGCAAGGATCCCTGGCGGAAGGTGGCCCGTGACGCCGACCGGCTCGCCTCCAGCCGGGAGCCGCCGCAGAGCTCCAGCCCGCGAGGTGAGAGCTGGGGCATGGCACTGGCGGGGTGCGCGGTGCCCCCGGGGCGCTGGACCCCCACATCCTCCCGCTCCCACCAGCTCCTCGGCTGGCAGGGGACAGCGAGGTCCTGGGCGAGCAGCTCTGGCCACCCTGTGCCAGGGGACACGCAGGAAAGCCGCTGGGGATGCCGTGGCACCGTTCGCCTCTGCGCGGGCAGAACTGGCACGCTGGCTTTTCTGTCCCGCAAAACTGGCACGTGGCATCTCAGCACGGGCAAAGCTGGCACGCGGGTTTTCCGCCCTGCAAAGCCGGCACGGTGGCATCTCGGTGTGGGCAAAACCGGCACGCTGGCGTTTGGAAACCCCCTGCGGGTCCATGGCACAGGGACTCCTGGCACCGGGCAGCAGCAGCGAGGCACAGCCTGGTCCCCGGGGTGGTGGGGGGCACGGGGACGTCGGAGGGGCAGCAGCGCAGGTTCCACCCTGGGGCAGGGATAAGATCCCGACGCCGGCGGTTCCTGCAGACAGCCGGCAGCCGGCACGGGAGCAGCTGGTGGGAGAGATTGCCTTCCAGCTGGACCGCCGCATCCTCGCCAGTGTCTTCCCTGACCGCGCCCGCCTCTACGGCTTCACCGTCGCCAACATCCCCGAGAAGATCATGGCGGTAGGCTGGCGCGGCCGAGACGGGGAGCCGGGCTCCGGCCGCGGCCATGTGCACCCCAGTCCCCCTTCTGCTCGGGCACCCATGGGTGCCGGGGGGCCGACCTCACCCCATCTCTCCCTGCAGACTGCCCTCGGCACTGTGCCGGGGGGCTTCGACGAGCAGCGCTGCACCACTGCGGCCCGGCGCTACGTCGGCCTGATGCGGCATTTGCGGGCGCTGGGCTACAGCCCCGCGGTGCACCCGGCCTTCGCCGAGTCCCTTGTCAACACCTACGGCATCCTGCCGGAGCCGACCGGCCCCGACACCCATGCCCACCACAGCCCGGCCTTCCTGCGCCGCGTGGTGACCGAGACGGTGCCACCGGCAGCACAGCCAGATGCGATGGTGCTGCTCAAGTGCCTGCAGGCGCTGGCGCAGGAGGACGGGCAGCCCCTCTTCCTCTGGTGAGCGGCCGGGTGGGCTCCCACACTGGCACCGGCACCGGCCCCCGTGCTGGCCGTGCTGCCGCCAGCCAGAGCCCCCCACCGTGCAATAAACCTGCTCCAGTGCCCTCACCCTCGTTCTGCCACGGTGGCTCCAGCGGGCACCGCGGGAGTGCCACCGTCACCGCCGCAGCTCCTGCTCGGGGACACCCCCGTGACGGGCAGCAGTGCTGGGGCGCAGGCAGCAGTGCAGCAGGGTGAGTACGGCTGCAGGCAGCGGTGCAGGCAGCTGTGCCGGGGTGGAGGAGGTCACGCCGCGGTCAAGGCCGCGGTCTTTCCTTTCGGTTGCGGGCAGGGGAAGTCAGTTGGACGCGGAAGCGAAAGCCGGGAATTGGCACCCGGGATGCCCGTCGTGCTGCGGTGGGGGGAGCCCCGAGCGTGGGGCAAGTCTCGTCCTGTCCTGCCCCTGCCTGGGATGCGCCGCCGGTGTCCCCCCCACCCCGCGGCACAGCCGGGTCAGGGCCTTGGCGGGAGTCTCACCGTGGCCAGCCGGGACCCTCGCACCAGGGTGTGCCGGGGTGCCAGTGGAGGGGCTGGGGGATTCGGGGACCAGGAAGCCCCCGGCGGCGTAGCACAGGGGCCCGGGTCTGGGTGCCGGGGTGCCGGGGTGCCGGGGGGAACACCCCTCCCTGCCTGCGGCCGTGGGGCCACTCGCTGCCGGTGGCGGGAAGGGGAAGCGGCAGCAGGAAACGGAGCAGCTCGGGGCCAACCCGCTGCAGAGGGAAACCACCCGCGGTGCCGTGCTGGGCTGTGCCGTGCTGGTAGAGCCGGTGCCCCTCGGGTGGGGGCACGGGACAGCACCCGGGTAGGTGTTGGGGGGTATTGACACCCATGCGGGGTCTGTGCAATGCGAGGGGATGGGGGGGGCAGTTGCACAGGCCAGCTGGGTCACAGCCGTCATGCCGGAGGTGCCGCGGCCGCTCCTGCCCCACCACGTACGGCCCCGCGCAGCCGGCACCGCCGCCGCGCTGGAGCTGGGGCTGAGGCCGTTGCCTTCCCTGGGCGGGGGAATTGCAAAGGCGCCGGGGATGGTGCCGGGGGTGGGAGAATGGGGGGACCACCCTGCCACTCCCCCCCCAACACCGGCACAGCCGGAAGGTGACGGCGGTGGCTGGGAGGGCGGCGTGGGCGAAGGCTCCCGGAGCAGAGGGGTGGGTGCTGCTGCGTGGGGGGGCTGTGGGGTCTGGGGGCCCCCGGACACCCTCATTCCCGCTGGGGTCTGCCCGCCCCATGCCGTGGCCGGGCAGCGCCGTGGCAGGTTCAGGCAGGGTGACAGCCCCGAGGCGCCGGCGCAGGTGGCTGTGACCCCTCCGGAGTGCTTCCTCACTCGGCCTTCCCCTCCTCATCCTCACCGGCCGTGACCACCTTCTGCCCGGTTCGGCAGGCCCCTGGCATGCCCGCGGGCCGCGCCGGCTCGACGTGGCAGACAAGGGGTTACAGCCCTGGGAAAACCAGTCGTGGGTGTTCACCGGCCGGGCAAGGTGCAGCGCCAGCAGCTCGGCGGCCGCCGGCTCTCCTGCCCGCCGCCGCTGCCCGACCCCTGCCTGCACGGTCCCCAGCACGCGGCTGGTGGCACGGCCTGGCACAGAGGTGGGAGCCAGGGGCTGCTGCGGTTAGTGGCAGCGGGCGGCGTTTGCCACGCACCCACGGCAGGAATGCGGCCGGCCAGCTGGCCCAGGGCGGATGGCAGCCGGGCACAGCCGGGGCTACGGCTAATTAGAGCCCGGTCCGGCCCGGCCGTGAGCGGATGTTTGTGACCTGTTGAGCTCCCGGCACCGGCAGCAGCGTGCCGAGCCTGCGGCGTGCCGAGCAAGCGGTGGCCCCGAGCGGACGGTGGCTGTGAGCTGACAGCGGCGGCAGCGGTGCTGCCCCTCCGGAGAGGCGGAGGTGTTGGTGCCGTCGGCGATGGCCCCCAGCGCCGTGGGGCGTGGAGGTGAGCCGGGGGTGCCTCTGGACGCGGGACGTGGCGTGGCCCCAGGGAGCGGCACAGGCTGTGGTGGCGGGACGGCACAGGCAGGGAACCGGCACGGGCAGGGAGCCAGCACCGGCAGGGAGCCAGCACAGGCGCTCGGGGAGTGCCTGGCCCTCGGGGAAGGGAGCAGCGCCGACAGCACGGGGGCACGGTGCCGCTCGCCCCCCGGCCACCAAAGGCCACCACGGAAGGCAGGGCTGGCACGGAGCTGCCCGGCAGCGCGGCACAGGCAGCGCCCAGCAGTAGGGAGGGCTTGGCCACAGCACCCACTGGAGCCGGCTGCTGGGCAAAGATGGCCCTCGGGGCCCCGTGTGCCGAGGCAGAGCCGCCAGCGCCATGGGGCAATGCCTGCTGCTGCTGCCGGCACCGTGGGGCAATGCTGCTGCCTGCTGCCAGCACCGCGGGCACGATGCCCACATCACTCTGCGAGAACAATGCCCGCTGCCCGCGCCACGGGGTCGATACAGACGGCAGCCGCCTGCACTGACCCCCTCCGGGTGAAGGCCGGGGGGGTGCGGGGATGCCAGCACAGCCCCGGTGCCGCCGCGCAGGCGGTGCCACTCCCAGCCGTGCCCCACACACTCACGCTCTCATGATGGCAAATTACCTTCCCGTGGGAGTCAGGGATGCACGAGCGGCCGGGAAGTGCCAGGACCTGGGCTGAGTCACGCCCTGCCGCGCGTGCCGCCGGGCCGCCCACGGCGCCGTGGGGCAGAGGAACGTGCCGGGCTGCCGCCACGGAGTAGAACCAGACGCTGAGCTGGGGCCGGCACGGTGGGCGCCCTGCCCCACAGATGTGCGCTGGAGCGGGGGGACCCCCAGGGGTCCTGCCCGGGGGACCCCATGGCGGGAGAGGGCACGGAGCCGAGGCCCCACTGCTGAGCCAGGGACGCCGCCGGCCAGCACGGCCCCAAGCAGGTCCCTGTGCCACGGCCGGCGCTCGGGGTGGGACAGAGCCGGAGCAGCCACAGCCGAGAGCTCCGGTCCAGTGGGCGAGTGTGGGGCAGCCCCACGGCCGGGGGGGGGAGCTCGGTCCCCCAGGCTGAGGGCACCCCGAGACCCTGCCACGGCCAGTGGCCCCAGTGCCCCCAACATACCCAGTATCCCCAGTGACCCCAACATCCCCAGCATTCCCAGTGACCCCAGTGCCGCCAACATCCCCAGTGACCCCCAACATTCCCAGTATCCCCAGTGACCCCAGTGACCCCAACATCCCCAGTGTCCCCAACATTCCTAGTATCCCCAGTGTTCCCAGTATTCCCAGTGACCCCAGCATTCCCAGCATCCCCAGTGACCTCAGTGACCGCAACATCCCCAGTGACCCCAACGTTCCCAGTACCCCCAGTGACCCCAGTGACCCCAACATTCCCAGCGTCCCCACTGTCCCCAGCGATCCCATCATCCCCAGTATCCCCCGTGACCCCAGTGACCCCAGCGTCCCCAGTGCCCCCAGTGTCCCCAGTGACACTAGCATCCCCCGTGACCCCAGTGACCCCAGCATCCCCAGCATCCCCAGTTCCCCCAGTGCCCCCAGTGCCCAGTGCCGTCCCACGCTGGGAGCGGCTGCGGGAGGGCAGGAGGGCTGGGCTGCCTGACGGCGTGGGGCTGCCGAGTCAGGCCGGCGTCACCGGGCCCCGGGTGCAGGGGCAGGAGGAAGCAGGCGGGCGGCATCGGGCCGAGGAGCCGGTTCCTGGCCCGTGGTGCGGCTGCGGGGCACGAAGGCGCCGGGGAACCCGTCAGGCCAGGCCGGCCAGTCCAGCCTTGCCGGGGCTCATCTCACCGCAGCTCAGTCGTGTGCCGCGCCGGCAGCCGGCAGGGCTCCTGGGGACGGCGGTGTGGGGGACGGCAGCCCCTGGCCCCCCCAAGCCCGGCGGGCAGGTGAGCGGGCGGCTGCGGGGTGGCACACGGCCGAGCAGCCGGCGAGGGCACGGGGCGGAGGGGACAGGAGCCGGTGCAGCGGGTGAGGGCACCTGGTGCTGGTGATGCCGGGCAGGGCTGGTGCCGGAGGAGCAGAGCGAAGGGGCCAGCAGCCGCTCCCACCGCCCCGGGGGTCCGACCTGCCGGCGGGGGGGTCCCAGGGGGAGCCAGGGGACGAGCCCACCCATGGGTCCCTCTGCAGGGTCTCCCCGTCCCCGAGGGAGGGTGGCTGCGGGGGTCCCGGGGATGCTCTAGGGTGGCCCCCCCAGCTGTGCCCGCCCGGGGGCGGCTTTGGGGGTCCCGGGGACCCCGCAGGGACACGGCTGCGGGGGCTGATGGCCCCGCTCCGGCTGCGCCACCCCTTCGCCCCGCAGGTGCTTTCTCTCTGCTCCCGGCAGAGCCCGGGGACGCGTGGGACGTCTCTGGGGACGCGTGGGACGGTCCTGGCCGCGGGAAGTTCCCACGGTGCCGGCTCGGCCGCAGCAGCCGGGACGGGGCGGGGGGGGTCCCGCTCCCAGCCGTGTTGGCCCCGCTGCCCCTGACCCGGGGTCTCTCTCCCGCAGGTCACGCCGGCGTTGCCGGAGCCCCCGGGCAGGAGCAGGGGGACGCCGCGCTCCCCCTCAGCCCCCTGCCCGGCCCCCCGACACCCCGGCCCCCCCCCGACATGCTGCTGCCGGAGTCCCCCTTCCCCAGCCGGGCGCTGGCGGCCCTGGACAGCCTGGCCTGGGGGCTGCTCGCCCCCAGCTTCTGGGCCGTCAACCGCCTCCTCGACCTGCGGCCAACGACGGCGGAGCGGAGCCGGCAGCAGCGGAGCCGGTGCGGGTGGTGCCGCGGCTGCGCCGGGCAGGCGCTGGCTGGGCTGGCGTACACCGCGCTGCTGCTGCTCACGCTGCCCGTGGCCGTGCTGGGACTGCTGCTCTGGCTGCCGGTGCAGGCGGTGCGGCGGCCCTTCGCCTACCAGTACACGGCGGGCACGGCGCCGGCGGAGCCGTGGGACCTGCGGCAGCGCCGGACCTTCACCTTTGTCAGCGCCAACCTCTGCCTGCTGCCCAGCGGCCTGGCCAAGTTCAGCAACCTGGGGCAGACGCCGCAGCGCGCCGCCTACATCGCCCGCCACCTCGCTCCGGCACCACCAGACCCCCCCGGCGCCTGGGCCGGCCTGGTTGAGCCACGACATGGCGGAGCCAACAGCTACGGCGGGACCCTCTGCACCCCGCGGCAGCCCCCCGGCAGCGTGACGGTGGAGGTGCCGGGCGAGGCGACCGAGCCCGTGCCGGCGGTGTTGTCCGAGCATTTCCCGGCGGACGCCGACTTCATCTGCCTGCAGGAGGTCTTCGAGGCGGGCGCTGCCGCCTGCCTGCGCCGGCGGCTGGGTGGCACCTTCCCGCACGTCCTCTCCGAGGTGGGCGCCCGCGGGCTGCGGGGCGGCCGGCTGAAGCTGCTCGACAGCGGGCTCCTCCTGGCCAGCCGCTACCCGCTGCTGGCGGCGTGCTACCACGGCTTCCCCAACGGCGCCCGCGAGGACGCCCTGGCCGCCAAGGGGCTGCTCGCCGTCCAGGTGAGCGGGACCCCCGCCCCGCCGCGGGCAGGGCGCTGCCCGCTCCCGCCGCATTTCCCCGCTGAGGGTGCTGCGTCCCCGCAGGTGCTGCTGGGCTCGGCGCAGGGGCAGAGGGTCGTGGGCTACATCGGCTGCACCCACCTGCAGGCGCCCGCAGGTGAGGGGGGCGGCCGCGCTCCCACCCACCGCTGCCGAGGGGGGGTCCCGGCGGTGCCGGGGCGGGCGGTGACGCCGTCTGTCCCCCCACCATCGCAGCCGACGGCGCCATCCGGGACGCGCAGCTGACGCTGGGGCTGCGCTGGCTGCAGCTCTTCCGGGAGGCGCAGGAGCAGCGCGGGGACGTGGTGGCCTTCGACGTCCTCTGCGGGGACCTCAACTTCGACAACTGCTCCCGAGGTCGGGGCGGGGGCCACGGGGGGCTGCGGGGCCGGGGGGCGGCAGCGGTTTGGGGGGACGGGGGGTCTGGGGGGGGGTGACGGCGGCGACGTGTCCCCCTCCCCGCAGGTGACGAGCGCAACCAGAGGCACCGGATCTTCGAGGTGTACCGGGACCCCTGCCGCCGGGGGCCGGGGCAGGACGCGCCCTGGGCCATAGGTGGGAGCCAGCCTCCCCCACCCTGGCCCCCTCCCCAGCCCCTCCCCGGGGCACCCTCCTCCCCTCACGGCAGCGCCGAGGGAGGGGGACGTGGCGGGGGGACGCGACGTGGGTCCCGTTCACGGCCCCTCCCCGCCCGCAGGCACCCTGCTCAACTACCTGAAGATCTACGAGGAGCCCGTGTCCACCCCGGAGAAGCTGAAGAGGTGACGTGGGGACACGGCGGGGGGACGCGGCGGGGGGACGCGGCGGGGGACGGCGCTGGGGTCCCGCGGGAAAGGCCACCCGCAGCCCTGGGTGGGGGAAGGGGGGTGCTCCAGCCACGCCCCACTGCCCGGAGAGGGGGCGATGCCGGCGGCGGGGTCCCTCCATCCCCGGGCCACCATGTCCTTGTGCCACCGCCTCCCCGTGCCACCACGTCCCCGTGCCACCATGTCCCCATGTCACCATGTCCCCATATCACTGTATCCCCATGCCACCATGTCCCCATGCCACCACGTCCCTGTGCCACTGTGTCCCCATGTCACCGCATCCCCGTGCCATGTCCCCGTGCCACGGCGTCCCCATGTCACCACGTTCCCATACCACCACGTCCCCTTGCCACCATGTCCCCATGCCACTATGTCCCCATATCACTGTGTCCCCATGCCACCGTGTCCCCATGCCACTGCATCCCCGTGCCACCATGTCCCCATGCCACCACGTCCCTGTGCCACTGCATCCCCATGCCAATTTGTCCCCATGTCACTGCATCCCCATGCCACCGCGTCCCCATGCCACCACATCCCCATGCCACTGCGTCCCCATGCCACTGCATCCCCATGCCACCGCGTCCCCATGCCACCACATCCCCATGCCACTGCGTCCCCATGCCACTGCATCCACATGCCACCATGTCCCTGTGCCACCACATCCCCATGCCGTTTTGTCCCCATGTCACTGTGTCCCCATGCCACCAGGTCCCCTGTGCCACTGTGTCCCCATGCCACCATGTCCCCATGCCACCACGTCCCCATACCACCATCTCCTCATGCTACCACCTCCCCATGCCACTGCATCCCCATGCCACCGTGTCCCCATGTCACTGTGTCCCCATGTCACTGTGTCCCCATGCCAGTGTGTCCCCATGCCACCAGGTCCCCTGTGCCACCGTGTCCCCATGCGACCACGTCCCCGTGCCACCATGTCCTCATGCCACCATGCCCTCATGCCACCACCTCCCCATGCCATGTCCCTGTCCCACCATATCCCCATGCCACCGCATCCCGGTGCCACCGCGTCCCCGCTCCGCAGGACCCTCTCGCAGCTGGCGGGGCGGCAGCGGTACCTGGCGGGCCCGATCCTCTCCAGCGGGCAGCCCGACCCGGCGGCCCCCAGCCCCTGGCAGGGCCGGCGCGTGGATTACATCCTCTACCGCCAGCACCACGGCGCCCAGCCGCTGCGGACGGTGAGTGCCGGCGGAGCGGGGGGTGCCCGTGCCCCTCCGTGTCCCCCGCCCTGACGGCCCCTCTCCCCGGCAGGAGGTGGCGGGGGTCTCCGTCATCACCCAGCTGGCCACCCGCTCCGACCACCTGCCCGTGGCCCTGCGGCTCGACGTGGCCCCCGCGCCCCCCTGAGCCGCCGCTGCAGCGGGCACCCGCCCGGCGCATCCTCCCAGCACCGGAGCCGGCACCGGCGCAGCAGGGGGTCCGGGCCCACTGGCATGCAAGGTGGGGTGCTGGCACCCCATGGGGACGTGGGGGACGGGTCCCGGGGCCCACGTGTGTCGGCTGCACCGCCACGTGCCGGCGTCCCATGGGACTGGTGTGGGACGCGGTGGAGCCTCCGCGGTGCATGGCTGTGCCCACCGCCACA
Organism: Gavia stellata; assembly: GCF_030936135.1. Lineage (NCBI taxonomy): Eukaryota > Metazoa > Chordata > Aves > Gaviiformes > Gaviidae > Gavia > Gavia stellata. The sequence continues at coordinate 318,715 of NC_082596.1, read as the reverse complement.
GCCCCTGGGTGCTGAGGCGGGGCAGTGGTCCGGCAGCGGTTGGGCAGTGGTTGGGCGGTGGTCCGGCAGCGGTCGGGCAGTGGTCCGGCAGTGGTCCGGCAGCGGTCCGGCAGTGGTCTGGCAGCGGTCCGGCAGCGGTCCGGCAGGGCTGGTGCCAGCTGCATTTTTAGCAACCGGAGCGAAATAAAGGCCTCGAGCGCAGCGGGTGGTGCTGCGCCGGCACCGGCCCCACGGCGCGTGGGGGCTGCCCCCCACCGTCACCAGGACAGGGACCGGGGGGGAGCGGTGGGGCCCTTCAGCAGTGGCGGGGGGTCCCCAGCCCGGAGCCCCCCTGCACCCCGGGCATTTGTAGGGGTGGGGGCGGTGGGGCCGACCCATGCTCATGGGGTGGGCGAGGACGGTGACACCCAGCACCCACCAACCGGTGACAGCCGGCACTGCCCCCCACCCCGCCGCTCTCTCCTGGGCCCACGCAGGGACGGGACCCCCACCCCACCCCACAGCCCCTGGGCCACGCCGGGCACCCCCAACCCCATCCCAGAGCCCCCCCAGCCATTTGGGGCCCTCGGTGCTGCACGGGGTGCTGGGTGCTGCATTGGGTGCTGCATGGGGCATCGCGTGCTGCATGGGGCACTGCATGCTGCACGGGGTGCTGCATGGGACATTGGGTGCTGCACAGGGTGCTGGGCGCTGCATGGGGCACGGAGTGCTGCATGGGGTGCTGGGTGCTGCACAGAGCATTGGGTGCTACATGAGGCACTGTGTGCTGCACAGGGTGCGGAGTGCTGCACAAAGCATTGGGTGCTGCATGGGGCACTGGGTGCTGCAAAGGGTGCTGCATGGGGCACTGGGTGCTGCACGGGCCACTGGGTGCTGCACAGGGTGTGGAGTGCTGCATGGAGCATTAGTTGTTGCGTGGGGCGCTGGGTGCTGCACAGGGTGCTGCACGGAGCATTGGGTACTGCATGGGGCACTGGGTGCTGCATGGGGTGCTGGGTGCTGCACAGGGTGCTGCGTGTTGCATGGAGCATTGGGTGCTGCACGGGGCATTGGGTGCTGCACTGAGCATTGGGTGCTGCATGGGGCACTGGGTGCTGCACAGGGTGCTGAGTGTTGCATGGAGCATTGGGTGCTGCATAGGGCACTGGGTGCTGCATGGGGTGTTGGGTGCTGCAGTGGGGGGGAGCGCACCAGGTCCCCCGGGCCCCGGGGTGGGCACGGCCTCCGCAGCCCCCCAGGAGCCAGGCCCAGCCCCACACCCAGGCCCAGCCCCACACATGCCCTGACCCCATCCCAGCCCCACGCCAGCCCCCAAAGCGAGAGGGGCCCCGGAGAGATGGGGGGGGCGGCACTGGGGGGGAACTGGGGGGACCCCGGGAGCTGTGTGGTGGGGACCCTGGGGACGACTCCACGGGGACCCTGGGGACAACCCTGGGGCCACCCCCCGAGGACCCCGGGCTCTGCTCCCTGGGGACCCCCGGGGCGGGGGGCTGCCTGGCGGGGACCCCCAGCACCCCCCGCCACGCACGCAGCCACGCCGGAGGGCCCGAAGGCTCATTTATTGGAAGGCACTGAGCTGGGGGGGGGACCCCCTGTGCCCGGCGCTCAGCCCCCCATCCGGGGGGCACAGGGTGGGGGGGACCCCTGCCCCATGCCCCCCAGATGGAGGGGCCGAGCCCCCTGCGGGGTCGGTGAAGCAGAAGCATGGGAGCCCATGGGCAGCGCCGTGGGGAGGAGAGGCTGCCCCACTGCGGGAGCCTGAGCCCTGCCCCACGGCGGGGTGACCCTCCGGTCCCCTCTGCCCTGGGGTTGGGGGGCAGGAGCCCGAGGCGCCGAGATGGGGGTGTGCATAGCTGGGGGGGGGGCTGCCCCATGGACTGGGCATATCTGGGGTTGGGGGGCTTCCCCTCGGACTGTGCATACTGGGAGTCGGGGGCTGCCCTATAGGCTGTGCGTACCTAGGAATGGGGGGCTGCCCCACAGCGTGTGCGTAGCCGGGACAGGGGGATGCTCCTCGGGGTGTGCATTGGGGCTGCCCCACGGAGTGTGCATAGCTGGGGTTGGGGGGCTGCCCCACGGAGTGTGCATAGCTGGGTTGGGGGGCTGGCCCTCGGGGTGTGCATAGCTGGGGTTGGGGGGCTGCCCCACGGAGTGTGCATAGCTGGGGTTGGGGGGCTGCCCCACGGAGTGTGCATAGCTGGGGGTGGGGGGCTGCCCCGCGGAGTGTGCATAGCTGGGGGTGGGGGGCTGGCCCTTGGGGTGTGCATAGCTGGGTTGGGGGGCTGCCCCATGGACTGTGCGTATCTGAGCTTGGGGGGCTGCCCTATAGACTGTGCATATCTAGGATCGGGGGGCTGCCCCACTGACTGTGCGTGTCTGGGGTTGGGGGGCTGCCCCACGGGGCGTGCGTACCTAGGGTGGGGGCTGCCCCACGGGGCGTGCGTAGCCGGGGCCGGGGCTGCCCCACGGCCGCCAGCCTGGGGGGCAGGGACCCTCAGACGGCCTCCTGCGCCCGCCGGTACTCGAAGAGGCTCCCGCGCTCGGCGAAGCTCCGGGGCGCCGGCGGCTCCGCGGCCTCCTCGGGGTCCCCCCCGTCCCCGGGGCGGCCGAAGCCGCCCCCGCCGGGGGTCTGCAGGCGGAAGACGTCCTGCGGCGGGGAGAAGATGGGGCGTCGGGGGGTGCCGGGGCGCTGGGGCGGGTGGGGGGTCCCACGTGGTGCTCACCCCCGGCTCCACCGGCACCGATGTCTTGGCACCCAGGTTGACGGTTCGGCCATCGCGGCGCAGCAGCAGGTTGAGCCCCGGGGCGCCGGGGTCACCCCCTAACCGGCGAAGTGGGGGTCAGGGGGCGATGGGGGGCCACGGGGGGCCACGGGGGGCCGGGGGGGTCCCCGCTCACCTCGCAGGCCGTAGGGGCGGACGGCACGGCGCTCGCTCAGCACCGACAGCACCATGTCCTCGCGGAAGAGCAGCTCCCGGATCACCCCGTCACCCCCCCGGCAGCGCCCCGCGCCCCCCGAGCCCCGGCGCAGCTCGAAGCGCTGCAGGACCACGGGGTACCTGGGGGGGCCGGGGGGCCGGGGTCAGTCCCGGCGGGGCCCCGGCAGCCCCCCGCGTCCCCGCCGGGGCCCCGGCACCCACCGCTGCTCCAGGATCTCGGGGTCGGTGATGCGGGTGTTGGTCATGTGGGTGTGGACCCCACTGCGGCCGTGCCAGCGCGGGCCGGCACCCGCGCCCCCCGCCACCGTCTCGTAGTAGCCCACCCGCTCGTTGCCGAAGGTGACGTTGTTCATGCAGCCCTGAGGGCACAGGGGAGGGCAGGGGGCGGCGGGGGGCCCACACCCCCGCCGTGGACTCCAAACCCTGGGACCCTCGGCACCCCGGACCCCTGGGACCCCTGGCACCCCCGGCGCGCCGGGACCCCCGACCCCCGGGACACCCGACCTCCAGCAACACCAGACCCCCGGGACTCCCGTCCTGGGGCACCCCAGGATCCCCAGCCCCGGGACCACAGACCCCCAGGACCCCGAACCCCCAGGACCCCCAGCACCCTGGACCCCCAGCACCCTGGGACCCCCAAACCCTGGGACCCCCAGAATCCCAGGACCCCTATCCCCCAGGACCCCCAGCACCCTGGACCCCTGGCACCCTGGGACCCCCAACCCCTGGGACCCCCAGAACCCCAGGACCCCTATCCCCCAGGACCCCCAGCATCCTGGACCCCTGGCACCCTGGGACCCCCAACCCCTGGGACCCCCAGAACCCCAGGACCCCTAACCCCCAGGACCCCCAGCACCCTGGACCCCTGAGACCCCCAGCACCCCAGAACCTCCAACCCCTGGGACCCCCAGGACCCCCAGCACCCCGGGGACCCCTGGGACCCCTGTCACCCTGGTCCCTACCTGGGAGGCGGCGCAGACGCCGAAGGCTCTGAAGATGACGTCCACCACCCGCTGGGAGGTCAGGACGTTGCCCCCCACCACGGCGGCCTCGGGCGAGGGGTCCAGGATGGAGCCCTTGGGGATGACCACCCGCACGGGGGCCAGGCAGCCCTGGGGGGGCAGGCGGCCCGTCGGCCCCACATGCACCCTGCCCCACACCTGCAGCACCCCGAGCCCCCCCCGCCTTCCTGCCCTGGGGGAGCAGGTGCCCAGACCCCCACCCTGGGGGAGGAGGGTCCCGGGACCCCCACGCCAGGGGAAGGGGGTCCCAGGACCCCCCACCCCAAAAGATCGGGGTCCCAGACCCCCCTGTCCCAGGGGATTGGGGTCTCAGACCACCCCCCCGGGGGAAGGGGGTCCCAGGAGCCCCCCACCCCAGGGGATGGGGGTCCCAAGACCCCCCCGCCCCAAGCCCCTCGCCCCCCCAGCACTGGCCCGGCAGCTCCCCCCGACAGTGCCTGCCCGGGGCTCCTCTGGGGGGTCTGTCCTGCTTGGGGGGGGGGGTCCTGGGGGCAGCCCGGGGGGTCCGGAGGCAGGGGTGCTGTAGCCAGAGGGTCCCGCAGCCCAGGGGGGTCCCACATCCGGGGTCCCACATCCAGGGGTCCCGCAGCCCAGGGGTCCGGCAGCCCAGGGGGGTCCCACATCTGGGGGTCCCACATCCAGGGGTCCCGCAGCCTGGGGGGGTCCCACATCCAGGGGTCCTGCAGCCTGGGGGTCCTGCAGCCAGAGTGTCCCACAGATGGGAGTTCTGCAGCCCAGGGGTCCCACATCCAGGGGTCCTGCAGCCCAGGGGTCCCGCAGCCCGGGGGTCCCACATCTGGGGGTCCCACATCCAGGGGTCCTGCAGCCTGGGGGGGTCCCACATCCAGGGGTTCCACATCCAGGGGTCCCGCAGCCCCAGGGGTCCCGCAGCCCGGGGGTCCCACATCTGGGGGTCCCACATCCAGGGGTCCTGCAGCCTGGGGGGGTCCCACATCCAGGGGTTCCACATCCAGGGGTCCCGCAGCCCCAGGGGGTCCCACATCCGGGGGTCCCACATCCGGGGGTCCCACATCCAGGTGTCCTGCAGCCCAGGGGGGTCCCACATCCAGGGGTCCCGCAGCCTGGGGGGGTCCTGCAGCCTGGGGGTGCCATGTCCAGGTGGTCCTGCAGCTGAGGGGTCCCACAGCTCGGGGGGTCCCACAGCCTGGGGGGTCCCACAGCCTGGAGGTGCCGCATCCGGGGGTCGGGCAGCCCGGGGGTGCTGCAGGCGGGGGTCCCGCGCCCACCTGGTTGAGGGGGATGTCCTGGCCCACCATGCAGCGCAGGCAGTAGATGAGGGCGGAGAGGGTGATGGCGCGGGGGGCGTTGCAGTTCCCGTACACCTCCGGCCCCGAGCCCGAGAAGTCGAAGACGGCGCTGCCCTGCGGCACAGCGCGGACGAGGGGTGGTCCCGCGTCCCCCCCCGCCGGGGGGGGTCCCCCAAAGCCCATCTCGGGGGGGATCTCCCGCCGCCCGGGGCCGCCCGCTCACCTCCTGGGGGTCCACCTGCACCCGCAGCCGGATGGGCGAGCCGTCGTCCATGTGGTCCTCAGCCTCCACCGCCGTGCCCCAGCGCGCGGCAAAACCCTTCAGCATCTCCCGCACGGCCACCTCGGCGTTGGCCTGGGGACGGCGGGCGTCACGGCGGGGCCGGGGGGGCGGCCGGGGGGGCCGGGGGGGCGGCAGGTCCCACCTGGATGTGCGCCATGTACGCCTGGACGACGGGGAGGCCGTGGAGGCGGATGAGCTCGGTGACCAGCTGGATCCCCTTCTGGTTGGCGGCCACCTGGGCCCGCAGGTCCGACAGGTTGTCCTGCAGGTTCCGGGTCCCGCTGCAGCCCGGGACGTGGCCCGGCGCCATCAGGGCCTCCGTCACCGCTGCGGGGGACGAGTGAGCGGCGGCGGGGCGGGGGGTGCCCGTCCCCATTGCGGCCGTGCCATCCCCACCACATCCCCACCGTGGCTCTGCCATCTCCACTGCACCCCCACCATCCTCACCATGTCCCCACCGTGTCCCCACCACGTCCCTGCCATCCCCACCACGTCCCCACCACGTCCCTGCCATCCCTACCATGTCCCCACCGCATCCCCGCCATCACTGCTGCGTCCCCACCGCAGCCCTGCCATCTCCACTGCACCCCCACCATCCTCACCATGTCCCTACCGTGTCCCCACCATGTCCCCATCACATTCCTGCCATCCCTACCGTGTCCCCACCATGCCTCCATCGTCCCCGCCATGCCTACCACATCCCTAACATTCCCACCATCCCCACCACATCCCCACCGTGCCCCTGCCGTCCCCATCATATCTGTGCCACCCCTGCCATCCCCGCTGAGTCCCCGCCACCCTCACCATGTCCCCACCGTGTCCCCACCCCGTCCCCACCATCCCTGCCATCCCCACTGCAGCCCCACCACATCCTCACCGCATCCCCACCACATCCTCACTGCATCCCCGACGTCCCCACCGCATCCCTACCGTCCCCCCCATCCCCACCGCATCCCCGACGTCCCCACCATCCCTACTGCATCCCCACCGTCCCCACCGTGTCCCCACTGTCCCCCCCATCCCCACCACATCCCCGACATCCCCACCATCCCTACTGCATCCCCACCATCCCCACCGTGTCCCCACTGTCCCCCCCATCCCCACCACATCCCTGCCATCCCTGCCGTGCCTGCACCACATCCCCACCATCTCCACTGTCCTCACCATGCCCACCACATCCCCGCTGTCCCTGCCGTCCCTACTGCGTCCCCACTGTCTCCCCACCATCCCCACCATCTCTCCACCATCCCCACTGCATCCCCGCCACCACCACCGCGTCCCCACCATCCCCACCGCATCCCCACCATCCCTGCCGCGTCCCCACCATCTCCCCACTGTCCCCACCATCTCCCCACTGTCCCCACCGTCCCCATCTCATCCCTGCCATCACCGTCGCATCCCCACCATCCCCCTGCATCCCCACCGCCCCCACCGCATCCCCACCATCTCCCCACCATCCCCACTGTCCCCATCTCATCCCTGCCATCACCGTCGCATCCCCACCATCCCCCTGCATCCCCACCGCCCCCACTGCATCCCCACCATCTCCCCACCGTCCCCACATCATCCCTGCCATCACCGTCGCATCCCCACCGTCCCCACCTCATCCCCGCCATCACCGTCGCATCCCCACCGCATCCCCACCGTCCCCGCCGCGCCCCCACCATCTCCCCACCGTCCCCACCGTCCCCATCTCATCCCTGCCATCACCGTTGCATCCCCACCGTCCCCACCTCATCCCCACCATCACCGTCGCATCCCCACCGCATCCCCACCGTCCCCGCCGCGTCCCCACCATCTCCCCACTGTCCCCACCATCTCCCCACCGTCCCCACCGTCCCCACCTCATCCCCGCCATCACCGTCGCATCCCCACCGCATCCCCGCCGTCCCCGCCGCGTCCCCGCCGCCCCGGCGCAGACCCACCCTCCTCCTGGAAGACGCCGTCCTTCACCAGCTTGAAGGAGACGAAGACGGCCCCCTCCTCCCGCAGCGCCTTGGAGTGGGGGGGCATGGAGCCGGGGGTGATGCCGCCGATGTCCGCGTGGTGCCCGCGGCTGGCCACGAAGAAGACGGGCTTGGGGACGCCCGGCCAGAAGACCTGGGGAGAGCCCCGCGCTGAGCCGCCGCCCCGGGGTGGGGGGTCCTGCGCCCCGGGGTGCCCGGGGGGGCCCCGCGCCCCCCGCCCGCACTCACGGGGGTGATGACGGTGAGGTCGGGCAGGTGGCTGCCCCCCGCGCAGGGGTGGTTGCTGAGGATGACGTCCCCCTCCCGCAGGTCCTCGCCAAGGTTGCGGATCTGCGGCGGCACCGGGAAGGGCTGAGCGGGGTCCCGGGGGGGTCCGGGGGGGGTCCCGGGGGGGACACCCTCCTACCTGGAACTGGACGGTCTCCTGCATGGCGCCCAGGTGGACGGGGATGTGGGGCGCGTTGGACACCAGCCCCCCGTCCGGCCCGAAAAGGGCGCAGGAGAAGTCCAGCCGCTCCTTGATGTTGGTGGAGATGGCCGTCCGCTGCAGGATCCGGCCCATCTGCTCTGCGGGGGGGCACGGCGGGCCCTCAGGACCAGCCCCCCCCGCCCCACACAGCCCCCCTCCTCCTGGCTGCCGGGGGGCTCTCGGGAACCCCCCCGCCCCACCAGCCGTACCCCGGCCCCGGCAGACCCCAGCCGGCCCCCCGCGCCGCCGCGTGCCCCCGCCGCAGGCCCGGCTGGGGGGCAGCCCCCCACCTGCGATGCTCATGAAGCGGTGGGAGAAGATGGAGAGCTGGACGGCGTCGAGCTGGGAGCCAACGGGGCGCGGGGACCCCGAGCCGACGGCGATGCAGACGTCGCCGAAGCGGGTGAGGCCGGCGGTGCAGCCCGGCTCCACCACGATGGTGCTGGGGGAGGCAGGCGGCGGCACCGGGAGCTGGAGGGGTGCGGGGCTCCCCGGGGTCCCGCCAGCTCCCCGGGGTCCCCACAATCTCACTGGGTCCCCACCAGCTCCCCAGGTCCCCACCAGCTCCCCGGGGTCCCCACCGACTCCCTGGGGTCCCCACAATCTCACCGGGTCCCCACCGACTCCCTGGGGTCCCCACAATCTCACCGGGTCCCCACCGGCTCCCCGGGGTCTCCACAATCTCACTGGGTCCCCACCAGCTCACCAGGTCCCCACCGGCTCCCCGGGTCCCCACAATCTCACCGGGTCCCCACCAGTTCCCCGGGGTCCCCACCAGCTCACCAGGTCCCCACTGGCTCCCCGGGGTCCCCGCAATCTCACCAGGTCCCCACCGGCTCTCCGGGGTCCCCACAATCTCACCAGGTCCCCACCAGCTCATGGGGTCCCCACAATCTCACTGGGTCCCCACCAGCTCACCAGGTCCCCACCGGCTCCCCGGGGTCCCCGCAATCTCACCGGGTCCCCACCAGCTCCCCGGGGTCCCCACAATCTCCCCAGATCCCCACGAGTTCCCCGGGGTCCCCACTGACTCCCCGGGGTCCCCACAATCTCACCAGGTCCCCACCAGCTCCCCGGGGTCCCCACAATCTCACTGGGTCCCCACCAGCTCACCAGGTCCCCACCGGCTCCCCGGGGTCCCCGCAATCTCACCGGGTCCCCACCGGCTCCCCGGGGTCCCCACCGGCTCCCTGGGGTCCCGCTGTCCCCCTGGGGTCCCTGCCAGCTCCTTGGGGTCCCCCCCGCGTCCCCACCTATTCTTGTCGATGATGATGGCGGGGCCGGGGACGGCGTGGTCGCAGGCCAGCTCCTCCAGCAGGAACACCGGCGTCTCCAGGTACCCCTCCTCGAAGTAGCACCGCGTCACCTGCAGGACCCAGCCCGAGCCCCCAGCCCCACGCCGGGTCACCCCCTGCCCCCCCGGGCCCCCCAGGTCCCCCGGGCCCCCCTGCCCTCACCGTCTCCACACGGGCCGGTTCCCCGCTGGGGGCCAGAGGGGTCTCGCAGCTGATGCCGCTGCTGCCGGTGCCGCGCACCCGCACGTCGTCCACCACCACGGGGCGGTCGGGGATGGTGAAGCCGAACTCCGCCAGGTACCTGCGGGGTGGGAGCGGGCGCCAGCTGCAGCGAGGGGGGACACGGGGACCCCCGGCTGCCCCCGGCATGGTGAGGCACTGCCAGGATGGGGATCGCGGCGCTGGGATGGGGATCACGGTGCTGGGACGGGGGATTGCGGTGCCGGAATGGGGATTGTGGTGCTGGGATAGGGGATCGCAGTGCCGGGATGGGGATCGCAGCAGTGGGATGGAGAATGCGGTGCTGGGATGCGGATCACGGTGCTGGGACAGGGGATTGCAGTGCCGGAATGGGGATTGTGGTGCTGGGATGGGTGACCATGGTGCCAGGATGGGGATCACAACAGCGGGATGGGGATCACGGCACTGGGATGGGGATCACAGTGCTGGGATGGGGATCACAGCAGCGGGATGGAGAATGTGGTGCTGGGATGCGGATCGCAGTGCTGGGATGGGGGATTGCAGTGCCGGAATGGGGATCGTAGTGTCAGGATGGGGATCATGGTGCCAGGACGGGGATCACGGTGCCGGGATGGGGGATCGTGGCGCCGGAACAGGGATCGCAGCACCAGGATGGGTATTGTGGCACTGGGATGGGGACTGCGGTGCCGGCACGGGAATCATGGTGCCAGAATGGGGGATCGTGGCACCAGGACAGGGATCGTGGTTCCAGGACAGGGATGGCGGTGCTGGGATGGGGATCACAGCAGCGGGATGGAGAATGTGGTGCTGGGATGGGGATCACAGTGCTGGGATAGGGATCGCGGTGCTGGGACGGGGGATTGCAGTGCCGGAACGGGGATCGCGGTGCTGGGATGGGGATCACAGTGCTGGGATGGGGATCACAGCAGCAGGATGGAGAATGTGGTGCTGGCATGGGGATCGCGGTGCTGGATGGGGGATTGCAGTGCCGGAATGGGGATCGTAGTGTCAGGATGGGGATCATGGTGCCAGGACGGGGATCACGGTGCCGGGATGGGGGATCGTGGCGCCGGAACAGGGATCGCAGCACCAGGATGGGTATTGTGGCACTGGGATGGGGACTGCGGTGCCGGCACGGGAATCATGGTGCCAGAATGGGGGATCGTGGCACCAGGACAGGGATTGTGGTTCCAGGACAGGGATGGCGGTGCCAAGATGGGGATCACAGCAGTGGGATGGAGAATGTGGTGCTGGGATGGGGATTGCGGTGCCAGGACAGGGATCATGGTGCCAGGACAGGAATCGTAGCGTCAGGATGGGGATCACGGTGCTGGGATGGGGATCACAGTGCCAGGATGGGGGATCACAGCAGTGGGATGGAGAATGTGGTGCTGGGATGGGGATCGCGGTGCTGGATGGGGATCACGGTGCTGGGACAGGGGATTGCAGTGCCGGAACGGGGATCGTGGTGCTGGGATGGGTGATCGCAGTGCCAGGATGGGGATCACAGGAGCGGGATGGAAAATGTGGTGCTGGGATGGGGATTGCGGTGCCAGGACAGGGATCATGGTGCCAGGACAGGGATCGTAGTGTCAGGATGGGGATCATGGTGCCAGGATGGGGGATCGTGGTGCCAGAACAGGGATCGCAGCAGCAGGATGGGTATTGTGGCACTGGGACGGGGACTGCGGTGCCAGGACGGGAATCATGGTGCCAGGATGGGGGATCGTGGCACCAGGAAAGGGATTGTGGTTCCAGGACAGGGATGGCAGTGCTGGGATGGGGATCACAGCAGTGGGATGGAGAATGTGGTGCTGGGATGGGGATTGCGGTGCTGGGATGGGGATCACGGTGTTGGGATGGGCATCACGGTGCTGGGACGGGGGATTGCAGTGCCGGAACGGGGACTGTGGTGCTGGGATGGGTGACCGTGGTGCCAGGATGGGGATCACGGCACTGGGATGGGGATCACGGTGCCGGGATGGGGATCACAGCAGCGGGATGGAGAATGTGGTGCTGGGATGGGGATCACGGTGCTGGGACGGGGGATTGCAGTGCCGGAATGGGGATCGTGGTGCTGGGATGGGTGATCGCAGTGCCAGGATGGGGATCACAGGAGCGGGATGGAAAATGTGGTGCTGGGATGGGGATCGTGGTGCCAGGACAGGGATCATGGTGCCAGGACAGGGATCGTAGCGTCAGGATGGGGATCACGGTGCCAGGAAGGGGGATCGTGGTGCCAGAACAGGGATCGCAGCACCAGGATGGGTATTGTGGCACTGGGACGGGGACTGCGGTGCCAGGACGGGAATCATGGTGCCAGGATGGGGGATCGTGGCGCCAGGACAGGGATCATGGTTCCAGGACAGGGATGGCGGTGCCAAGATGGGGATCACAGTGCCGGGAAGGGGGATTGCAGCACCGGGATAGGGGAATCGTGGTGCCAGCATGGGGATGGCGGCACCAGGACGGGGATTGCAGTGCCGGAACAGGGATTATGGTGCAGGGATAGGGGATCGCGGTGCCAGGATGGGGATCACAGGAGCGGGATGCAGAATGTGGTGCTGGGATGGGGATCGCGGTGCTGGATGGGGATCACGGTGCTGGGACAGGGGATTGCAGTGCCGGAACGGGGATCGTGGTGCTGGGATGGGTGATCGCAGTGCCAGGATGGGGATCACAGGAGCGGGATGGAAAATGTGGTGCTGGGATGGGGATTGCGGTGCCAGGACAGGGATCATGGTGCCAGGACAGGGATCGTAGTGTCAGGATGGGGATCATGGTGCCAGGATGGGGGATCGTGGTGCCAGAACAGGGATCGCAGCAGCAGGATGGGTATTGTGGCACTGGGACGGGGACTGCGGTGCCAGGACGGGAATCATGGTGCCAGGATGGGGGATCGTGGCACCAGGAAAGGGATTGTGGTTCCAGGACAGGGATGGCAGTGCTGGGATGGGGATCACAGCAGTGGGATGGAGAATGTGGTGCTGGGATGGGGATTGCGGTGCTGGGATGGGGATCACGGTGTTGGGATGGGCATCACGGTGCTGGGACGGGGGATTGCAGTGCCGGAACGGGGACTGTGGTGCTGGGATGGGTGACCGTGGTGCCAGGATGGGGATCACGGCACTGGGATGGGGATCACGGTGCCGGGATGGGGATCACAGCAGCGGGATGGAGAATGTGGTGCTGGGATGGGGATCACGGTGCTGGGACGGGGGATTGCAGTGCCGGAATGGGGATCGTGGTGCTGGGATGGGTGATCGCAGTGCCAGGATGGGGATCACAGGAGCGGGATGGAAAATGTGGTGCTGGGATGGGGATCGTGGTGCCAGGACAGGGATCATGGTGCCAGGACAGGGATCGTAGCGTCAGGATGGGGATCACGGTGCCAGGAAGGGGGATCGTGGTGCCAGAACAGGGATCGCAGCACCAGGATGGGTATTGTGGCACTGGGACGGGGACTGCGGTGCCAGGACGGGAATCATGGTGCCAGGATGGGGGATCGTGGCGCCAGGACAGGGATCATGGTTCCAGGACAGGGATGGCGGTGCCAAGATGGGGATCACAGTGCCGGGAAGGGGGATTGCAGCACCGGGATAGGGGAATCGTGGTGCCAGCATGGGGATGGCGGCACCAGGACGGGGATTGCAGTGCCGGAACAGGGATTATGGTGCAGGGATAGGGGATCGCGGTGCCAGGATGGGGATCACAGGAGCGGGATGCAGAATGTGGTGCTGGCATGGGGATCGCGGTGCCGGGATGGGGATCATGGTGCCGGGACAGGGATCGTAGCATCAGGATGGGGATCACGGTGCTGGGATGGGGATCACAGGAGCGGGATGGAGAATGTGGTGCTGGCATGGGGATTGCGGTGCTGGGATGGGGATCATGGTGCCGGGACAGGGATCGTAGCATCAGGATGGGGATCATGGTGCTGGGATGAGGATCACGGTGCCGGGAAGGGGCACTGCAGCACCAGGATAGGGGAATCGTCATGCCGGCATGGGGACGGCGGCACCAGGACGGGGATGGCGGTGCCGGGACAGACCGGCTGGTGAAGGCAGCGTGGAAGTCTCCGGCGCGGCAGGAGCGCGGGGTGGGCGGGTGGCCCTTGGCCGAGCACATCAGGGCGCAGTCGGTGCCCTCGTAGCGCAGGTGCAGGAAAGCCTCCGTGTGGATCTGCTCCCTGCGGGGCGGCCCCGTCAGTGGCGGCACCGGCATCCCCGTCCCCCCGTCCCCCGGATCCCCGGCGGCTCACCCGGTGAAGCCCTGCGCCCGCAGCGCGTCCCGGCACTCCTGCTCCAGCGCGGCGATGCGCCCGTCCAGCCGGGGGAAGGCGGCCGGCTCGTAGCGGAGGGCACAGGGGGTCTGCGCCTCGTGCACCACGTCCGCCAGCGCCAGCCCGTACGCCGACAGGATCCCGCTGTACCTGCGAGACGCCCACCCGCGCCGGTGCCGCGCCCACCGGGGACCCCAGCCCCCCGACCGGCGCCTGCGGGCACCCCCAGACCTGACGAAACCACCTGGGGACCAGGGCACCCCCAAACCCAACGCATCCTCCCAGGGAAGGGACCCCCAAACCCAGAGCATCCGCCTGGGGACTGGGGCACCCCCAAACCCAAGACATCCCCTGGGGACAGGGGCACCCCCAAACACATCCGCCTGGGGACGGGGACATCCCCAAACCCAACGCATCCTCCCGGGGACAAGACCCCCAAACCCTGCACCCAGGGACACCCCCAAACCCAGTGCACCCACCTGGGGACTGGGGCACCCCCAAACCCAAGGAAACCACCTGGGGGGCCAGGGCACCCCCAAACCCTGCACCCAGGGGCACCCCCAAACCCAACGCATCCCCCTGGGGACTGGAGCACCCCTAAACCCAACACACCCACCTGGGGACCTGGGACACCCCCAAACCCAAAGCATCTGCTTCGGGGCGGGCAGAGCCCCCCAACCCCACACCATCTACCCAGAGGTCGGGAGCACCCCGACACCGCCCGGGGGGCACTGGGCACCCCTCGAGGTGCCCCCACCCCCGCGGTGGGACCAGTCCCCCCGTCCGGCGGCGCCGGCAGAGGGGGGTCCCCGCAGAGCCCCCCCCATGTACCTACTTGTGGATGAAGACCCTGCTCATGCCCAGGGCGCGGGCGATGGCGCAGGCGTGCTGCCCCCCCGCGCCCCCGAAGCAGGCCAGCACGTGGCGGGCGGCGTCGTGGCCCCGTGCCTGGTGGGGGGACACGCGGGCGGAGGGGGTGACGCCGGCGCCGGGCACCCGCGGCCCCCCGCCGCGCACCAGGGCCACCTCACCTGCGTCAGGGCGCGGATGGGCCGGCACATGGCCTCGTTGGCCACCCGCACGAAGCCCATGGCCACCTCCTCCACCGAGAGCGGCTGGCGGGCGCCGGCGGCGGTGCCGGCCAGGAAGGCGTCGATGCGCGCGGCCAGCTCCTGGAACGCCCGCGCCGCCGTCTCCCGGCACAGCGGCTGGTCCTCGCCCGGCCCGAAGATGTGGGGGAAGTACTCGGGGAGCAGGCGGCCCAGGCAGAGGTTGGCGTCGGTGACGGTCAGCGGACCCCCTGCGCCGGGACGGGGACGGTGAGCGTGGCACCGCGGTGTGGCACCCGCCGGCACCGCGGCCACTCACCCTTGCGGTAGCAGGCTGGGCCGGGGTGGGCGCCCGCCGACTCGGGGCCGACCACGTAGAGCCCGGACCTGGAAGGGAGATGCCGGCGGGAGCAGGAGGGTCCCGGCTGTGCCCGCCGTGCCGCGGCTGAGCTGCACCCAGGCTCCGCCAAGCCCCCTTGTCCCACCGTGCCCTGCCCAGGGCACCCATGGGTGCCCGAAGCCCCCACCCGGGCCCCCACCCCCCCACCTGAAGAAGAGCCGGGAGCCGCCGCCGGCCGCCACGGTGTTGATGTCGAGCTGCGGCGCCTGGATGCTGACGCCGGCGGTGCTGGCCTCGAAGACGTGCTCGTACTCGCCGGCATAGCGGCTGACGTCCGTTGAGGTGCCTGGGGAGCGCGGCTCAGCACCCACCTCAGCGGGACCCCCACCCCGGCCCCCCCAGCCCCGCTCACCTCCCATGTCGAAGCCGATGACGGGCTGTCCCTCCTCGCGGCGGTAGGTGGTCACGGCGTAGCCCACCACGCCGCCGGCCGGGCCCGAGAGGATGGCGCGGGCCCCGCTGAAGTGCTGCATGGGGGTGAGCCCCCCGTCCGAGCGCATGAACAGCACCGGCACCTCCTGCGGGCGGGGGGGCCGTGGGACGGGCACCCACGGGGGGGTCCCAGCGGGACGGGTGCTGCCGGGGGGTCCCAGTGCGACAAGCGCCTACGGGGGCATCCCAGTGGGATGGGATCCCCGCGGGGGATCCCGGTGGGACAGGCGCTGCCAGGGGGTCCTGCTGGGACAGGCACCCACGGGGGGTCCCAGTGGGAGGGATGCCCATGGGGGGGTCGCAGCAGAATGGGTGCTGCCGGCGGGTCCCGGTGGGATGGGTGCCCACAGGCGGTTCCTGGTGGGATGGGTGCTGGTGAGGGGGTCCCGGTGGGACGGGCGCTGCGGAGGGGTCCCAGTGGGACGGGTGCTCATGGGGGGTTCTGGTGAGGGGGTCCCGGTGGGACGGGCGCTGCGGAGGGGTCCCAGTGGGACGGGTGCTCACGGGGGGTTCTGGTGAGGGGGTCCCGGTGGGACGGGCGCTGCGGAGGGGTCCCAGTGGGACGGGTGCTCACGGGGGGTTCTGGTGAGGGGGTCCCGGTGGGACCGGCACCAGCCAGGGGCTCCCAGTGGGATGGGTGCCCACGAGGTGGTCCCGGTGGGGTGGGCGCTGCCAGGCGGTCCCAGCAGGATGGGTGCCCGCTGGGGGGTCCTAAAGGATGGGCACCCACGGTGGGGTCCCGGCCGCCCCACTCACCCGCAGCTGGTGGGCGAAGCCGGCGCGGAAGCTCTCCAGGTAGCGGTGGATGCAGGGGGTGAGGTAGGCGTCGGCGCAGGCCGTGTAGCCGCGCGGCACCGCCCGCACCATGGCCGCCACCGCGGAGGAGAGGGAGACGTGCCGGAAGCCCAGCTCCCGCGCCAGCGCCCCGACCTGCTCCTCATGGCCGGGCCAGCTGCCGGGGAGAGCGGGGACGGCGTCGGCCGCGGGGGTCCGGCTGCGCGCCCCCCTCCCCATTCCGCCAGGGCCCCCCGGGGACTCACGCGTAGGAGTGGAGCAGCAGCACGGCCAGGCTGCGGATGCCGCGGGCCAGCACCCCCTCCAGCTCCCGCCGCAGCGCCGACAGCTCCAGCGGCCGCTGCACCAGCAGGGACGCCCCCGTGGAGCCTGGGGACAGCCGGGGGTCCCAGGGGGTCACGGCGGGGGGTGTCCCCACCGGCCCCGGCCCCCCCCGTAGCGGCGGTCCCCACCTTCGAGCAGCGGGAGGGTCTCCTTCCCGGGGAGGCGGCAGCCGGGCTGGTGCGGGATCAGCCGCTCGTCCACCTCGATCACCTCCTCGTACAGCACCTCCGGCACCGCCACCTCCTGCGCCGGGGGACGGGGACGTCACCCGGGGGCCACCGCGAGACACCCCGCCACGGCGGGGCAGCCCCCGCCGCCCGCTCGGGGACGCGCTGGCCTCCTCGCTCTGCCGGAGCTGCCGCTGGCTCCCGGCCGGCCGGGGTGGCACGCGGGCGCTGGCACGGGGCCGGGGCTGGCGCGAGGCCGTGGCGGGGGCCCAGCGGCGCTCACGGGATGCGGCACCCGGGATCCGGGGACTTCCCGCCGCCGCCAAGGACATCCGCGCCGGGCAGAGGACGCGCTGGGCCCCACCGAGCCGGGACGGCGGAGGTCGCGCGGGGACACGTTGCCCCGAGCCCGGACGGTGCCGGTCACGGGGACGTGCCAGCCCCAGCCCGGACGGTGTGGGTCACGTGGGGACACGTTGCCCTGAGCCCGGACGGTGCCGGTCACGGGGACGTGCCAGCCCGGTTGCAGGCGGTGTGGGTCATGGGGGTGCGCTGCCAAAAGCCCGGAGAGCGCGGGACACGGGGACGTGGCACCCCGAGCCCAGCGGTGTGGGCCGTGGGGAGGTGCCACCCCAACGCCACGCCGGCGCGGGTGCCGCGGCGCTGCCGGCAGTGCCGGGGCTCACCAGGTCGAAGATGTGGGGGCGGGCTTGGCTGCCGATGTGGAGGAGGTCGCGGAAGCCGCGGGTGACGAGCAGGGCCAAGCGCTCGCCCCGGCGCTCCAGCAGCGCGTTGGTGGCCACCGTGGTGCCCATGCGGATCCACTCGATGCCGGAGGCGTCCAGCGGCTGATCCCGCGGCACCGCCACCCCCGCTCTCCTGCCGGCACCCCGGGCCTCAGCCCACCGCCCCACTGCGGACCCTCAGCCCCATGGCTCCACCGCAGACCCTCAGCCCCACGGCTCCACCGTGGGCCCCCAGCCCCACTGCCGCCCCGCAGGCCCCCAGCCCCACGGTCCCACCGCAGACCCTCAGTGCCGGGGGGGTCCGGACGGGACAGGGCTGCCCCGGCCCTGGGAGGGGGCACGAGGGCGGGGGCTGGCACCGGCTGGGCACCGCGCAGGGATGGGGCTGGCCTGGGGGGCCCGGGGGGGGTCTCGGACAGGGTCCTGGGGAGGTGCAGTGGGGAGGGTGCTGGGGAGAGGGTCTCGGGGGGGGTCCTGAGGAGGGTCCCAGAGGGAGGTCCCGGGGGGTCCCAAGTGAGAGTCCTGGGAGAGTCTTGGGAGGGGGGAGAGGGTCCCGGGGGGGGGGTCCCGAGGAGGATCCCAGGGGGGGGTCCCGGGGGGGGTCTCAGAGGGAGGTCCCGGGGTGTCCCAGGGATGCTGGGGGAGGGTCCCGGGGGGGGGGGTCCTGCGGGGTGCCGGGGGGGTCCGGAGGGGGGGTCATCCCGGGAGGGGTCCCAGGGGGTGGTCCCGGCAGGGTCCCGGGGGGGGTCCCAGGAGGGATCCCGGGAGGGGGGTCCCGGGGGGGGTCCCAGGGGGGGATCTCGGGGGGGGTCCCGGGGGGGGTCCCGGGGGGGATCCCGGGAGGGGGTTCCCGGGGGGGGGATCCCGGGGGGGGTCCCGGGAGGGGGGTCCCGGGGGGGGGGTCCCGGGGGGGGATCCCGGGGGGGTCCCGGGAGGGGGGTCCCGGGAGGGGGATCCCGGGGGGGGTCCCGGGAGGGGGGTCCCGGGGGGGGGGGGGACCCGCGGGGGGATCCCGGGGGGGTCCCGGGGGGGTCCCGGGGGTCCGGCGGCCGCACCTCCTGCAGGACGCGGCGGATGCCCTCGGTGGGGGCGTCTCCGTAGCCCGGGTCCTCGGAGAGCAGCTTGAGGACGCGGACGCGGCCGCCGGGACAGCGGGCGAAGACGTCGGTGAAGGTGCCGCCGCGGTCGATGGCGAACTGGAACCCGCGGGGGCCCGATGCCGCCGCCATGGCGGGACGGGACGACCCGGTACGGCTCGGTCCGGCCCGGTCCGGCCCGGTACGGCTCGGTACGGCCCGGTACGGCCCGGTACGGCCCGGTACGGCTCGGTCCGGCTCGGTCCGGCCCGGTCCGGCTCGGCTCGGTACCCGCCGCTCCCGCCGCCGCCGCCGCTCCCGCCCGGGCAGCGCCGAGCACCGGCCCCGCGGGGGCGTGGCCTCGGGAGGGGGTGTTGCCCCTGGGGGGCGTGGCCTCGGAGGGGGTGTTGCCCCTGGGGGCGTGGCCTAGGAGGGGTGTCGCCCCCTGAGGGCGTGGCCTGGACGCGGCGTGGCCCCCGGTCGGCGGCCCGCGCGCGGGGCACGCCGGGAGTTGTAGTCCCCGCGCGCGGGGCACGCCGGGATCCGTAGTCCGCCGCGGGGCACGGCGGGTAAGATGGCGGCGCCGGAGCTGCTGTCGGACGAGGGGTACCGGGCGGACGGGCGCCGTCCCGCCGAGCTCCGCAAGGTCCGCGCCCGCATGGGCGTCTTCGCGCAGGCCGACGGCTCGGCCTACATCGAGCAGGGCAACACCAAGGCGCTGGCCGTGGTCTACGGCCCGCACGAGGTGAGCGGCGGCGGGCACCGGGCCTGGGCCCTCCGCTCCCCCCCGGGCTCCTCCACTCCCAGGGCCCCTCCGCTTCCCCCCGGGCCCCTCCGTTGCCCCCCGGGCTCTCCGCTCCCTCCGTTGCCCCCCGGGCCCCTCCGTTGCCCCCCGGGCTCCTCCGCTCCCCCCCCCCCGGGCCCCTCCGCTCTCCCCCGGGCCTCTCTGTTCCCCCTCCCGGGCTCTCCGCTCCCTCCGTTGCCCCCCGGGCTCCTCCGCTCCCCCCCCCCGGGCCTCTCTGTTCCCCCTCCCGGGCTCTCCGCTCCCTCCGTTGCCCCCCGGGCTCCTCCGCTCCCCCCCCCCCGGGCCCCTCCGCTCTCCCCCGGGCCTCTCTGTTCCCCCTCCCGGGCTCTCCGCTCCCTCCGTTGCCCCCCGGGCCTCTCTGTTCCCCCTCCCGGGCTCTCCGCTCCCTCCGTTGCCCCCCGGGCTCCTCCGCTCCCCCCCCCCGGGCCCCTCCGCTCTCCCCCGGGCCTCTCTGTTCCCCCTCCCGGGCTCTCCGCTCCCTCCGTTGCACCCCAGGCCCCTCCGGGCCCCTCCACTCCCCGGGCTCTCTGCTCCCTCCGCTTCCCCCCGGGCCCCTCCGTTGCCCCCCGGGCTCTCCACTCCCCCCCGTTCCTCCCCTGTTCCCCCCCGTTCCCCCCCCGGCCCCTGCTCCCTCCATGCTCCCCTCCCGGTCCTGGTCCCACCGGTGTGGCGGCCATCCAGGCCCCCCCCGGCCATCAGGGCCGCGGGGGTCCGGGCCCCCCCACCCTCCCCGGTCCCGACCCCGGTCCCGGCCGCCCCCCCACCCGCTGTACCCCCCCCCTCCCCGCAGATGCGCGGCTCCCGCAGCAAGGCGCTGCCCGACCGGGCGCTGGTGAACTGCCAGTACAGCATGGCCACCTTCAGCACCGGCGAGCGCCGGCGCCGGCCCCACGGCGACCGGCAGGCGAGCGAGCTGGCCCTGCACCTCAAGCAGACCTTCGAGGCCGCCATCCTCACTCGCCTCTACCCCCGCTCCCAGATCGACATCTACGTCCAGGTGAGGGGGGGGCCGGGCGGGGAGCGGGGTGCCCAGCGGCCCGGGGGGGGCTCTGACCGAACCCGCCGCCCCCCCAGATCCTGCAAGCCGACGGCGGCGAGTATTGCGCCTGCGTGAACGCGGCCACGCTGGCGGTGATGGACGCCGGCATCCCCATGCGGGACTACGTCTGCGCCAGCTCGGCCGGCCTGGCCGAGGACACCCCCCTGGCCGACCTCAGCTCCCCCGAGGAGGCGGCGGGGGGGCCGCGGCTGGTGCTGGCGCTGCTGCCGGCGGCGGGGCAGATCGCACTGCTGCAGCTCAGCGCCCGCCTGCACCAGGAGCGGCTGGAAGCGGCGCTGGAGGCGGCCGAGCAGGCCTGCCGCGCCCTCCACGCCGTGCTGGACCGGGTGGTGCGGGAGCGGCTGCGGGAGGTCACCGCGCTGCTGGGGGACTGAGCGGCGCCGGATGCCGCCGCGTTGACGGGGACGGGGGCCGGCACCGGCCAGAGCCCCTTCTCAATAAAAGGTCTGCCGCCACCTGCACCGCGTCGTGCGCCGCGTCGTGCCGTGTGCCGTGGCGCTTCCCTCGGGGCGCGGCGCTGCCGGGGCTCCCCGCCGCGCCCAGCCCCTGCTGCTGGTGGGCACCGGACCCCCGGCACCGCGGGGCCCGCACGGTGTGGGGCAGCACGGCCCTGGCACAGTCCCCCCCCTCACACGCGTGGCTCCGCTTCCCTTGGCCCCCCCTTGCACCCCCACCCCGTTAGGTGGTCACCCTGTTGTGCACCCCCCCTTGCACCCCCAAACCCCCCCGCACACCCCCTTCACCCCCAAACCCGCCCCCTTGCACCCCAAACCCCCCCGCATACCCCCCTTGCACCCCCAAACCCCCCTTGCACCCCCAAACCCCCCCGCATACCCCCCTTGCACCCCCAAACCCCCCCGCATACCCCCCTTGCACCCCCAAACCCCCCTGCACGCCCCCTTGCACCCCCAAACCTGCCACCTTGCACCCCAAACCTCCCCGCACCCCACCTTGCACCCCCAACCCCCCCGCACACCCCCTTTGCACCCCCAAACCCCCCTACACCCCACCTTGCACCCCCAAACCCCCCCGCACACCCCACCTTGCACCCCCAAACCCACCCCCTTGCACCCCCAACCCCCCCCACACACCCCTCTTCACCCCCAAACCCCCCTACACCCCCAAACCCACCCCCTTGCACCCCCAACCCCCCTCCCCCCCCGCACCTCAACCCCCCTTTGCACCCCCAAACCCCCCCCCCCGCAGCCCCGCCCAGGGGCGCATGCGCAGAGCGGGGTGGGCGGTGCCCATCGATGTTTCCGCGCTCCACCCCTCCGCCTGTCTCGTTCCGCGGCCGATTGAGCGGCCTGTCCGGGCGGCGGGACCGAGAGGTGGGGGGGGTACCGGGGCGGGGGGGGCCGTGGGGCAGGAACGGGGCAGTGTGGGGCGGGGATGGGGGCTGTGGGGTGGGGACGGGGCCGTGGGGGGTGTGTGTGGGGCGGGGATGGGGGCTATGGGGTGTGTGGGGCAGGGACGAGGGCCGGGGCGGGGGCATCTGGGGTACAGAGGTTGTGGGGTTTGGGGGACGCAGGGACGGGGGCCGTGGGGGTGTGTGGGGCAGGGATGGGGTTGTGGGGCAGGGACGGGGTCATGGGGTGCGTGTGGGGTGGGTTAGGGGGAGTGGGGCGCATGTGGGGCAGGGGTGGGGCCGTGTGGGGTGGGTACAGGCCCGGGGGGTGCACCAGGGGCCGTGGGCAGCCCCAGGCGGGGGGTGCCTGTGGGGCCGCCCCCCCTGTGCCGGTGGGGACCCCGTCCTCCCCCCGCCCCCCAGCAGCCCAGGCTCGGCGCCCCCCCAGCCCCCGCCATGGGGCTGCTGTCAGACCCCCACTGCCGGCGGGCGCTCTCCCGCCTCGTCCTGCGCCTCAACACCCCGCTCTGGTGAGTGCCGGGAGGGGGGCCCGGTGTGCGCGGCGGGGGGGTGCGGTGTGCCGCGGGGGTGACCCCCACCCCGGGACCCCGACGCCTCTCCCGCAGCGCCCTGAGCTACGTGGCGGGGCTGGGCTGGTTCCTGGCCCTGGCCTTCCAGCCCCTCGCGCCCCGCACCTACATGTCGGAGAACGCCATGGGCTCCACCATGGTGGAGGAGCAGTTCCTCTTCGGCGAGAGGGCCCTCTCCTACGCCCGGGAGTTCGCCGGCCACAAGAAGAAAGCGGGGTGAGAGCGGGGGGCCGCTTGGCGGGGGAGAGGTGCCCCCCGGGGAGGGCTTTTTGGGGCGGGGGGGTGTTGTCCATCCCGCCTCTCCCGCTCCGCAGCGGCATGCCGGTGGCCTGGCTGGAGAAGACCATGTGGAACCTGGGGCTGGAGGTGCACAGCCAGCCCTTCTCCCGCACGCTGCCCTTCCCCGACGAGACCCGCGAGCGATACGTGCGTACCGGCCCCGCCGCGCACCCCCGAGACCGCCGGCCCGCACTTCCCCGTCCCGGGGCGGGGGTCCCGGCCGAGGCCGCCCCCCTCCCTGAGCCCTCCCCTTCCCTCGGCAGATGGTGAAGGGCACGAACGTGTACGGCATCCTGCGGGCGCCGCGCGCCGCCAGCACCGAGTCGCTGGTGCTGAGCGTGCCCTGCAGCGAGGGGCCCCACAACAACCAGGCCGTGGGGCTGATGCTGGCCCTCGCCTCCTACTTCCGAGGTGAGTCCCCGGCGAGGGTGGGAGGGGGCTCAGCACCCCTCCCCGCAGCCTGGTGCCGTCTCGGGGGGCTCTGGGTCCGTGGGGTGATGCCCAGGGGGTCCCTTGGGGTGCTGAGCGTCCTCGCTGCTGGGCAGGGTTGTGAGGGGTGGGAGCGCCGGGTACTCCCCTGCCCGCAGCCCCGGGGGGGCCCGGCTTTTCTGGGGGGCAGCACGGGGAACGGGTCCCACTGGGGCTGTGCCGGGCTCTGCCAGGGCTGTGCCAGGGTTTGCCGGGGCTGTGCCGAGCTTTGCCGGGACAGGGACCAGGCTCTGCCAGGGCTGTACTGGGCTTTGCCGGGGTAGGGACCAGGCTCTGCCAGGGCTGTGCCGGGCACTGGGGCTGTGCCGGGCTTTGCCGGGGCATGGAATAGGCTCTGCCGGCGCCATGCTGGGCTTTGCCAGTGCAGGAACCGGGCTTTGCTGGGGCTGTGCCGGGCTTTCCCAAGGCAGGGACGGGGCTCTGCCAGGGCTGTGCCGGGCTTTGCTGGGGCAGGGACGGGGCTCTGCCAGGGCTGTGCCAGGCTTCGCCGGGGCAGGGACTGGGCTCTGCCAGGGCTGTGCCGGGCTCTGCCGGGGCAGGGACTGGGCTCTGCTGGGGCTTTGCCAGGCAGCAGGGCAGGGACCGGGCTCCACCAGCGCTGTGCTGGGCTCTGCCGGGGCTGTGCCAGGCCTTGCCAGGGCAGGGACCGGTCTGCCGCAGCCGCCCTGTTGCCTCCAGGCCAGATCTACTGGGCGAAGGACATCATCTTCCTGGTGAACGAGCACGACCTCCTGGGCATGGAGGCCTGGCTGGAGGCCTACCACGACGTCAACGTCACCGGTGAGGCAGGGGCTCGGGGGGGCCGCGGCCGTTCCCCGGCCGTGCCGAGGGGCTGGCGGCGGCGATGCTGACGCGGCACGGTGCTTGCAGAGGTGCAGTCCTCGGGGACGCTGGGCCGGGCGGGGGCCATCCAGGCGGCCATCTCGCTGGAGCTGAGCAGTGACGTGGTCACCAGCTTCGACGTGGCGGTGGAGGGGCTGAACGGGCAACTGCCCAACCTCGACCTGCTCAACCTCTTCCATGCCTTCTGCCAGAAGAACGGCCTGCTCTGCACCATCCAGGGGAAGGTGAGCCCGGCCGGGGCCGGCCCTGCCCGCGGCGGCTTCCTGGGGGTGTGGGGGAAGCCTCTGTCCCACCGGACCAGAGTTTCACAGGCGGCCGAGAAGGCCAAAGGCATCCTGGCCTGTATCAGAAATAGTGTGGCCAGCAGGAGCAGGGAGGTGATCGTGCCCCCGTACTCGGCGCTGGTGAGGCCGCACCTCGAATACTGTGTTCAGTTTTGGGCCCCTCACTACAAGAAAGACATTGAGGTGCTGGAGCGTGTCCAGAGAAGGGCGACGAAGCTGGTGAGGGGTCTGGAGCACAAGTCTGATGAGGAGCGGCTGAGGGAACTGGGGTTGTTTAGCGTGGAGAAGAGGAGGCTGAGGGGAGACCTTATCGCTCTCTACAACTACCTGAAAGGGGGTTGTGGGGAGGTGGGTGTTGGTCTCTTCTCCCAAAAGACAAGTGACAGGACAAGAGGAAATGGCCTCAAGTTGTGCCAGGGGAGGTTCAGGCTGGATATTAGGAAAAATTTCTTCACCAAAAGGGTTGTCAAGTGCTGGAAGGGGCTGCCCAGGGCGGTGGTGGAGTCACCGTCCCGGGAGGGATTTGACAGAGTGTGGAGGTGGCGCTTGGGGACGTGGTTGAGCAGTGGACTCGGCAGTGCCTTGTTTGCGGTTGGACTCGGTGATCTTGAGGGTCTTTTCCAACCTCAACGACTGGCTCGTTCCGCGATTCGACGACGCGTGCTCTCCCCGCAGCTGCAGCGCTCGGACTGGGACTCGCTGCCCGCCTACGCCCACAGCCTGCAGACGCTGCTGCTGATGGTGCTGGGCCAGGCCTCGGGGCGGCCCCGCGGCGACCACGGCCTCTTCCTCCGCTACCGCATCGAGGCCATCACCCTCCGCGGCATCAACAGCTTCCGACAGTACAAGTACGACATGACCACCGTCGGCAAGTGAGTGCGGGGCCGCGGGGGGGGCCGGGGGGGGTCCCGGGGCGCAGCCTCCCCCCTCGCCGTGCCCGCTGCCCGCAGGACGCTGGAGGGGATGTTCCGGAAGCTCAACAACCTGCTGGAGCGGCTGCACCAGTCCTACTTCTTCTACCTGCTGCCCTCCCTGTCCCGCTTCGTCTCCATCGGCGTCTACATGCCGGCCTTCGGCTTCCTCATCCTCGTCCTCGTCCTCAAGATATCCTTTTGGGGGGGGCGCTCGGGGAGGGGGGGCTCGGGGCGGCCAAACCTGCTCCGCTCCTTTCCCTGACCGCCCCCACGCCCTGGACCTCTGGATGAAGCTGAGCAAGTGCGAGACGGGCAGCGCCGAGCGGCTCTGGGACGGCGACCACGCGGCCGGGGAGGTCGGGGCCCTTCCCCTCCCCTTCCCCTCCCCACGGACCCCCCCTCCGGTCCCGCCGTCCTCACCCTCCCGGCTTTCCGCAGGAGTCCCGGCCTGGCCTGCTGGCGCTGGTACCGCCGCTGCTCATCTGCCACGCCGCCGGCCTCGCCCTCTACTTCTTGCCGGTGCTGGGACAGCGCGTGGCCACCCAGCACTTCCCCGTCTCCGAGTCGGAGGCCGTGGTCCTCACCGTCATTGCCATCTACGTGGCCGGCATGGCCCTGCCCCACAGCACCCACAGGTGCCAGGGTCTTGGGGGGGGCTCTGGGGGGTGCCGTCCCTGCCGCAGCCGTGGGGCTGAGCGTCCCCCCCGCGTCCCCGCAGGGTGCTGACGGGCGGCGGCAGCGACCGGGGCTGGATGACGCTGAAGCTGCTGGCGCTGCTGTACCTGGCGGTGCAGCTGGGCTGCCTCGCCCTCCTCAACTTCTCCCTCGGCTTCCTCCTGGCCGCCACCATGGTGCCCGCCGCCGCCGCCGTCCAGCCCACCGGCCCCAGGTGAGCCGGGGCGCGGGGTCCGGGGCCCCCCTCGCCGGTGGGGGGGATGCCGGGGGGGCTCTCCTCGGGGCGGGAGGTTCCTGGAGAGATGCCGGCGGCTCTTCCCGGGGTGGGGGGATGCCGGGGTGGCCTTTCCTTGGGGCGGAGGGGCCTCGGGGGGACGCCGGGGTCTCTCCCGGGGTGTGAGGACGCTGACCCGCGTCGGCTGACCGTGCCCCCGTCCCGCAGGGTGCTGCTGGCGGCACTGCTGGTTCTGTCGACGCCGGCCGTCACGCTGCTGCTGGGCATCTTCCTGCAGCGGGAGCTGGTGGAGGCGCCGGCGGCGGCGGCGGAGGGCTGGCAGCTCTTCCTGGCGGCCGTGGCCGAGGGGCTGCTGCAGCACCACCTCTATGGCTCCTTCCTCTTCCCCTTCCTCGCCCTCGGCGCCTATCCTTGCTGGCTGCTGCTCTGGAACGTTCTCTTCTGGAAGTGAGGGGCCCCGCGGACCCCCAAACGTGGAGGGACCCACGGAGGGACCCACGGGGGGCCCTGGGGAGGGACCCACGGAGGGACCCACGGGGGGCCCTGGGGAGGGCCCCACGGAGGGACAGTGGGGCCGGGGGGCTGAGGGGGGTGACGTCCCCTTCCCCATCCGCAGGGGACAGGGACACCGGCCCCGGCCGAGCCCCCCCGGGGGTGACAGCGGGTCCTGCCCTGGGGGGGGGGTGCTGCCGGTGGGGCCCCCCCGTTTGGGGCTGCGACCCCCGGTGCGCACGGTGGGGGGGAGGTGGGGGGGCTGCGGTGCCCGGTGTGTGCGGGGGGGGGTCGGGGGCCGCTCGGTGTGTACGGGGGGGGGCGGGGGGGTCCCCGCTCGGTCCCGGGGGGGGGTTGGGGTCTCGGCACGGTGTGTACGGGGAGTCGGGGCCGCAGCGCCGCAATAAAGGCGGAGCGGGGACGGAGCGGAGCCGCTGTCGCGCTGCGGGGCGGGGAATAACGATTGGGGGGGGGTGTGACGTCGCTTCCGCTGGCGGGTGACGTCACGGGTGGGCGTCACGTCCGGGGCGGCCCCTCCGCGTCCCCTCGACCTCGGCGCGGCGGCCGCCGGGAGGAGCGGAGCGATGGCGGCGGTGGCGGTGCGGAGTCTCCCGCTGCGGCCCTACGGCCGCTTCCTGCTGCCGCGGGCCCGGACCGCGCCCGCCCCGGTGAGACCCGGACACCCCCCCCCCCCCCCCCGCCGTGAAGGTCACCGGGCGGCACCGCGGGAACGGGGCTGCCGCCACCGCTGGGCCCGGCCTGGGCCGCCCCGGGTCCCCCCCGCCAGCCGGGCCCGGGGTCCCCGGTGTCCCCCCCCCCCCCCCTCCAGCCGGGCCCGGGGTCCCCGGTGTCCCCCCCCCTCCCCACCACCCGGGCCCGGTGTCCCCGGTTCCGGCCCTGCGCCGTGGGCCCCATCCCTGCTCGGTGTCCCCGGTTCTCCCGGTGCCCTGCCCAGTCTGCCCCAGCCATTCCCGGGGTCCCCCCCCCCCCCGCCAGCCGGGCCCGGGGTCCCCGGTGTCCCCCCCCTCCCCGCCAGCCATTCCCGGGGTCCCCGGTGTCCCCCCCTCTCCCCGCCACCCGGGCCCGGTGTCCCCGGTTCCGTCCCCCGGCCCTGCGCGGTGGGCCCCATCCCTGCTCGGTGTCCCCGGCTCTCTACTCCCATCGTGCCCGGCCCGGTGTCCCCGGTTCTCCCCGTGCCCTGCCCGGTCTGCCCCAGCCATTCCCGGTGTCCCCGGTTTCCCCCCCGCCAGCCGGGCCCGGTGTCCCCGGTGTCCCCCGCCTTCCCCGCCAGCCGTGCCCGGTGTCCCCGGTTCCGGCCCTGCGCCGTGGGCCCCATCCCTGCTCGGTGTCCCCGGTTCTCCCCGTGCCCTGCCCAGTCTGCCCCAGCCATTCCCGGTGTCCCCGGTGTCCCGGTCCCCCCCTCGCCCCCTGCCCGGTGTCCCCGGTTCTGTCCCCCGGCCCTGCCCGGTGGGCCCCATCCCTGCTCGGTGTCCCCGGTTCTCCCCGTGCCCTGCCCGGTCTGCCCCAGCCATTCCCAGTGTCCCCGGTCCCCCCCCTGCCCGGTGTCCCCGGTTCCCCCCCGCCCTGCCCCATCTGCCCCAGCCATTCCCGGTCTCCCCGGCCCCCCCTGCTCTGCCCCGGGACCCCCCGGCCGGTCCCCTGACGGCCGTCCCCCCCCCAGGCCGCCATGTCGTCCTTCACCGGCCTCTCCCGCGGGGGGAAGGCGGCACTGGGGGCGCTGGGGGTGCTGGCGGCGGGCGGGGGGGGCCTGGCCCTGGCCCTGCGCTCGGCCCTCGATGCCGGCGAGCTGGAGATGCACCCCCCCAACTTCCCCTGGAGCCACGGCGGCGCGTTGGCCGCCCTCGACCACAGCAGGTAACGGGGGCCGGGGGGGACGCGGGGAGCCTCGGCGGGGGGCCGGGGCTGTCACCCCCTTCTCCTCTTCCTCCTCCTCTTCCTCCCAGCCTGCGGCGCGGCTTCCAGGTGTACAAGCAGGTCTGCTCCGCCTGCCACAGCATGGAGTACCTGGCCTTCCGCAACCTCATCGGCGTCACCCACACCGAGGCGGAGGCCAAGGCGCTGGCCGAGGAGGTGAGACCCCCGCCCCGGGAGGGCCCCGGCGCCGGCCCCGGCGCTCCGGCTCAGGGCTCTTCCCCCCGCGCAGGTGGAGGTGGTGGACGGCCCGGATGAGAACGGGGAGATGTTCAAGCGCCCCGGCAAGATCTCCGACTACTTCCCCAAGCCCTACCCCAACTCCGAGGCGGCACGAGCGGCTAACAACGGGGCGCTGCCCCCGGACCTCAGCTACATCGTCAACGCCCGGTAAGGGGCTGCTGCCGTGCGCGGTGGCCGTTCGGCAGGTCCAGGATCCAGGCGGAGCTCGGGGTCCCCAGCAGAAGTCCCCGCCGAGGGGAGGAGGACCCCGGCCCCACTGCACCGGGGGTCTCTGCTGCCCGGGGCTGATTTTGCCCCCCCTGTTGCAGGCACGGGGGCGAGGACTACGTGTTCTCCCTCCTCACCGGCTACTGCGACCCCCCGGCCGGCGTGACGGTGCGGGAGGGGCTGCACTACAACCCCTACTTCCCGGGCCAGGCCATCGGCATGGCCCCCCCCATCTACAACGAGATCCTGGAATTCGATGACGGTAAGAGGGGCTCGGGGCTGGCGCGGTGCCGTCCCGCGGGGGTGCCGGTCCCCGGGGTGCTCAGCCGCTCCCTCCCCGCCCTCCCCAGGCACCCCGGCCACCATGTCGCAGATCGCCAAGGACGTCTGCACTTTCTTGCGGTGGGCGGCAGAGCCGGAGCACGACCACCGCAAACGGATGGGCTTGAAGGTGGGTGCCAGGAGGGGGTGGGGGGAGTGTCTGACAGGGCGGCAGTGCCCCCGCCCGGGTGCCAAACCCCACCCCGTGCCATACTCAGCCCCACGCCGGGCTGGTGGCCCCGTGGGGCAGAGCTCGACTCCTTCCTTCCCCCAGATGCTGATGATCTCGGGGCTCCTCACCTCCCTCCTCTACTACATGACGCGCCACAGATGGTCTGTGCTGAAGAGCAGGAAAATGGTCTACCGGCCCCCCAAATAGGGGGGGGAACGGGGTGTCCCCCACCCCGACTGCACCGCCTGGGCCACGCACAACTCCTGGGCTGTGGAGGGGCGCAGCCGGTAGCGTGTGTCCCCGCCGCGGCTCCTTATTTAACATCACCCCCAGGCGCCGCCGCTCATCCTCCCCGGCGTGGGGCCGGTGCCTGCGCTTGGAGGGGCTGGGGGCGTGGAAATAAAATCTCGGTTGTTCAAGGGGAAAGCGTGGTGTGGCGTCCACCTGTGCCGCGGCTGTCCCTGCGCCGGATGCGGTCCCTCGGGATGGGGTTGTGGGTCGTTAAAGGACTGATGCCCATCGTCCCCACCTCGGGGGCTGAATGACGGTCCTGCCACTGCGGCAGCGCTGGCAACAAGGCTCTGGCACGCAAACGGCTTTATTGGGACACTCTGCACCGCCGGGACGTGCCGATCCACCCTGCGGGGGCTCCGCTGCCAACAGAAGCCCCATGGAGCCCCCCAACCTGTCCCGGCACCGCCTGGGGCCTGGCCCCTGCCCGCTCCCCACTGGGCCCCGCGGCACCTCCCTGCCCCGTGTCCATCTTCTCCTTCCCCGGCTGCTGGACGTGGCTCTCCCCCGCGACCACAAGCGTCTCTGGGCTCCGCTCCGGCCGCAGTGCCAGCTCTGGCCCCGGCTGGGCCGTCCCTCGGCGCGAGGAGAGCAGCTGCCTCCGGTGGGTCCCCCGTCCCCGGGCCGGGCAGGGGCTCAGTGGCAGTTCTGGCACCGGGGGTGGCACCTCTGTCCGTTGACGTTGCAGCGACATCCGCCACTGGTGTCCCCGGGACCCTGGGGTGGGAGAGCGGTCAGGGTCAGAGCCCACCTGGGGCCAGCTCCGCCATGACCGGAGTGTGGGCCGGGGCACCGCAGGCTCACCCGTTCCCCCCACCTCGCCTGGGGGGACCGGGGGGGTCCCTCCTGCCCCCCAGGATGGCTCACCCCGGGCCCCCAGCGCGGCCCCTTGGTCACCCAGCAGATCTCCGTCTGGCAGACGGTGCAGCGGATCCAGTCGCAGCCGTCCTTCTTCTGGACGATGATGAGGCAGGTGGGGCAGTGCATGGCCTCCCCGACCTGCACCAGGGTCTGGGCGGGGGGAGAGGCGGCTGTCAGGGGCACGGGGGTGCGCTCCGGCCCCCCACCATCCCCGCCGGCCCCCCGGGACCCCCACCTGCAGCATGTCGCTGGTCTGCCGGGCAGCCGAGTCGTTCTGCGCCTGGACCTGGAGATCGTCCTGGTACTGGCGGCAGTTCTTCCCTTCGTGGATGGCCTGGGGGGTGCAAAGATGGCACCGCTCAGCGCCGCCTCCGCCGAGCCCCCGCCGGGGCGCGATGCCGAGAGCGGCACGACGGCAGCGGGGTCTCACCTTGCAGAGCAGGCAGTTGAGGGCCTGGCAGATGGGGCAGCGAAACTCGTTCACCGAATCCTCGTAGATGCACCAGCCCCGGCAGTCGGTGGTCTTGCAGTGGAAGCTGTTCTGGCTGCGCCGCTCCGCCAGCACCAGGCTCCTCTCCAGGAACCGCCGGTACTCCTCCGGTGACACCAGCTGCGGAGACGGGCAGGGTCAGGATGCAGCCCCAGGCCCCCCAGCGCCGCCAGCACCGACCTGGGATGCACTCACCGCCCGGATCTCCCGCTCCTGGAGGTGGCTGCCGCAGGCGTAGGAGTCGTCGCGGAAGGGACAGGCCACCTCCGGCTCCTCGCTGTAGTTGATCACCTGGCGCAGACACTCCCTGCGGGAACAGGCGCCCCGTCACCGCAAGGGCTGGAGGGTCTCGGGGCCGGTCACCGCGAGGATGGGGGTCTCAGGACCAGTCACTGTGAGGATGGGGGTCTCAGAACCGGTCACCGCGAGGTCTGGGGGGTCTCAGGGCCAGTCACCGTGATGGTGGAGGGATCAGGGCTGGTCACCGCAAGAGCTGGGTGGATCTTGGGGCTGGTCACCGCGACGGTGGGGGTCTTGGGGCTGGTCACCGCGACGGTGGGGGTCTTGGGGCCAGCCACCATGATAGTGGGGGGCTCGGGGCTGGTTACCACAAGGGCCAGGGGGTCTCAGAGCTGGTCACCACGATGGTGGGGGGCTCAGGGCCGGCCCCCGCGTGGCTCTGTCGGGCGTTACCTGCAGAAGTTGTGCAGACACTCGCGCAGCAGCACACCCTCTCCCGGGGCGACGCGCTGGTAGCAGATGCGACACTCCAGCACCTCCCGGTTGGGCACCAGCACCTCCTCCTCCATCTGCAGCAGCTGCTGGAAGTTCTTCAGCCGCTCGGCCTCCAGCGCCTGCCGGCGAGGAACAGCCCCGGTCAGCCCCCCAGCACCACCACCAGCCCCCAAGCCGGGCTCGACCCCCCTGCGGAGGGGCCCAAGACCAGCGTTTGCCACCTCCCTCCCCTCCAGCAGCCCCTGGCCTCCTGCCCCCGGGGACGGCTCCTGAGCTGGAGCCGAGGGTGCCTGGATGGAGGGGGCATCTCCGGCTCTGCCCCACGGGGAGCATGGCTGCCACCGGGAGAGCCAGCACCGGGAGAGCCGGCATGGCCCCGGGAGGCTGGCATGACTCACAGCCCTCGTGGCCACCATCCAAGGGACTGGGGCCACTCGTCCCAAGTCCCCCACGGCTTTGGTAGCCAGGAGGAAGGGCTGCGCTCAGGGAGTCGGGTCTGGCTGTGCAAGGACTCCCGCCCAGGAAAAGGAAAGTGTGGGGGGGCTGCTGCCGGACACACAGAAGCGGGGCTGCACCCCGAGGTGTGCGGTCAGACCCGGCACCGAGCCGTAGCCCGGCATTTCCCCGGCACGTCCCCATGCCCGTGCAGCCGAGGGACACAAGCACCAAGCCCCAGCAGCCGCTGGGGTCCCAGCAGCCCAGGGAGGGCCAGCGTGGGCATTTCTGGGGCACTTTAACGTGGTTTAAACCCTGCGATTTTCTGCGTGCGTTGCTGAGCCCGGCGCACAAGGCAGCCCCCATCACCCACACACAGCCCCTGCTCCCGGGGTGCGCGGGGCTGGGGGAGCCCGGGGAGCGGAGCCTGCCGTAGCGCGGGCGTTGGCGACACTTCACACCACGCCAGCAGTTCGCGATTGCCGCAGTCACAAATCCGTTCCCGAGCGTGAGCCGCGCAGGGCTCCACGCATTGCTGGGGGCCCCCTCCCACCCCACACCCCCTCCCCGGCACCCAGCCGAGCCGCAGCCTCCGCTCCCAGCCCCGAGCGCCCCGGCTCTGCCTCGGCAAAGCGGCAGCCAAGGCCCCGCTTTGGCACAGGCTGCTCAGGACGGGTCGGTGGCCCCCTGCTCTCGTGTAAGCCCGTGAGGAAGCGCCTGCTGATTTCTCTTCTATTTCATAGAATCACAGAATGGGTGGAAGGGACCTTTAAGGGTCCAGTCCGACCCCCCACCCTGAGCAGGGACATCTCCAACCGGACCAGGCTGCTCAGAGCCCCGTCCAACCTGACCTGGGGTGTTCCCAGGGATGGGGCACCCACCACCTCTCTGGGCAACCTGGGCCAGTGCCTCACCACCCTCAGCATAAAACATCTCTCCCTTATATGTACCCTCAATCTCCCCCCTTTCAGTTTAAACCCATCGCCCCTTGTCCTGTCACTGCAGGCCCTGGTGAAAAGTCTGTCCCCATCTTTCTTCTAAGCCCCCTTTCAGTACCGAAAGGCCGCAGTAAGGTCTCCCCGGAGCCGTCTCTTCTCCAGGCTGAACAACCCCAACTCCCTCAGCCCTTCTCCGCAGCAGAGCTGTTCCAGCCCTCCCACCATTCTCGTGTCCCTCCTCCGGCCCCGCTCCGTCTCTGCCTTGCGCTGGGGACCCCAGAGCTGGACGCAGTGCTCCGGGGGGTCTCGCCAGAGCGGAGCAGAGGGGCAGAACCCCCTCCCTCGACCTGCTGGCCACGCTGCTCTGGATGCGGCCCAGGAGACGCTTGGCGTTGTGGGCTGCGAGCGCACGTTGCCGGCTCGTGTCCGGTTTGTCACCCACCGGTGTCCCCCAGTCCTTCCCCGCAGGGCTGCTCTCCATCCCCTCCTGCCCCAGCCCGTGCTGGGACCAGGGTTTGCCCCGACCCGGGTGCGGGACCTTGCGCTTGGCCTTGTCCAACCTCACGAAGTTCAAGTGAGCCCAATTCTCCAGCTTGTCCATGTCATTCCATGAACACCCTCCACAAGCAGCCAGCGGCAGCTCCCCCCACACCGCAGAGCAGCCGGCACAAGAAGACGGCAGAGCCGCGCTGGTGGGATAAGGCTTTAATGAGGGAGGAAATCCATCCGCGGCCCCTTCGGGGAGACACGATCCCACCCAAGGAGCCGCAGTGCCAAACCGAGGGTCCCATCCTTCCCCCCGGCCCGGGGGACGCACGGCTCCCCGCTGGGACAAGCCCGGCCCTGGATGGCTGCGAGACGCGATCTCCAATGCAAAGTGCAACACAGAATAACCAACCCTGTGGCCCCCACAGGGCACCAGCAGCTCTGGGAGCTCAGAGACCCCAGGGCACGGCCCCCCGAGCCTCAGAGACCCCAGAGCACAGCCCCCCGAGTCTCAGAGACCCCAGGGCACGGCCCCCCGAGCCTCAGAGACCCCAGGGCACGGCCCCCCGAGCCTCAGAGACCCCAGGGCACGGCCCCCCGAGCCTCAGAGACCCCAGGGCACGGCCCCCTGAGCCTCAAAGACCCCCAGAGCAGTCCCAGGCTGAGCACCGTCAGCACCGACGGTACCAACCCCTGGCCACGCCAGCTCTTCCCTGACTCCCTCACGAACGGGACGGCAGCAGGAAGGCAGCAGTGGGGCCGGCCACGCTCAGCTCACGCCATCCCGACCCCAGAGGGGGCTCAGACCCCTCCCCATGAGGCCAAGGGGCCCGGCGGGCACAGGGCACAGCGGCAGCAAGGCCAAGCACCGGCTGGCGGCAGGGGCTCTGGCCGGGCACCGGTGGAGAGGGCTGGGCTGCCGGCACGGGGAGCTGAAAAGAAAACTCCCAGGGCTGGGACAGCGAGCAATGGCTCCTCTCAGGGAGGAGCCCACCAGGCGTCCCGGGGGGGCGGGATGTGCCCCCCACCCTGCTGGCACCCTGGGCAGGAGGAGCAGCGTGCCGGATGCCGTTAACCTGGGAGCTGCCGCGCTCACAGGGCTGGTCCTGTGATCCCGAGGGGTCCAGACCCTCGCGCTCCCCCAGCAGCTCGCCCCTCCCGGAGCCCCAAGGGCAAGCGGCACGTCCGCCCCGGCACCTCGGGGCCGAGCCTGGGCCCCACCGCTCTTCTCCTGCAGAAGTGCCCGCATCAACTCTAGGGTCTGAGCAAGGGGGTGGCCCGGCGGCAGCCGCTGGGCGCACGCGGGGGCCGGCCTGGTGGGCACCGGGTCCTGGTGGGCACCGGGGGGCTCTGGCGGGCACCGGGCCCCGGCCGGTGGGGCAGGACGGGGCATCCGGGTGGGCCAAGCACGGGGCGGCTAGCAGAATTCGGAGGACAGGTGGATGAAGTCATCCAAGGAACCCGAGCCCAGGACGCAGTGCGCAGCTGAGCCATCCTCTCTCCTTCCCTTTTCCCAGCGGGATCCCGGCACAAGAGAAAAAAGAAAGAAGAGAAGGTTTGGTCAGTGGCTGAGCTGGAGGCCCCCCGAATCCCGCAGCGCACCCCGACCTCAGGGCCGGGGCTCCCCCCGCAGCCGTGGCCCTGGGGGTGGGAGGTCCCATCGGAGCCCCCACCACGTTTCTATGAAATGGGAAACGGCTTCCAGCGAACAGGAGAAAGCGCAGCCCGACACAGCTCCTCGGCACAGGGCTGCCGACACAACACACTACGCAGCTAGGGGAGAGAAGAAGGACCTGCCGGACCGGGGTGCCACGTCCTGCCAAGCTCTGCCCGCGGGGTCACAGATCCCTGCCCTGCCACAGATCGCTGCCGGCCCTTTCCACGGCCACAGGCAAACGAGAGCGGTCAGATCCCTGCCGCGCCGGTGGCCGTCTCCTCTAACAGCCAGAAGACGCCGCCGTGCTCACGATGAAGCACCTCTGCCCGTGCCCGGGGCGCATGGGCAGGCAGCGGCTGCCCCTCAGCGGGGGGAGGAAGGGGGCTGCAACAGCCCCCTGTGCTGCCCCTCAGGGTGTCCGCTGCTCCTTCCCAGCCCGGTTCCCAGAGCAGCGCAGGATCCGTGCACCCGCGACACCTCCAAACCCTGCCGATGCCCGATCCTCCCCAGGTCTGTCCTTGAGCACAGGGTGCGGGGAGCACAGCGGCTCCCCGGGGCGGACGGTGAGCCCCCTTACCTGCTGGTACTGCAGGATCCCCTCCTGCTCCTGCTGCATCCTCCACAGCTCCGTCTCGTCCGGCTTGTAGCTGCCGGGGACCACGTAGTCGTCGGGACGGTCCGTGCTGCACATCTCGCAGCCCGGCCGCGTGGGCTTGTTGATGAAGGTGCATTTTGGACACGACCAGCCCGCCTGCAGGGACACGTGAGAGATGCAGAAGCTGGGAAAAGCGCTTTGGAGAGAGGGAAGGGGGTGTAGGATGTGGAGGGAGTGCCCGCCCTTCCCCAGCACCCCCCAAACTGGGAGAAAGGGAGGACACGGGGGGCAGAGCAGGGTGGCGATGGGGGGGACATGCCACGGGCCACGTACCTGCACTGGCGAGGGCAGACTCGTGGCAGCAGGCTTTGGCTGGGCACTGAAAAGGTCGCCGATCTGCAGCATGTCCAAGTGCTGGCTGATCTCACCGATGTCCATCTTCCTGCCGGCCTCATTCCCCCAGCCTGGAGAGCGACGCCAGGGAAGAGGGACGTTACAACCAGCCCAGGGACCGGCACGGCAGCGGGCAGCCAGGCCTGGCCGAGAGTGTGCCACGCTGTGCCAGGGAGCCCTCTTCTCTCCAGGGAAGAGGCCGCTCATCCCAGGCCGGCCCCCGGGCAGGGAGCACAGATCCCGGGGACCGGCCCTGCCCCAGCCCATCGGCACAAGCCGGGTTGGCCCATGGCGCTGAGCCCGCTCCCGGTGCCACCGACACCAACGGCTCATGGTGCAGGACTCCGGTACGTGACAAGAGTGCCCAGGGCAGACACTGGACCTCTCCTCACCAACCTGCTTTCGGTAAAGGGAAAAATAACAGGAAGGCCACCAAGGCTCTTCCCGAGCACACTCGGCAGCACAGAGGGTGCAGGCAAGCGGTGGCTTCCCAAGACGGAGGGTATCGGCTGCCAGAGCCCCGCTCCGCTCCACCCTGGAGAAGCCACTCAGCCTTTTCTACCGGCGCAGCAGGGCATGAGCGACCGCCCTGCCCTCCAGCCGAGGGAGGTACCACCCAGAGACCCCCCCGGCACCCCACATGTCCTCACCCACCCTGGCACAGCAGCGCCCCGACACCAAGGTCCCCCTCCCCGCTGCCACACCGGGTCTGGCACCCTGCGCTGGGGCCAGGCAGGACCCCGGCTGCCCTCCCCACCGGCGGCCGCAGGGAGGGCAGCGACGAGCCAGACCTCTCTTCGGAGACATGTTGGGCAGAGTGTTGTATTTGCGTCCTTCCCCGTCAGCATCGGTCGGCGAGGAGGTGGAGCTGAGCATGACCTGCGCCTGGTCCTCCTCGTAGCGCTGCTCGGTCAGCTCAGCCATCTTCGCCGACAGCAGGTAGAGGAATGCGGTGTCACCGTCCCTGCGGATGCCGTAGGAGGAAACGGTCCGTTCGTCCACGCACAGGCACTGCCCGATGATCCAGCGCTGAACCAAGGGGTGGAACCCATAATCCTGGAAGACCTGGGAAGCAGGAGAAGGTCAGGGGGGAGCCTGCAGCTGTGGCTTCCCTGCAGCTTCTCACCGCGCCTCGTGGCTCAGCACGAGCCGATGCCACACTGGCACGTGTTGGCGAGCCAGGAGAACCGGTGAAGAGCCGGCTCCGCAAAGGGAGAAGAGTGGGTGGGAAAGCCCAGCTCCCACACAGCAGCTACAAGCATTTAAAAAGGGGGCTGCGGGGACCCCAGGGGTCCCATCTCCCGGCTCACACCGCGGGACCCCCGGCGTCAGGCTGGCGGGGATGATGCCCTCGCGCCGCTCCGTACCTGCTGCTTGAGCGTTGCTATTGTAGTGTGAGCGCGGACCCTGATGGTGATGCTTGCAGAAGACGTTGCATCCTCCACGCCGACCTTCATGCTGGAGAAGAGAGATGGATCTGCCATTAAAGGACGCCTGCCGGGCTCGGGGGTACGGCACTGCCGCTGCCGGGGCAGGGGGGTCTCGGCACTGCCGCTCGACAGGTACAACGCTCTCAGCCTGCTGCTCTGAGTCGTGCAGCCAACGCCGCAGGCAGTGCCCCACGGGGGAGACCTGAGAGGTCTAACACAGGGTTTCCAACCACAATCCGTAT
This sequence comes from Gavia stellata, assembly GCF_030936135.1. NCBI lineage: Eukaryota > Metazoa > Chordata > Aves > Gaviiformes > Gaviidae > Gavia > Gavia stellata. Next base: position 280,558 of record NC_082596.1, on the reverse strand, counting down.
ATTGAATCCCAGGCAACTGGCACAGGAACGCCCCGGCCTTCGCCCTGCCTGCTTCCGCCGGCAGCTCCCGGCCCGTGCCTGCCGAGGGCTGCATCCCGAACCTCACGTTTAACGCTTATAGGGAACTTGTTTTCCCCCCTGTTTTGTTTCTCCTCTACTCCAGCATTATCCTTGCAGCCTCAGCAATGATTTCCACTGTGTCCTTAGCTACACTGCAAAAAAATATTTTCTTTCGCTTGCTTTAAATCTGGTGCCTCCCAATTTCCTGAGCCTCTTAGTCCATCTTTCTCCACACCGGTCCCCCACAGACCCCCTCACCCCCCAGCTGCCTCTCCTTCAGACCAGGATCCGAACCTTTCAAGGCCTCCTCTTGCAAAGGTGTTTCGTGCCTCTAAGCACGAAATCTAAGCTGGATTTCCCAAGTACTAAGACAGAAAATCTCAGGTAGGGCTGGGATCTCCCATTTGTTCCCTTGCCTTTTCCTAATGAGTCCTGTATTGGGTTTGTGTGGCAAGGTTTTGGTAGTGGGGGTCTACAGAGGTGGCTTCTGTGAGAAGATGCCATAAGCTTCCCCCATATCAGAAGGAGCCAACGCCAGCCGGCTCCAAGACGGACCCACCACTGGCCAAGGCTGAGCCCATCGGCAGTGGTGGCAGCGCCTCTGGGATAACGTATTTAAGAAGGGGGAAAAACTGCTGCACAACAGCAGCTGGGACAGAGGAGTGACACTACGTGACAGAAACAACTCTGCAGACCCCAAGGTGAGGGAAGAAGGAGGGGGAGAAGGTGCTCCAGGCGCCGGAGCAGAGATTCCCCTGCAGTCCCTGGTGAAGACCATGGTGAGGCAGGCTGTGCCCCTGCACCATGGAGGTCCACGGTGGAGCAGATATCCACCTGCAGCCCGGGGAGGACCCCACGCCGGAGCAGGTGGATGCCCGAAGGAGGCTGTGACCCCATGAGAAGCCCACGCTGGAGCAGGCTCCTGGCAGGACCTGTGGAGCCGTGGAGAGAGGAGCCCACGCTGGAGCAGGTTTGCTGGCAGGACTTGCGATCCCGCGGGGGACCCACGCTGGAGCAGTCTGTTCCTGAAGGGCTGCACCCCGTGGAAAGGACCCAGGCTGGAGCAGTTCATGAAGAACTGCAGCCCGTGGGAAGGACCCACATTGGAGAAGTTCGTGGAGAACTGTCTCCCGTGGGAGGGACCCCACGCTGGAGCAGGGGAAGAGTGTGAGGAGGAAGGAGCGCAGAAACGACGTGTGATGAACTGACTGCAACCCCCGTTCCCGTCCCCCTGTGCCGCTGGTGGGGAGGAGGTAGAGAAAATCGGGACCGAAGTTGAGCCCGGGAAGAAGGGAGGGGTGGGGGGAAGGTGTTTCTAAGGTTTGGTTTTATTTCTCATTACCTTACTCTGATTCGATTGGCAATAAATTAAATTAATTTTCCCTGAGTCAAGTCTGTTTTGCCTGTGACAGTGACTGCTGAGTGATCTCCCTGTCCTTATCTCGACCCACGTCCAGCAAAGCAGCAGGGCTGCAGGGGAGGAGGTGCTGGCTGGGCAGGCAGGACGTCCCCAGGCTCACGGCGCAGCAGGCAGCTGCCTGCAGGGAAGCGCAGAGCCCTGGCACGGGGGCTCCATCCGGGGCAGGTCGTGCTCCCGTGGGCCCGGGCAGGGATGCAGAGGAAGAGGAGGTGTGCTCGCGTTGGCTCCGAGAACGTGACGGTCGGAGGTGCTCACCTGATGTCGTCTGTGGGATAGTTGGATTCCTTCAAGAGGATACTGAGCGTGGCTTGCTGGCGAGCCAGGGCCACGGCACACTGCGAGGCCACCTCCTCGTCTCCATACTCGATCGCCTGGGCGAGGTGGAGCGCCAGGTCCTCTGCAGCGGGGCGGAGAGGGAGAACCGTAAAGCGGCAGCCGGTTTGCAAACACCCTCCCTGGGGCACAGTGCAACCACTGCCACCCGCGGCACCGGCAAGGCCAGCACCCAGAGGGGCCTGACTCTGCCTGTGCCACAGCCTCACATCTAGAAACAGCAATTCTGGTTCAGTTCAGCACAGAAACAGTTCTGAAGGAGATCTGTACAAGGCTCCTCGGAAGCACGCTTGCCGTACAGCTTCCTGAGGCAGGAGGAGGAGCAGTCACGCTGCTGGAGAGGTGCGGCTGAGAGCACCCAGGGAAATTTCTGGGGCCACCGGGAGCTTAGTTCTGTCCCTCCCTGCACAGCTCGGCTGACCTTTCTGCCCGCAGCAACTTTCTGGGACGTATGGCCCCCAGCCCTGCCTCGGGAAGCCTCTGTCCCCCAGGACCGGAGTTTCACAGGCGGCCAAGAAGGCCAACGGCATCCTGGCCTCTATCAGAAATGGTGTGGCCAGCGGGAGCAGGGAAGGGACTGTCCCCCCGTACTCGGCGCTGGTGAGGCCGCACCTCGAATGCTGTGTTCAGTTTTGGGCCCCTCACTACAAGAAGGACATTGAGGTGCTGGAGCGTGTCCAGAGAAAGGCGACGGAGCTGGTGAGGGGTCTGGAGCACAAGGAGAAGGGTCTAGAGAACTTATGAGGAGCGGCTGAGGGAACTGGGGTTGTTCAGTCTGGAGAAGAGGAGGCTGAGGGGAGACCTCATCGCTCTCTGCAACTACCTGAAAGGGGGTTGTGGTGAGGTGGGTGTTGGTCTCTTCTCCCAAGTGACAAGTGACAGGACAAGAGGAAATGGCCACAAGTTGCGCCAGGGGAGGTTTAGATTGGATATTAGGAAAAATTTCTTCACTGAAAGGCTTGTCAAGTGCTGGAACGGGCTGCCCAGGGAGGTGATGGAGTCACCATCCCTGAAGGTATTTAAAAGACATGTAGACGTGGCGCTTAGGGACATGGTTTGGTGGTGGACTTGGCAGTGTGAGGTTAACGGTTGGACTCGGTGATCTTAACGGTCTTTTCCAACCTCAGTGATTTTATGACTCTATGATAAAAAAACTTGTTGTCAAGTGACTGGTGGGGGAGCAGCTGGACCCAGGTCTGAGCCTGTCTCCCGTGGAGGGCTGGTAACTCCTGACATAGGAAAAGAGCCAAGAAACCTTCCCCCTCAGATACCTCTCTCGGAAAGCTCCAAGGACAGAGCTGCCTCCGGATCCTGATCTGCAGAGACACCCCCGGCAGCCGCGGGCAGGGATGAGGCCTGGGACGCCAGTGCGCTCTCCGAGGCTGAGGGAAAGCAGGAACACATCAGGGCAGGGCAGCGCCCGCGCCCCGAGCAGGGACCGTCCCCGACTGTCCTCCCCAAGGAGCTCCACACTCGCACCACAGGGAGAAGATGCATCGGGAAGCCCTGGGCTACGCAAGGTCGCTTGAGGCGAAGGTAACAGAGACCCTAATCCACGTCCCAAGGGCTGACAGAGCTCGGAGAGCAGCGTCAGCGACAGCCCACCGTCTCTGCGAAGCCTTTGGCCGTTGCTCCCCTCAGCTCCCGGGACTGCTGGGGTAGGGGCAGCAGAGGTGCAGCACACTCCTCCTGCTCCCCAGACCCTCCCGGTGCTGCTTTTCTCCCTTCAAGCGAGCAGCTCCCTCCCCTCACGTGGGGCTGGGACAGTCGCCCCTCTTCCCACGTCACTGCTCACACCACCTCCTGTCTCCTGGGGTCTCCTCTGCCCCCTTGGATGCTCCAACACATGCAGGAACCCTCCAAACGTCCTTCTCCAGGTGCGCAGGAGTTAACGCCCCGGAGAAGGAGTGGGCTGAGATGCTGCCCCGGCACTCGGGGAGCCAGAAGCAGCTGGTATCGCGCACCCGAATTATTTCGCGGCAGGACCAGCCCCAGCCTTGTCTCCCAGCTGGGTACATCAGCTGCCAGGGCCGGGGAAAGCCTGGCAGCCCCTCTGGGCAGCAGGCAGATGCCTGGGGTCCCTGCCAGCCCTCGGGCAGCCACGAGCCCGCACTGACCTTTCTGCACCTCCCGCAGGGAGCTGCTCACGATTGTCCACCACTTCTGCGCCTCCCGCTCCTCCTCGAAGTTAAACACCATGGGCTCGTCCGAGGAGCCGAGGACCGTCAGCTCATGGCACGTGGGGCTCCTCACCTTGTATGAGATGTCCTTCAGGTCGTACTCGGCGACGTTCTGGGGGAAGCAGAAGGACGAGAGGGTCACGCCACGACAGAGCCAGGATGAAGACGCGCCGCACACGAACAGTGCACTGCGCAAGGGGGCAACCCCCCGGCACGGCGTCTGGGCCAGGACCTGGGGACATGGGCTGTCCCTCTCCTCCAGGATGGTTTCTCATGGGATAAGTGTGGACAGAAACACGCACCAAGCCAAGCGCAACGCTGCGTCCCCGGGCGCCAAACCCCAAACCCAGCCTGAAACGCCGACCCTCCACGCCCAGGCCTGCCTCCAAGCCCCGCCACAGCTCGGCAGCCGCCCCGCTGCCTGCAGCCTCGTGTCCTCCACCCCGACCAGAGGCCACCGCAGAACACCGAGGGCTGTGACCTGCTCGCACCCACTGACCTGGTGCCCGCCAGGCGATCCCAGGCCACCCTGCACCGGCGCAGCCGTCTCCACCGGGTGCACACACAAGTAAACGCACCACTTCTCCCATGTTTGCCTCTTCCCCTCTCTCAAGAGCAAAGCACAGGAGGCATCTAAGACGACTTGGGCTCTACGACTCTCGGGGGTAGCAAGTTCCTTCCCCGTTTTACAAGTCTTGGGAAAACTCTTCCCGACACACGCTTTCCCGGTCCCCCCCCTCCCCGCGGCAGACAGGCTCTGCCAGCTCCTGGACGGCCACGGGGCCCCGGATGACCTCGGGGTGCCCCGGACCTACTCCCCCCACCCCGGCCAACACCGGTCTCAGCTTCACGCCGGAGCTTTCAATTCCGCTTCTTGTAAAATGGCAGCTCGGGAGGAGCCGAGGCGCAGGGAAGGGCTCTGCGCAGCCACCTGCTACCGCGCCCCAGCAGGCAGCGAGCAGGAAGCCGGCAAGCGCTGCCTGCCCGCGCCGGATGGGGACGGGGGCTGGAAGGAAGTTTGAGAGAAACCGCTGGTTTCCTCGCCCTTCGTCCCGGTTTAATGTCCTGCCAAATCCCCCCGGCCCGCTGTCCCCTGTCCCAATACCAGGATTACAGGAATAGGGGAGAAAAATAATAGAGAAGCTGATGTAAAGCCCCCGGCCCGGGGGCAACGTTCCCTTTGACTTGTCAGCTGGGAGGGTAAAACTGACCCCAGGGCAGCTCCGGGGGGTCCTCCGCACTCGTGTCCTGCAGGAAGGATGCTCCCAGGGGAAGGAATCAAAGCGAGGGAGGAACCGAGCGCTTTCAGCTGCAGAGCAGAGCCCGGGGACGCACCTTTGCCAGGGCCACCTTCCGAGTCAGAAACGGCTGTCCCTGACGCACGGCCACATCAGCCGCGGCCTCGCACCCCTACCCGCTGCCTCCGGCTCCAATCCGTCAGAAAAACGTCCAGTAAAACACGTTTTCGATTCGCCGGGTGCCTGGAGCTGCCGGCTCTCTCCGTCACACCAAGGGGCACCCAGGGGAGCAGCCCCTGCCCCCGGGAGATGGCAGGGTGGGAGCGGGGAGGTGCGCATGGGCTGCGGAGCCGCTGGTGATGGGTACCTGCAGCCAAACGGGCACCTCCAGCTCATCCTCCACCTTCGACGGGTCTGGGAGCCGCTGAGCAACCAGCCCAGGGCTCGGCCGGGAGGTTTCGGCTGTTTAACCTCTCCCGAGGACGAGGAACCTCTCGCCCTCAGCCTCCGTCGCTGCGCTGGAGGAGCGGACACCGGACCCGCAACTTCATCCCCAGCCTTCTCCCTCCCGGCTCACAGCCCTCCGAGGGCTGGGCAGCTCCTGGAGCCAGCGGAGGCTCCTCCGGCCGTCCCAAGAGCCGATCCCCTTCCCATGGGCACAGCCCAGGCTCCTTCCTGGTGGGAGCTGCCTGCCAGCTGGATCCCTGGCAGGGATCCCACACCAGAGCCCTCCTGTTACACCAGGCCAGGGCGTGCCGACAGCAGCGCGCTGCAGGATTAACGCTGCCGCAAGCGGAGGCCGAGACGACCCGTGGCACAGCCGGGTTTTACACCAGCAGCCGGCCCGCCCTAAGGTCAGCTCCAGGCAGAGCAGCTGGTCCAACACCATTTGCCATCCGGGGCCGGCCCAGCGCTGTCTTCCACGCCCGAGCCAGGACGGGAATCCAGCCCAGGCGGGGCCGGGGCGGATGGCACACGTCTCCCAAGGGTAGACGGGCTCAATGCCGCGCTCCGGCGGGGAGGCCGGCTCGGTTGCCGTGTGTTACTGCTCCCTGCAGCACTTTGACCTTGAAAGGGGAGAAGGAGAGGGGGATCGGGTCCAGACTCCACAGAGCCTTGCCAGGGACTGCGTTTCCCTTTCACACTGCCGCTCGGCTCATCCCATCGCTCACCTCCTGGGCTGAGCCACAGCCTCATGCCGCTCTGGCCGGCACGTGCCGCAGCCCCGCTGCGCTCCGGTAGAAACCGAAACCCAGGTTTGAGCTAACCACAGGAGCGCCCACGGTGACGGTGGAGCAGCCAGCGTGTGTCGGGGTGGCCGGAACCGTAACTGGATGGGGAGCGTGAGCTGGGGCCCACGCCGCCTCCCCGCCAGCACCCGCCAACCTCCCCGCTCGGGTTTTACACTTACAGGGCTCGAGCCGCACAAAGCGCAGCGTTCTGCCCGGTCACTGCTGCCGTGCCCCACTGCGCGGCAGAGCCGGCAGGAGCAGCCCTGGCCTGGCTTGCCCCACGCGAAGCCAAGAAACCCCGGACCTTGCAAGGAGGAGCACCGATGGCCGTCCTCGGACCACGCATGGCTGGAAGAGGAGCCGAGTGCTGGCTCCAAGGGCAGCAGTGGGGAAAGACATCTCTCCGCTCCACCGCATAGCCCTTGAGTGTTTATCAGAGCCAACAGCACCGTCGCCTCCACCCCACCTCCCCCGAGCACCTCCCCAGTGCTGGGAGCGGCGACTCGGAGGGGGAAGACTTCCAGCATGGCACAAACCGGAACCCAGAGCGGGGACGGAGAGGAAAGGCACCATGAGAGCAGGGCAGCGGGTGCCGGGGGCTCAGCGGCGCAGCCCAGCCTCGGTGCATCAGGCAGGAGGAAAGGTCTCAGCCCACGTGCAGCCGTCCCCGGGGCTGAGCAAATTGGGGAAAAATCAGCCAGGAGCGGGTCTGCTCCTGAGGCAGGGACCGGGGCAGGCTGGAGGAGTGGGTCTGAGTGAAGCGCACGAGGTTGGACAAGGCCAAGCGCAAGGTCCCGCACCCGGGTCGGGGCAAACCCCGGTCCCAGCACGGGCTGGGGCAGGAGGGGATGGAGAGCAGCCCTGCGGGGAAGGACTGGGGGACACCGGTGGGTGACAAACCGGACACGAGCCGGCAACGTGCGCTCGCAGCCCACAACGCCAAGCGTCTCCTGGGCCGCATCCAGAGCAGCATGGCCAGCAGGTCGAGGGAGGGGGTTCTGCCCCTCTGCTCTGCTCTGGCGAGACCCCCCGGAGCACTGCGTCCAGCTCTGGGGTCCCCAGCGCAAGGCAGAGACGGAGCGGGGCCGGAGGAGGGACACGAGAATGGTGGGAGGGCTGGAACAGCTCTGCTGCGGAGAAGGGCTGAGGGAGTTGGGGTTGTTCAGCCTGGAGAAGAGACGGCTCTGGGGAGACCTTACTGCGGCCTTTCGGTACTGAAAGGGGGCTTAGAAGAAAGACGGGGACAGACTTTTCACCAGGGCCTGCAGTGACAGGACAAGGGGCGATGGGTTTAAACTGAAAGGGGGGAGATTGAGGCTACATATAAGGGAGAGATGTTTTACGCTGAGGGTGGTGAGGCACTGGCCCAGGTTGCCCAGAGAGGTAGTGGGTGCCCCATCCCTGGGAACACCCCAGGTCAGGTTGGATGGGGCTCTGAGCAGCCTGGTCCGGTTGGAGATGTCCCTGCTCCTGGCAGGGGGTCGGACTGGACCCTTAAAGGTCCCTTCCCACCCAAACCACTCTGTGACTCAATGACACAGAACCGGTGCTGCAGACAAAGCGAGCAGGGACTGTGTCAGAGGAGGGGAGGGCAGCGGGGGGGGCACAGCACAAACACCCTGTGGCGAGGAGCTCCTTTGTTTCTCCTCCTGAGCTCCAGCACCCAGCGAAACCAGCGGCCAGTCCAACCGAAGAGATGGAGGACAGGGAAAACTAGACCGGTGCCAAAAGCTGACAGTCGTTCAGCACGTGAGGAAAGCGGGCAGCACAGCCGCACCCCCGCTGCACCCCCCGGCCGGCGGCTGCCCGACCTCCCCGCGCTGGCGCAGGGCTCGGCACGGCGCAGGGCTCGGCATGGCATAGGGGATCAACGCCGAAGATGCTGGAAGCTCCTTGGAGCCGCCCAGAAAGCAGCTTCCCCCGAGCAGGCAGAAGCGGGGGGGCCCAGCAGCTCGGGCCCTTCTCGAACCCCCCCAGTGCGGGGTCTGTGCGGAACCGCCCTCCCCGCTGCGGCCGCCGTTCCCCCCCACCGGCGGAGCCCTCCGCGGGCTGCGGCGGGATTTGGGGTGCCCCGGGCGGGCAGACACCGCCTGGGACGGCGGCCGGGACCTGCACCCCCCCCCAGCCTCCTGCAGCCCCCCCCAGCCTCCTGCAGCCCCCCCCAGCCTCCTGCAGCCCCCCACCAGCCCCACGGCCTCTGCTGCGGGCACGGGGGGGCTGGGGGGAGCCCCCCCCGGGCAGGGGCCTATACAGGGCCGGGGGCGCAGCCCCGGGGAGTGCCCCCCCGCCCCGGAGACGCTCCCCGGGCGGCGGGACCGAGCCCCCAGGCCCGGCAGCGCTGCCCGGGGAGGGGGGACCCGCACACCGGAGGGCCCCCCCCGAGAGGAGCCGGGCAGAGCCCAGCGCCGGCTCTTCGGCACCGGGAACGGGGCGGGGGGGACGGTCCCCCCCCCCCCCCACCCCCCGGCCGCTGCCCGTCGCCAGCAGCGGCACCGCGCTGCCTCCGACCCCGCCGCCCCCCCCATCCCCGGTGCCCCCCGGTCTCACCGCGCCGCCGGCCGCCTCCGGGTGCCGCAGGCCGAGGCGGAAGCGGCGCTGCCCGCCGGCCGCCGGTTCAACACTGAGCTGCAGGCGGAGCGCGGCGGCGGCGGGCAGCGGCGGGAGGCGGGAGGGCCGCGCCAGCCCCGCCCGCACCGCCATCAGCACGGTGGGCGGCGGCGGCGCCGGGGCCGCGGCCGGGGCCGGGGCGGGGGCACCGGGCAGAGCCATCGCCGCCGCCACCGCCTCCCTCCGCCTCCGCCGGCACTTCCGCCCGCCGCGCGGTCCGGCGGGAAACTCGCTCCGCGCCCGAGCGTTCCGGGACCGGGCGGTCCGGTCCGGCGGGAAACTCGCTCCGCGTCCGAGCGTTCCGGGACCGGGCGGTCCGGTCCGGCGGGAAACGCGCCCTCGCGCCCGAGCGTTCCGGGACCGGACGGTCCGGTCCGGCGGGAAACGCGCCCCCGCGCCCGAGCGTTCCGGGACCGGGCGGTCCGGTCCGGCGGGAAACGCGTCCCCGCGCCCGAGCGTTCCGGGACCGGGCGGTCCGGTCCGGCGGGAAACTCGCTCCGCGTCCGAGCGTTCCGGGAGCGGACGGTCCGCCCCTCGCCCCGCCCCCGCGGGCGCAGCGCGGCGCCGAGCCGGGTGGGGGCGCCGCGCACACCCCTGCCGTGATTGACAGCCGCTCCCCCCGTCTTTGTCCCCGGCAGCCAATCAGGACCCCGAGCGCTCCAGCCTGTGGGAGGGGCCTCGGGTCCGTCCCCGCGGAGGGCGGGCGCGCTGCCCTGACTGACGTCCGTCTGGACCTACGGGAGGGGAGGTTCGCGGCGATTGCCAGGGCCGCCCTCCAATGGGGAGGAGCGGGCTGTCAGCCGCCGCTGGGGACGGACGGGCCGCGGGTGGGGCCTCACCGCTTGTTGTCGTCCGGTGCCTGAGGAGAGGGTCGGCCGCTCGCTCGCTCGCCCGTCCGCCCCGGGGGACGCCCAGGTCTCGCTCAGCCGCTCGCTCCGTCCCGAGCAGTCGGGGACATGTCGAGGTGGGCGGAGGCCCGGTGGGCCGGCGCCAGGCGGCGGACGGCGGCCGAGGCACACGCGCCCTCCTCGAGCTTTCCCCGGAGACGCCTTCCTTTACAAACGCCCCGAGCTTGAAGGAGCTGTCACGGCGAGGAGGCCCCGCCGGGACCGAGAGCAGGAAACGCCGGTAAGCCCGCTTCCACCGCCGCCCCCCTCATCCCCTCGGAGAACCCCCGCGGACTACAGCTCCCAGCGTGCACCGCGGTCGGCGCGCAGCGCCCCAGCGCGCCCGGGCCGCGCGGGGCATGCTGGGAGCTGTAGTCCGCCGGAGGCGGCCCTCAGCCCGCCGCGCGGGGCACGCCGGGACGGCGCCGCCGTTCCCCGCCCGCCGGGGCCTGTCACCTTCAGGGCCGGGCCGGGGGCCGCGGGCCGGGCCTGCCCGGGGGAGCCGCCTCCTGCCCGCTGTCCGGAAGGGCAGACGGTCCCCGCGAAGGGGCTGTGCTGGCTGCGAGCGCTCCGGCGCCTCGGGGCCGCTCTCCGGAGCGGCCGGGCAGCGGCTGGGCCCGTCCCCGTTTTCCCGTTCGCGGTGTCTGCGCCAGCTCCCCTTGGATCCCGCTCCTCCTCCTCCCCCCCGTCTCCAGGGCCCCCCTTTGCGCCAACGCGCCTGCCTCCCTGTCCTGTCAGGTAACGCCGGGGGTGTCGGGGCCCATCCCGCCCTGGGCCGGACCCCACCGGTGATGGAAGGGGGTGGTCGCCTTCGTCATGAAGAGGACATAGCTAATATTCATAGCCTGACTTCCCTTACCCTAAATTACCCGTTTTGCTTTTTCCTTTTCCAAGGTTGAGCACTTCAGGTCACCTATTGCCTCACCTAGGCTCTGCTGCCGGCTTTTACATGGGGTGGCTTTCCGTGGGTCCTGCTGCGTTGTCTCCGCTGGCACCGAGACACACCGTGACCCCCACGACACCCAAAAGCCTTTCGATTAAGCTGTTTTAAATTTAAAATTCGCCCTCTGCAACTTTTGGGATGTTCTCGGTCTGCCCCCTCAGCCGTGTCTGCTAAATCAGCCGGGGAGAGGAAGGAGACCGAGCTGTGGTTTCAGGACCAGGCGTCGCCTGCCTGGTGTTGAGCGGTGTAGGTGCCGTAGCCGGCAAACCTCTCAGCCCGCTGTCTCTGCCTTTGCCCCTCCCCAGGTGCCGAGGGACCGCTCCTTCCTGCTCCACGCAGCACTGGCAGCTGCTGGTGCTGCGTGGAGCAGGAAGGAGCCGTCTCTCAGTGCCGGTGGGTGTTGCCGCACCAAAGTGCGGTTTAACACTTTTTGACCGCAGCTTGGGTTAACGGTGCTTTTATTCCGCCACTCGAGGTAGCAGCTCCGCCTGTGCTGGGGTGAGAAAAATCCATATCCTGTAAAATTCCCCGCTGTGGGGGAAGCGATCCTTGGAAGCAGGCTAAGCTTTTGCTCGCCGAGGGCTCACGTTAGCCCTTCCCATCTCATCGTTGCCAGATCTTCTGCTCTGGTCCAAAGCGGGCTGGCACATCGTCCCAGCTTCCCCGCCAAAGTGATTCTTCGGTGGGAAACCGTCACTGGCTCTGGATCTTGCGGTGTCCGCGTCCTTTCTCTGGCGTCAGCAGCTTTATAGAGCATGAGGAGCCGAGCTGGCTGCCTTTGTGCAGCTCCTGCTTTCCAGGAGCTCTCCCTGCAGAGCAAGGGGTTGGGCGCCGGGGTGGGTTTCGGCGTCCGAGAGACCAGTCGGCTCACGGTTTCAGAGCAGTGTCTTTGCTCAAGCAGCACAACTGCTCCGGCTTGCTGTTTTATTCCAAACGCTCGAGTTTTGCACCACTAAAGAGCTGTTGGGGAGCGCTGCCGGCCAGTCTCTGTGCCAGGGGAGGGAGACGTGCTTGCGGCATGAGGATGCTCTGGCAAATGTTCCACTTTCTGCCCCTGTACCTTGTGGATTGGCATTTGATTTCCCCAATTTTCCCTTTTCTGTCTTCCCAAGGCTGTTCCTGAGCTCGTTCCTCTCTCCTCCTCTCACTCGCAGCAGAGAGAAGAGGTCGGGCAGGTGCAGGGGCTGCTGCAGAAAGACCTGGTTTTCCCCGACGTGGAAGCCTGGCCTAGACCGGGGGGCTGACAGGCCAAATATTGGCGCTTTAACGAGCTGAAAGGAACCAAAGACCTGCACGAAAGCATGTCAGGGTGGTGGGAACTTGCTGTTTGTCAGCTCCTGGGGAATTGCTTTCCCACTTGGAGGGCTATCGATCCCTACGATAGCCAATATTTAATGCTGGATGAGGGTTGTGGAGCCGTTTTCTGTTCTCTGGGGTGTGGGAAGAGCTGCTTGCTGCTTTCCCGGTCACAGGATGGGGCGGGGGGGGGTTGCCAGCACCGGTTAGCTCGAGCTGTTCTGTTCAGCGGCTTGGGGTTGTGGTAAATGCTGAAGATGCCTCGTAGAGACGGTGTTTACTTTAGCGTTACTTTGACTTGCACATCATCGGGTTTAGTCACGATGGGTAACGTCACAGTGAGAGTATCCCTGGCCCTGCCATGGTGTCGGTGCTGCGGTCATGCCTGCAGTCCTGAAACCGAAGGGCCGGGAGTCGTTCCTTCTCCGACCCCGTCGTGGTGCCCAGGACAGGGGTGGGACATATTTTCCCTGGGAGGCCTGGAAGGGGCCGCCACTTCCCGAGAGCCCTGGCACCGCTTCCCAAAAGCCCTGGCACCGCTTCCCTGCCTGTTTACAGCTTCTCCTGTTACAGTCCCGGAGAGGCCCCGAGCTGGGGAGGGAGCTTGGGCTCGGGTGCCCGGGGGAGGCCGCCTTCCTCCTTCGCGTCCAGCAATCTGCCCATCCCCGTCCCTCCAGGGTGGCACTGCCCCGCGTGGAAATAGTCGCTGAAGGCTGCAATCCTCCCCGCTGCTGGGAGGAACGTTAACCAGTTAATGAGTTAACCAGTCCCGGCATCAGTCCTGCTCTTGGCCAAGGGCCCTGACAGACCATGGAGGAGCAGCTCCCCGAGGGACGGCCGCAGCCGCCCGAGACCACCCTGGAGCTTGGCTAGGGCATCCGTGTTGCCCCCAGCCCGCAGCAGAGGGGGTGCCGCACGCTCTTCCCCAGCTTTGAGTGAGAGCAGTCAGGCCAAAAAAGGCCATCGACCTTCAAAAGTGAGGAGGGGAGCTTGGGAACTCCCTGGCAGAGCACGGTGCCGAAGCGCTGGCAAAGCCAGTGGAGGTGATGCGGGCACAACTCCCGGCACATGGTGAGTGCCAGGAGTGCCGCGGGTGAGCTCGCTCGTAATCACGCAGCCGAAGTCAGGCAGCGGTGCGTAGGATGGGATCAGAGGGGAGGCGCAGGTGCTGATCTGGGGCTGTCATTGTTCTTTTTCCCCCTGCCCAAAGGAGGTGTTGGCTTCCCGACTTCCCCACTGCCCTGCCTCTGCACTGACTTCTGGGCATAGAATCGTTTAGGTTGGAGAAGACCCTAAAGATCATCGAGTCCAAGGTCCTGACAGGGCTGCCCAAACTGCAGCCCTGCCATGCGACCTTGGGCTTCTCCTTCCCCGGCTGCAAGGATCTCTTTCTTTGCAGGATACGCACACTTTGCAGCAGCTGTTGCACAGGGAATCGCTCCGGAAGCCGAGACAATGAAGCTGTTGGAGAACTCAAGTTTTGAAGCAATAAACTCCCAGCTGACAGTGGAGACGGGAGATGCTCACATCATCGGCAGGTGAGTGCTGGCAGCTGCCTGCTCTCTGTCGGGGAAGCAGGGCTGCTTTCGCTCGCTTTTTCGAAAACAGCATCAGAAGGTGTCAAAGTCCGGCAGCGTCAGCAGTCTGTCCCTGATCCTGCTGGAGCAGAGGGGAGATCGCTGCTGAGTCATAAAATCACAGGTTTGGGCCAGAAGGGACCTTTAAAGGCCATCTAGTCTGACCCCCTGCCAGGAGCAGGGACATCTCCAACCGGACCAGGCTGCTCAGAGCCCCGTCCAACCTGACCTGGGGTGTTCCCAGGGATGGGGCACCCACCACCTCTCTGGGCAACCTGGGCCAGTGCCTCACCACCCTCAGCATAAAACATTTCTCCCTTATATGTAGCCTCAATCTCCCCCCTTTCAGTTTAAACCCATCGCCCCTTGTCCTGTCACTGCAGGCCCTGGTGAAAAGTCTGTCCCCGTCTTTCTTCTAAGCCCCCTTTCAGTACCGAAAGGCCGCAGTAAGGTCTCCCCGGAGCCGTCTCTTCTCCAGGCTGAACAACCCCAACTCCCTCAGCCCTTCTCCGCAGCAGAGCTGTTCCAGCCCTCCCACCATTCTCGTGTCCCTCCTCCGGCCCCGCTCCGTCTCTGCCTTGCGCTGGGGACCCCAGAGCTGGACGCAGTGCTCCGGGGGGTCTCGCCAGAGCAGAGCAGAGGGGCAGAACCCCCTCCCTCGACCTGCTGGCCACGCTGCTCTGGATGCGGCCCAGGAGACGCTTGGCGTTGTGGGCTGCGAGCGCACGTTGCCGGCTCGTGTCCAGTTTTTCATCCGCAATTGTTCTTGTGTTGGAGCTGGGCAATGGCACCTACCAGTCGCTCGGAAAATCTTTTCAGGTACCTCTGACAGGGTCCTTTGGCCACTCTGCATGCATCGACGCTCAGCAGCTCAGGAGCCGGCAGCCATCTCGGCTCAGGGCAGCAGTGAGAGCCCCTTCTCCTGGGCCGGCTGCGAGGGAGTTGGTCCTTTGCCGGCTGTGGACCTATTTTTGGTCTTGACTGAAGGGATCCTTTTCAGGCTTACTGCTGGCATTGGTTTCGCTTGCTGTGCTGAGACAGGACACCACAGCAGCGAGGCGTGCTTTGTGCCTCTCTTTTCTGAGCTTCCCGTGCTAGCAGCGAGGTAGGCTGCACAAGGGGAGCTTGTTGGGACAGCTCTGATGTCCCTGGAAGAGCAGTTCAGCTCGGCCAGCCTCTTCTGCGCCTCCTTGGGGTAAACATCTATATCTCCACGCATACATACATACATACGTGGAAGTAAATGGGTTTGTGGCAGCCCTGTTGCTTTGCGCAGAGCTAAGACCAGATGGCATGGGGAAGGTCGCTCCTGGGGACTGGAGATCCTTTGGCCGTGCTGCTGCCTCGTCCAAGTCCCTACCGCTGCCCCGGCGGCGCTGGGCCAGGACCTTCGCCGTGCTGCTGGCCGGGTCCCACCGCTGCTGTCCCGGCGGCTGGGCTGGCCTCATGCCTGGTGCTGTGTGTCTCCCCAGGATCGAGAGCTACTCATGCAAGATGGCTGGCGATGACAAGCACATGTTCAAGCAGTTCTGCCAGGAGGGCCAGCCGCACGTCCTGGAGGCCCTGTCGCCTCCTCAGACCACGGGGATCAGCCCCAGCAGGTACCACGGGCTGGGGGTAGTTGTCTGCTCTGCTCCACACCACAGGCAGCGGTGTGTCTGCAGGTGGAGGGTGAGGATTCATGAAGGGAATGACCCTTCGTCAGTGGCTGGCCTCATTTCTGTGGCCCTGGGCTGGCTTGTTCATAGAATGATCGAATCATTGAGGTTGGAAAAGACCCTTAAGATCACAGAGCCCAACCATTAACCCAACACTGCCAAGTCCACCGCTAAACCATGTCCCCAAGCGCCACCTCTACACGTCTGTTAAATACCTCCCGGGATGGTAACTCCATCACTTCCCTGGGCAGCCTGTTCCAATGTCTGACAACCCTTTCAGTGAAGAGGTTTTCCTAATATCCAGCCTAAACCTCCCCTGGCACAACTTGAGGCCGTTTCCTCTCGTTCTATCACTTGTTACCTGGGAAAGGAAACCGACCCCCACCTCGCTACACCCTCCTTTCAGGCAGTTGCAGAGAGTGGTAAGGTCTCCCCTCAGCCTCCTCTTCTCCAGACGGAACAACCCCAGCTCCCTCAGCCGCTCCTCATAAGTTCTCTAGACCCTTCTCCTTGTGCTCCAGATCCCTCACCAACTTCGTTGCCCTTCTCTGGACACGCTCCAGCACCTCAATGTCCTTCTTGTAGTGAGGGGCCCAAAACTGAACCCAGTATTCGAGGTGCGGCCTCACCAGCGCCGAGTACGGGGGGACAGTCCCTTCCCTGCTCCTGCTGGCCACACCATTTCTGATACAGGCCAGGATGCTGTTGGCCTTCTTGGCCACCTGGGCACACTGCCGGCTCATACTCAGTGTTGGCCCAGGCTGTGCCAGTGACACTGCTAACCCTGCTGTTCTGCCTCTCAGGCTCAGTAAAAGTCAGAGCGGCGATGAGGAGGGACCCCTGAGCGACAAGTGCAGCCGCAAGACCCTCTTCTACCTGATAGCAACGCTCAACGAGTCCTTCCGCCCAGACTACGACTTCAGCGCTGCCAAGAGCCACGAGTTCAGCCGAGAGCCAAGCCTCAACTGGGTACATGAGCAAAGCGCCCCGAGGCAGGGCAGGTCCTGCACCCCTGCTTGGGAGGCCTGCTGCGCTGCTTGCTTCTGTCCCGCAAAAGAAGGCAGCGTGCGGCTGGTGGGGGAGTGTCCGGTTCTCCGGGGAGCCCCACAGCACTTCTGTGATGCCGGTAACCGCTCCCAGGGCATGCCTTGCTCCCTCCTCTGGCAGTGTCAGCCCTAGGATGAGGCAGTCCTCATCCTTCCCAGGAAGAGGTTTGTGGGGTGTCTTTTCCAACAGCCGTCCTGGGGTGTTTTCCCTCAGCAGCAGCAGCCTTGCTCTTCGCTATTCCTTGGGAACGGCCTCTCGCGAGCGGGGTTTTCCATGCCAGCCTTGGTTAGGCCGCTCTTTCCCTGGGCAGGTATTTGGGGGAAGGAAGGGTGAGGAAAGCGTTGGTGGCTTGAGTCCTTCCTGTGGATGACTTCCCACTCTGCTGCCCGGTGCTTTCATCCCTGTGCCCGTAGTGCTGGTGGCCGCACGCTGCTTTACCTCGCACCGGACAGAGGGGTGGCTCTGCACGGCCTCCCAGGTTCTGCTCTGAGTGTGGTGTCCCTCCTGGCAGGTGCCAGAGCCTCTCTCTGTCTGTCTGTCTGTCTCCTGGCTGTTGAGGTCCAGCAAGGCAGCAGATGGAGCAGGAAGCGTCCTCTCTGACTGGGGAAATTTGCCTTGTTGGCAGAGAGGCTCCGAGGAAGCCACCATGCTCTTCGCTGGGAGAGACTTGGGCTGTGTGTGCCCTGCAGATCCCCTGATGGGTTTTCCCTCTCCAGCCCTGTTGCTTCCCTGCTGCCTGCCTCCTTGCTGCCACCTCAGGGCCCTGAACTAGCACAGCAGTGCCCGGCCATCTTGCTTCTCCCCCTCCACGGTCGTTGTCAGGCTCCAGTGTCGCCCCTCGATGGAGGAGGGATGGGGAGGATGAGCCCCGTGGAGCGTGGGAGGGAGGTGATGGGGAGGAGGGCAGGCAGCGTCCCCCTGCTTCTCTTACGGTCCCTGCTCGGTCTTTCTAGGTGGTGAACGCTGTCAACTGCAGCCTCTTCTCTGCCGTTCGGGAAGATTTCAACGCCCTGAAGCCACACCTGTGGGATGCTGTCGACGAGGAGATCTGTCTTTCAGAGTGTGACATCTACAGGTAACAGGGCAAGCGCTCGCCCCTGGGCCTGGATCCTGGCCCCTTTTGTGCACGCTGTGGCCTGTAGAGAAACAGGGTTATTTTTCAACAAAAAGTTACGTTTTGGCGTGCCCGCCTGCTTGTGTGTGAGGACTTCCCGCTGGAGCGAGGCAAGGTGTCTCCTCACCGGAGCTGGCTGGCTCCCAGCTCCCTGCCCGTGGAGGGGGAACCGCTGCTTCCGTCTTCTCCCACTCAGAACTTCCACGCCCTGGAAATCTGCGCCCCAGGCAGCAGTGGCGCTGGCTGGGCTGGG
This sequence comes from Gavia stellata, assembly GCF_030936135.1. NCBI lineage: Eukaryota > Metazoa > Chordata > Aves > Gaviiformes > Gaviidae > Gavia > Gavia stellata. The sequence continues at coordinate 262,713 of NC_082596.1, read as the reverse complement.
TCTCGCCCTCCTTCCAAAGCCAGCCCGGGGGCACGGCGTGGTTCCTGCCTCCCACGCAGGCTGGCCGACTAGTCCGACTAGCCCTGCGCTGCCTGGCTCTGAGGACACTGACTCACTCCTGCCTGCTCTCGGCCCGCCAAGGCGGCTCCGAGCTCACCCAGTCTCCCCCTTTCCTTTCTCCGATGTGCAACTGGGGCGAGAACGGGGTTGGCACTAGGAGCAGAGTCCGGTGCGGTGTTTTTTATGCCTCCACTTGCTGTTGCAGCTACAACCCCGACCTGGATTCGGACCCCTTTGGAGAAGACGGCAGCCTCTGGTCCTTCAACTACTTCTTTTACAACAAGAGGCTGAAGAGGATTGTCTTTTTTACCTGTCGTTCCATCAGGTCAGGCCACATGACACCTCTGAAGTCACCCTAAAAAAGAGTTGCCTTGCCTGTTTTCAAGCCGCGTCCCTGCAGGGGAGGAACCTTTGGCCCCCGCTGGCCCCAGAGCTGGGCGCGGTAGAGAAGTGCTCGGGACCTGCCCTCCCAGCGCTGCCCCGGCACCATTGCCTGCACACGGGTTGGCCAGGGAGAGTGGAGCTCAACCAGAGCCCGGTTCCCTCCGTCCTCCCAAGACACACGTCACCAAAGGACAAGCTGAAGGGAGCCGTGGGGAAGGGGTGGCCCTTCACCTGGCACCAGGCTGCTGCTCACGGGCACAGAGGGGCGCATATGGGGGCCGGTAACCCCTTGGGGGCCACTGCCCCTGGCCAGCCCCTCCTTCCCATGGGCTCGGTTTGGATGCAGAGGAGACTCTCGGCAGGGACCTAAGCCCGCTGGAGAGAGGAGCGGGATCTCCCCTGCGGATGCACCGTTGTGGAGGAGCGCCAGCTGGGCGCTTACATTGTGCTGCCCTTTTTCCTCCAGCGGGTACGCATACACGCGCTCGGAAGCTGGCAATGAGCTGGACATGGATCTTGGTGAAGGGGACGCGGAGGAGAACAGGGATGCCGGTGACACCGAGAGCGGCAGCATCGAGGAGGACAGGTGTGTGAGCTTGGCACTCCGGCTTGGCCCGGTGTGCCGGCCGCAGGCTCCCGCTCCGAGGGGAGCGGGGATTCAGCTCCCGTAGGTACGGGGGGCCGAGAGCCCCAGCCTGCTGGGCCTTGAAGCTTCTGCTCCACTGCCTCGGGAGCGTGGCTCAGAGCTCGGCGGGGCCGAGCTGCTCTTGCACAGAGCAGCGATGCTCCCCCCGCTCCTGCTCTGCCTCCTCCTGCCTCAGCATGGCTGCAGAACAGTAATGCCCATGCGCTTGGTTGCAGGTTGCAAGTTATTTGCATGTGAGTTTCCAGAACCGCTCCGAGGTGCCTGGCAGCCCTGCCGAACCGCCCCTCTGCCTGCGTCCCGCGGATGAGGCTGCCCGGAGCTCCCCAACTGCCCCTGCCCGGCAGCTGTGGCGTCGCCCTGCCCGACGCATACACTGGAGTCCCCTGCGCGTCTTGGAGCACGACGGACTGAAAGCAGCTGCGGCCTCCTGGCCGAAGACACGTCCCCTCGCTCTGGTGCTGCCGGCCAACTTCCCCTTTCCCCTCACCCGTGGCCGCTGCGGCGTGGGCCAGGGTTCGCCGGACAGCTGTGTGGGAGCTCCGAGAAGCTTTGCTGCACTTTATCGCTGATGTCGTTGGCTGCACTGATCTGCAAACTCCTCGTGGCGCTGAAGCCAGGCTGGATCTCCCTCGAGCACTTTTCTGTACTGGTTGTGACCTGGTGAACGCCGTCCGTCCACAGCACCAGCAGCAGCAGAGGGACGCCTCTGCCCGGCCTCCTCTGGAAGCAGCGTTGTTGAACTCCCCACGAACTGTCCTCAGCTCCTTCCCCGGAGAAGAGTCCGTTTGTTTCAAAGAGGTTTGCTTTGCTCTTGCCCTCCCACAGTGGTTTTCTCTGGTGTTCTGGTTCTGTTAGTTGTTTTTTTTATCTTTGCTGGGTGGTACCAGCATCCTGCACTGGTCCTGTGCAGAGGGGTCCCGCGCTGGACCGGGCGCCTCAGCCCGCACCTCCCACCGTTTTCTTTGGGTTGTTATTTTGGTTTTTTAAACCACAGCTGAATTTGGCAGTCTGGAGGCCGGAGCACGGCGTGGCAGTGGCTGCAGTGCTGGGGCCCAGCTCAGCCCTCGACGGGGGTTGCGGCCTCTGGTTTTGTGTTGGGGGTGAGCTCAGCCCACGGCGGGAGCGGGGTGTTGCCGCTCCCGCCTGTGTTTTGGTTCAACCGCGTTTCCCCCTTTCTCTCCATCCCCTGCTGCCCAGGCACCGAGAGTTTTGGGGGCCAAGCTTCCCCCCTCCGTATTTCGGCAGGTGCCGGGTCAGGGCAGGGAGAGCTCAGCTGAGCACGCACAAACGAGGGGCAGCAGCTGCTGCAGCATCTGGGCTGCCTGAAAAGGCCTCCTGCCCCCCCAGAGGAGCCCATGTGGGGCAGAACCGTGGCCACAGGTCCTCGCCCCACCCAGGGCTGCCTGCGTGGCCCCTGCCCCTCCGTCTGGGGGTGTGTTGGGGGGGGTGTCCCTCTTCGGTCCCGCTGGGAGCTGAGCGGCTTTGGGAAGAGGCTGGCTGGGGAGGTGGAGTGGATGCCCCAAGGCTGGAGACTCCCGTCACTGGGGGGCTTCCCCGGGGGGCTTCCCCATGTCCCTGGCCTGAGCTTGGCAGGAGGCCCCAGGGGATGTTGCAGACCAGGCTCCAGCCTCCGGCCGGGCAAGGCAGGGCCTCGGGGTGCGGAGGGAAGGCAGACAGACAGACAGCCCCACTCCTTCCCCCAGTGCTGAGCATGCAGAGGTGGGTGCCGGCAACAGCGTGGTGTTACCGACAGCGGCTCTCCCCAGCTCCTCTCCCTCGCCGTAACTCCTCAGAAACTTGTTTTTAAGTTGGAGTTTGTTTCCTCATCACTCTTCAGGATGGACTTGAGCCCTGACCCCCGCTGCACCCCAGGGAGGGGTTTGCCTTCAGCTCCCATCGCACTACCCCTGTTTTGGCACCCTCGCACCTCCCTCTGCACCCGCCGGGGCTCCCCAGGCCCCGGTGGCATGGAGCAGGATTTGGCCCGGTCCCCTCTCTGCTGTCGTTTGCCCCCCTACTAGCGTGCTGCTGTGGCTGCCTGCCCCCTTTGAGCCCTGTCAGGGAACTCGGACTTCACAGCATAGCAATGTATCGTTACACCAATAAAGTTTTTCTGTCATTCGCTACCCCTTTCTCTGGGGACCCCGCGCGGGGGGAGCCCCTCCCGCAGCCACAGGGGGTGGCACTGGGGCTGCGGGACGCACCGGGGGGTCTCACGGGGGGGGTCTCGGTCCTGACGGGACCCGGGCTCCTGCCGCCACCACAGCTTCTGGCCCTGTGGGTGCTTCTGCTGGGCGCTGGCTGGGCGCCGCCTGCTCGCCGTCCTGCATTTAATGAACGGACTCCGTGTTCCTTCATTAACAAAATTATTAAATACCACTGTGGGACCGACAGCATCGTGCTGGTTCCCAAACGCCGTTAGGAAGGCACCGACGAACGAAGACCGCAGCGATGGCAGCGGAAATGGTATTTTCCCTCCCCGGGGAGCGCGCCCAGCCCACACTGCCTGTCCTTCCGAGCCCAGAAGGAGTGGCCAGGAGCCCACCGGGCTCCACCGGGACCGAGGAGGCGGCTTTTCTCCCAGGAGAGCAATGGCGCAGCTCTGCCCACCCGTTCCTGGCACAGAAACCCTGCGGCTGAACCAGGGCAGGCTCTGCCGTGCCAGGGCTCGTGCCGCGGGCTCTGTGCGGTGCAGAACACCATCAGCCCCGGCTGCGGGACCCCCCCCACCCTCCCAGTGCGGCCCCTGCGGCGGAGCGCTTCCCTGGAGCGCATCCTGGGAAGGGCCACGGGCTGGAGGAGCTCAGCACGCCTCTGAGCCATTGCCTTTACTTCTTAGAAACACCTAATTGTAGGTGTTTTAGAAACACTGTTTAGAAACGCCTCATTTCTTACAGCGTTCCTTCAGAGGTTCATTCCCACTCCATCCCCTCCCAAGCGGCAGCAGCGAGGTCCTCCAGCCGTTTGGTCTCATCTTCGCTTCCAGTTACTGCTTTATCCTCTCTTTAATCAGATTTAAGGGGGTTTCGGCTCTTCACTTGGATATTTTGTAGGTTTTGGCCGAGCTGCTTTCATTTCAAAGGAGATCTCTAAGCCAGAGTTCATGGTGATGTTCCCGGCTGGCATTGTCTCCAGAAATCCCGGCTCTGGCGAAGACTGCGGTGCACGCCACGCTGCAGCACACTGGGAACGCCACGATCGGAGCAGCTGGCCGGAGACAGGCTCATGCTACCAGTTGTCAGATACCTCGAACCTCAAACGTCACTTTTTTGGTATTAAACAACTTCTGGCAAGTTTTCTGCTCCCAACTGCCATGTATTTCTACGGGATCGAGCCCCCGGGGAGGAACCGAGGCGACCATCGCTGTGGGGTGTGAGGCTTGTCCCGTGCGCTCGCCCTGTGCGGAGAGGAAGACTGGTGTTTAAGCTCTCATTAAAGTGAGACACTAATGAGCTGCGCTGCAGTCCAGGCAGCAGGAAGACACATTGGTGGCTGCTGCGTTGCTCAGGCTGCGGTTTAGGGAGCGTGGGAGCTTCGCAGCGTGGCGATGACCTGCCATACAGTACAAATTTTATGGGAGATGAAAGGACGCAGCTCCCAGGGTCATTTGGAAGAGCTGAGGTGACCTTTGGAGCACGGCTTCCCCAAGGGATGTTTGGTGCAGCCTCCTGGCACAAACCCTTCCCGACGAACTCCAGTGGTCCACGTGTCGGAGCAGCAGAGCCAGGCAGAAGCAGAGCAGAGGTTTGGCTTTGGAAGATCGTAGCTAACGCAGCGCAGCCGCTCTAATGAGCACAGGGAGCTCCAGGACGCCCCGAAGCCTGGGGACAGCCCTGAGCAGGGCCGTGCGAGCTGCCCGGGGCAGCCGAGGCAGCTCCGTCCATGACGGGGCTCTCTGCGAGTGCCGGTTGTGTGTGCAGCCATCATTCTCCATCGTTTGCCCCAGGGACAACGTTCCTTTGCTGCTGGAAACTCGCCTGCGCCAGCTTCTTCACTGGCACGCGGGCACGGCATGGGCGAGACGGGCTGGCTGGGGCTGGCGGCTCCTCTTCTCCCAGCCCGAAACAGGGCGAATTTCAGTTTAGCAGAGCTCAAGCGTGCCTCTAGCCAGCTCAAGACCAAGCTCAAGACCGAGAGGGATGGATCCGGAGGCAGCGGGTGGGAGCAGCCCAGGCTTCGGTGAGCCCAGCACAAAGGGACCGGCGGGTGGCTGGCGCCTTCCAAACCCACCTCCCCACTACCCACAACAGGGGATTTTTCCCGGAGTTAGACACGTTGCCGAATTACTTCATTTTGAGACCCCGCGGTTAGCGAGTCCCTGAGGAGCAGGGGCTTCCACCACAAGGCCGGGGCTGGTGACCAACGATCCAGCCTGATTTCTGTGTCCTGTTTCCCCTCTGATGTGAGCGGCCGTCAAGGCGACCCGGTAAACCCACCACAGGGATGGGCGTCCCCTTGGCCAGGGGCCCCGGGGCACGGCCGGCGAGCCGGGCTCTGGGGCTCTCAGCAGTCCCTGGGCAGGGGCTGCGGCTCTGCCCGTCCCCCCGAGGGGTGTGGGAGGGAGAACAGGAGTCTCCGGCGATCGACGGCTCCTCTGGACAAGGGCGGGAGCCGGGATCAGGGCAGGACCTCGCTGCTGGGTTGCTGGTTGCACAGGTTGGGTGGGCTTCTCCTGGGGGGCTTCAGGGTGGTGGGCCTCTCCTGGGGGGGCTGGTGGGATTCTGGGGGGCTTGAGGGCGGTGGGCTTCTCCGGGGGGGTTGGTGGGTAGTGGGCTTCTCCTGGGGGGCTTGAGGATGGTGGGCTTCTCCTGCGGGGCTTGTGGGCTTCTCCTGGGGTCTGGTGGGCGGTGGGCTTCTCCTGGGGGGCTGGTGGGCAGTGGGTTTCTCCTGGGGGGCTTGGGGATGGTGGGCTTCTCCTGTGGGGCTTGTGGGCTTCTCCGGGGGTCTGGTGGGCGGTGGGCTTCTTCTGGGGGGCTGGTGGGTAGTGGGCTTCTCCTGGGGGGCTTGGGGATGGTGGGCTTCTCCTGCGGGGCTTGTGGGCTTCTCCTGGGGTCTGGTGGGCGGTGGGCTTCTTCTGGGGGTCTGGTGGGCAGTGGGTTTCTCCTGGGGGGGCTTGGGGATGGTGGGCTTCTCCTGGGGGGGGTCTGTGCAGCGTGGGCTGTTCACAGGCGCATGCTCAGCTCTCCCTCCAGAGATGCGCAGCAGTTCATGCGCTGACCGTGTCTTGCTGCTGGCGCGGCACGGCTCGGCAGCAGCGGGTGGTGGGCTTTGCACCAGGTTGCTGGAGCCGCCGCAGGGTGCCCCAGGCCGGGCGCGTGCCTCCGCTCTCTGCCCACCGTGGCCTCACGGGCGCTCGCCGGTGGGGTGCCAAGACCCCCAGCGCCGATGCGCACACCCTGCCTGTCCTGCAGGCAGCCGGGTGGTCCGGAGGATGGACCCCGGCGTATCTCATCCCGAGCACCGGCAGCTGAGCTCGCTGGCCCCAGGCCTCTCCAGCTGCAGGTTTTTGGTGTCCCGGGAGCCCCGACGTATCTTTAAGGCTGTCGGAGCTGGCCTGCGGAGCTGTGCTCCCTCCCGGAGCGCTATCCAGGTGTGAGGCTCACATGGGAGAAGGTCGGAGCCACGCTCCGCGGTGCCCACAGCAGCGCCGGGGCCTGCCCCTGCTCGGGTGGGTTTCGTGGGAGGGCGCGAGAGCGGCCTCTTGGCCACGTCTCGGTGGGTTGAAGGAGAATCCCGTGGGAAAGCCAGTGGGGGCTGGCAGGAGGAAGTAACGCTTCTCCCTCTGCGTCGCTGGGACAAAGGGAGATGCTTAATCGCAGCCGTGTAATTGCAATTAGCTGTCATGCATGCTCCGGGGCGATGGGGATGGTTTGTGCTCTTCAAGGGTGGAAAACCAAAGTCTTCATCGGAGGGAGAAGGAGCTGGAATCGGGTCGGGACACTCGGGTCTGAGCGTTGAGCCCACTCAGGTGGGCGGTGAGTGCCGGCACGCAACTGCTGCCATGAGCGCGTGGGTAGAGCGCCGGCGCCCGAGAGCAGCCGCCACGCTTGGCGTGACCTGGGGGTCCCCGAGCTGAAGCTGCACCAAGACCCTGGGGTGGGGACGTTCGGTGTTCGCCCGGGGCGGGAGGAGCAGCCCGATTCGGGGGGGTTTGTTCAAGAGTATCCCGGTTTGGAGAGAGCGGAGGATACCGCGAGGCTGTTGCGGTGGCAGAGGTGGCAAACGTGGCTCCGGGAAAGGTACCGGGGATGCTCCGGGAGGGCTCCGGGGGTGCTCCTGGCGAGCAGCTGAGGGCACTCCCGCACTTCTTCGCCAGAGCCTTGTCGAGCGGAGAAACAGAAACCCATCTGGGAAGCGCCATCCCCGGGACCGGACCAGGACCGTACCGGGACCTCCCCGGGATTGCACCGGTGTCAGCACCGGGACCGCACTGGAGTCAGCACTGGCATCACACGGGGATCACACCAGGACGGCACCGGGATCACACCGGGGTCAGCACCGGGACGGCACCGGGATCACACCGGGGTCAGCACCGGAACGGCACTGGGGTCACACCGGGGTCAGCACCGGAACGGCACTGGGGTCACACCGGGGTCAGCACCGGGTCCTTCCCCACCGCTGTCCCACGGGACACCCGAATCCCCCCCACCGCTCTCCCACGGGACACCCGAGTCCCCCCTACCGCCCTCCCACGGGACACCCGAATCCCCCCCACCGCCCTCCCACGGGACACCCGAGTCCCCCCCACCGCCCTCCCACGGGACACCCTAATCCCCCCCACCGCTCTCCCACGGGACACCCGAGTCCCCCCCACCGCCCTCCCACGGGACACCCGAGTCCCTCCCCACCCGCACTAGGACCCCGCGGCGCCGCAGGGCCAGGGGGCGGGGCCGTGTGGCGCCGGAAGGACCTCCATTCCCAGAAGGCCTTTCTCCGCCACGCCCCCCCATCTTGGCGGCTGCTCTGTAGCAGATTGGCGCAGCCGCGGCGCGGCCCCGCCCGCGCGGCGCTCATTGGCTCCCGGGCCCGCCCATCAACACGAGGCGTCCTCCCGGTTGCCAGGAGACGCCCGCCATGTTGGAGGCGCCCGCCATGATGGCGGCGGCGGCGGCGGCGGAGGAGGCGGCGGTGGAGGCCGCGCTGGCGGAGCTGGCGGCGCTGCTGGCCCCGGCGGCGGGCGAGGCGGCGCGGGCGGGCGCGGCGGAGGCGGCGCTGGCGCTGTCGGGGAGCGCGGCGGGGCGGCGGCTGCTGGCGGGGCGGCCCGCCGCCCTGGAGGCCCTGCTGGAGCTGGCGGCGGGGCCCTGCCCGCCGGCGGCCCGCCGCGCCCTGGGCTGCCTGGTGAACGTCTCGGCCGAGCCGGCGGCCCGCGGGCCGCTGCTGGCCGCGCTGCCCGCGCTGCTGGGGCTGCTGCCGAGCGGGCCCGCCTGCGGGCTGCTGGCCAACCTCAGCCGGGAGCGCGGCGCGGCGCGGCGGGTGCTGCGCGGCCTGCGGGAGCGCGGCCCCGGGCTGGCGCCGCTCCTCCAGGCGCTCGGCGAGCCCCGGCCGCCGCCTCAGCTCGGCCCGCTCCTCTGCAACCTCAGCCAGCTGCCCGAGGGCCGCCGCGGGCTCCTCGATCGCTCCCGGTACGGCTCCGCGCCGGGGCAGTGTCCGGGGCTGGGGGGGGGTGTCTCTGTACCGGCGTGACCGTCCCTCTCCCGCAGGTGCTCGGTGCAGCGGCTGCTGCCCTTCACGCAGTACAAGGACTCCGCCGTCCATCGCCGGGGCGTCGTGGGGGCCCTCAGGAACTGCTGCTTCGAGTACGGTGAGAGCCCCGGGCCGAGCTGCGGAGCCCTGCCCCAGCCCGCGGCACCGGGCCCTGCCGGGGCGTGCTGCCCTCGCCCTGGGCTGCGAGCCGGCTGTCCCGCTCCGCCAGCCCGCCGGGAGCTGGGGGAGCTGGCTCTGGCCGCGGTGGAGTTCACTTTCTTCGTAGCAGCCGGCATGGTGCTGTGCTTTAGACCGGTGACCAAACCAGGGCCGGCAATGCCAGCCGGGGTCTAGCCGGCACAGGCGATGCCGGCCGGGGTCTGTCCGGCGCTGAGCAGTGCTCACGCAGCGTCAAGGCCGTCTCCGTTTCTCACCAGCGAGTAGGCTTGGGGTGGGCAGGGGATTGGGGGGGGGACGCAGCCGGGACAGCTGACCCCCACGGACCAGAGGGACGTCCCACACCTTACAGCGTCCCGGTCAGCTCTAAAACGGGGAGGGGGCTGAAGCAGCCGTTGTGTGGGGACAGGGCGAGCATCGGTCTGTGCTGAGTGATCGGTGCCTTTGCATCGTGTGGGGGTTTTTTTTACGTTTTTTTCCCCCTTTGCTTATTGAACTCCCTTTATCTTGACCCACGAGCTTTTCTCGCTTTTGCCCTTCCGATTCTCTCCCTGGTTCCACTGGTGGGGGGGAGTGGGTGAGTGAGCGGCTGGGTGGGGGCTGAGCTGTGTTTTCCGCCCTGGCTGTGGCGGCTCCTCTGACCCCAGGCTGTGTCCCCAGAGGATCACGAGTGGCTGCTGAGTGAGGAGGTCGACATTCTGCCCTTCCTCCTCCTGCCTCTAGCAGGCCCCGAGGAATTTCCTGAGGATGAGATGGAAAGTAAGTGGGTGTCAGAGCGGGAGATGGGTGCCTGGGGGCTGCTGGCCGTGTGCCTCCCCCTGCGGCTGCCTCTCCCCCAGGGCTGCCCGCGGACCTGCAGTACCTGCCCCAGGACAAGCAGCGAGAGGAAGAACCTGACATCCGGAAGATGCTGCTGGAAGCCATCATGCTGGTGAGTCCCTCTGGTGCGAGTCGCGGCGGGGCGGAGGGCGAGAGCCCAGGCGGGGGGTTCCTGGGAGTAGAAGGGCGTTCAGGGCTGCCCCAGAACGCACTGTCTGCCGGGAGATCCGCATGGAAGAGTGATGGCGTCCGGGCTGGACGAGCGGGCAGTGATGTGGATTGAAAACTGGACGGGCCCAGAGGGTGGTGATGAGCGGCTCAAAGTCTAGTCGGTGGCCAGTGACCAGCGGTGAGCCCCAGGGGCTGATACGGTGTCCAGTCCTGTTCAACATCTTCGTTAATCACCTGGATGATGGGGTGGAGCGTACCCTCGGCACGTCCTGGGCTGCACGAGGAGGAGTGTCACAGTGGGACGAGGGAGAGGATCCTTCCCCTCTGCTCAGCACTGGTGAGGCCACCCCTGGGGCGCTGGGTCCGGCGCTGGGCTCCCCAGTACAAGAGAGACACGGACACAGTGGGGAGAGTCCAGCGAAGGGCCACCAAGGTGGTGAAGGGACTGGAACGTCGCTGCTGTGAGGAAAGGCTGCGGGAGCTGGGACTGCTCAGCCTGGAGAAGCGAAGGCTCCGGGGAATCTTGTCAACGTCTACAAGTACCTGCAGGGAGGGAGTAACGGGGAGCCAGGGGCGCCCAGTGCCAGGACCAGAGGCCACCGGCACAAACTGGAGGTGCCATCAGAACATCAGGAAACACTTTTTCACCGTGAGGGTGACCGAGGCCTGGCACAGGCTGCCCAGGGAGGTGGTGGAGTCTCCAACCTTGGAGATACTTGGAATCCCTCTGGATGTGGGCAACCGGCTCTGGGTGTCCCTGCTCGAGGAGCAGGGGACCTCCAGAAGACCCTTCCCACCCCAACCAAACGGTGATTCTGTGGGTGAGAAAGGCCAGCGAGCTCCCTGCTCGCCGTGAGCAGGCTCTCCAGCCCCCCTCACACGTTGGAGGGCCCCCTCCTGGGGTCAGAGCGGCTCTGTGACAGCCCCTCGCACCGTGGGGGCATCTCATCCCGCCCGGAGTGGCGGCGGCAGCCCAGCAGAGAGGCTGGCCGAGGCCTGCCCCGCGGCGTCCCTTGCCGGCTGCCGTCGCCGCTCTCCCGGCCGCACCGGATTCCCTGCCCACGCTGCTGCTTCGTCTCCTTCGCAGCTCACCGCCACCAAGGCCGGCCGGCGCGTCGTGAGGGAGAAGGGGACGTACCTGATCCTGCGGGAGCTGCACCGCTGGGAGCGGGAGCCCGACGTGCTGGCTGCCTGCGAGAAGCTCATTCAGGTGGGGAGGAGGGTCCCGGGGGGATGGCAGCCGGGTCCTGGGGTGCAGAGCTGCTCCGAGGGCTCTCTGCTCCCCGCTGGGTCGTGGGGCCCCTTGCAGCGAGCGAGGGAGCGGAGGGTGGGGGGCCCCTCCCTGAGCCTTCCTCCCCTTCCTGGGAAAAGGTGCTGATCGGGGACGAGCCCGGCCCGGGGATGGAGAACCTGCTGGAGGTGAAGGTCCCCGAGGAGGTGGAGCAGCAGCTGCGGCGCCTGGATCGGGAGGAGGAGGAGCGGTGGCAGCGGGAGCAAGAGGAGCGGCGAGAGGCGCGGGGTGCCACGCCGTGCCCCGAGGAGCCCTCGTGGTGAGGGGCTGCCGTGCTCGGCCTCTCCCAGGCACCCCGGTTGCCCGCAGGCTGCAGCTCCCGGGGGACGATCAACCCATGGGGTTGGCAGCCTGGCCCCCTTCCTCCCCGCTGCTTGTGAGGCGAATTTGGGGTCCTGCGGGGCGGGGTTCCCCCTCGCCTCACCCGCCTCTGCCGCTCCCGCTGTGGGATGAGGCTGAAATGCGGCCGGGGAGATTCGGGAAGGGGCTGCTGCTCCCCGCCCGACGCCGTGGGGCTGCCCCATGGCTGGCCCCCTGCCATGTGCCTTGCAAAATAAAAGGTTTCCAGCCCAAAGCCGCTCCGTGGCCCCCAGGAGAGGGTCGGGGTGAGCGGGGGGGTGCGGGAGGGAGTGTGGGTCACCCCTGCGTGGGGGTCCCCATGGGGCTCGGGGCTGGGTGGGGGTCCCTGTGGGGCCCAGGGACAGGTGGGGGTCCCCACGGCGCTCGGGGCCGGGTCAGGGTGGGGGTCCCCATCGGTCTCCGCAGTGGGGCGGTGCGTGGGGCGGCCCCACGGCCCCGCGCGCCCGCGGACACGCTGCCCCACGGGGCCGAGCGGGAGCGGTGCCGTTCAGCCCCGCCAGGGGGTGCCGGTGGCGCGGTACCGCGCCACCGGCACCCCCTGGCGGGGCTGAACGGCACCGCTCCCGCCCGCGCGCATGCGCGCCGGCCGCCGCCCAACAGCGCGGTGGGCACCCGCGGGGCGGGGCATTTAGGAGGAGGGGGCGTGGCCGACCGGAAGAAGGGGGCGTGGCAAGGGGCGTGGCGGGCGCACCCGGAAGCCGCGCCGGGGGCCGAGCGGGGTCCCGGTCCGGCGGCGCCCGCGGTGAGTGCGGCCGGGGGGAGCGGGGAGGGGGCCCGGGGCAGGACCGGGTAAGGGGGACCCGCGCGGCGCGGGGAGCCGGTGCTTCCCGCTCCCCAGCCGGCGGGGAGCTGCCAGCCCTCCCCGGGGGTCTCCGGGGCCCAGGGGCCCAGCCCCGCCAGGCCCCTCCCGTGGCACCGGGGAGCGGTAGGTGCCCCGGCCCGGTGCCCCGGCCCGGTGCCCCCTCTTCCCGCCCTTGGCGAGCTGCCTGTGCCCCCCTTCCCACTCCTGGGGGAAATAACCGCAGTGGGGGGCTCCCCATGGGGACCCACCGCTGGGGGTGAAGCTCCAGCGCCCGTTGCCGGAGCCCCCACCGCTGGGACACCGGGAGGGTCGTACCCCCCCGGGCCGCGGGATTCCCTCCCCGGCTGCGGTTCTTCCCCAGGGAAACCAGGGCAGCGCCTGCCTCCCCTCCACCTCCTCCGCGACCTGGCCCCGTAGGGGAGGCAAGCGTGGTTGTAGAAGGCCGCGGTGCCCTGGCAAGGCCGACGTCTCCGCCGGCGGCAGCGAGGCGGCACGGCCGGGGAACGGGCCCTTCGGGGCCGGCTGTCTGCCCCGGCCGGGGTGGAGAAGGCTTTGTAGGCAGTGCTGGGCTTGGGGCAGCGGGGGAAGTCTTGAATATCGGCCCTCAAATCTTATTTCACTGAGAACTTGCGTTTCTCTGGCCTGGCGGTGGTTAGTTAAAGGAGTTGAGCACGACTCTACCCCAAGGGGAGGGCTCCCGGCCTTTCCAGGCGCTCCCTCGCTCTCCTTCGTGGTTTTTGGGACAAATATTTAGAGCGTGGCCTCAGCTCCTGCAGCGCGCGGGGGCTCGCTAACAGGGCACCCGCCTCGGGCTCGTCTGCCGGCGCCGTCTCACCGAATCTAGGGGCCGTGGTTACGAATCCCTGGCAATAACACGAGGGGAAACGGTGTCGGATGGTTCAGCTTTCTCAGTCTGTTCTGCTGAGGTAAAATGTCCTCCCGTTTGCAGGTCACGAAGGAAGGCGCAGAGGGGAGCGGAACCCGGGATGTGCTCCCTCCAGCTCCGACCTCTATAGGGACGGTCCTGGGGACCGATGGAAGCGCAGTGCCTGCTGCCTGCCGGCCTCTGGGAAGCAGAGCTCGGGCAGGTGATCATCTGCCTGCAAGGAACTGGTGTTTCTCCTTCCCTACGGCTGCTGTAGAGCATCTCCTCCGCCTCGCCAGGCCCAGCGTCGGCTTTCTGACCCGGATCAGAACTGCAAACGGTCTTCTCCGTGAAGGTAAAGGCAGCGTGTAAAAATAGGTTCCCCAGGGATCCCCGGGTTTGACACAGAGGAAGCTGTCAACTGCCTTCTGCTGGTGGGGAAGCTGAAAACACGGAGCATGATGGAGTCACGGATAAAACGTGAGTACAGGAGCGCAGTGGGAGCAGGCGAGGGGCTTCAGGGCACCAGCCCTGCCGCGGGAGTCTCCTTCCCTGCGGCCGCAGCCCCCCTTCGCCTCGGGCTGCTCGTTCTGCCCAGCTCCGGCGCAGCGCCGCTTCCGTGGGGACGGAGCCGGGTGGGAAGTCTCTCTTGCTAATAAGGCTAAACTGCCTTGCCAGTGCCCTGGGGGGAGCTCAACTCGGTCTCGGCTGTCTGTCTGCGGTGGAGCAAACAGCGAAGCTGCCGGACCCGGGCTGCCGTAGCTCTCTGCAGCATCTGGAGAGACGTACTGGTCAGGGATGGGAGGAGGGAGCGGTTCTCCGTGCGCAGTAATTCCCTGCCCTAGAAATTAATCTCGGGCCTTGTCTCTGTTGCAAATTGCATAAGCTTAAATAGTCTCTAAATGTTTCAACTGGTGTAAACCCTTGTGCATTTCCTAAATTAATCCCAGCCAGCTTTGAAATTAATCTCTCTTGTGTTTTTTTTGTGGTGTTTTTTTTTAAGGCAATAAAGAATTTTCTGGTTTAATTAAGCCACGGGGAAGGGGTGGATTGGGGTGGGAGCAGGGATTACCTTCACCAGCAGCACCGGGTCACGTTGGCTTTAACGTGACAGCATGGCAAACGTCTCCACAACCCCCTGCCGTGGAAAATGAAAACCCCCAAAGGCATCTTTTGGCCGTGGGCTGGGTGGGAGCCACGGGGTGGGACGGTGGGGCTGCTCAGGCAGACGCGAGGGCAGGCAGACGCGAGGGCAGGCAGCTCCTCCTGGCCTGGAAGCGCTGGTGCAGCAGGAGGGGAAGGGACAAGGGACGCTGTCACCCTCCTTGTGTCACCCTCGGTGGTGGCCACCGACGCTTTTGAGGCAGCACGGCGTCCGCTCGGGGCCGGGCGTCCCGGCGGGTCTTCGTGCCCCCGCGTGAAGGCACGTCCTCGGACGAGGGGCTGCGGCGTTGTGGAGGCCGCGCGCAGTCGCTGGCCCCGCGACGCTCTACAGGCTCTTTGCAGAGCGCTTGCAGGCGGCCCGCTCTGAAACCAATTAACCTTATTACAACAGAGGCCCTAATGAGAAATACACTGCTCCACAATAACAATTACCCTCTTGGAGCGGAGTCGCTGCCTGATGGATGTGAGGGAGCAGCTCTGGTCCGCAGGTGCCTGGCTCGCCGCTGGCAGGACCTCGGTGGGCTCCATCCCTCTGCCCGCTGCCGGGTCGGCCGTTGGGGCAGTGTTTTTAATAGCGGCCCCATAACCACGGGCAGCGGAGGGTGCTGTGCTTGGGGACAGCGCATTGCTGTCGGTGTCCCAGTGCCAGGACAAGGGCCGCCGTCACCTGCGCTCCTGAGGCTGTTCCCACGTGGCAGCTGGTTAGCATGGCCAGAGGGATGGGAACACCAGGGAAGACTTTGCCAGGTATTAGCTCCTCACTTATGGCATCTGCTCACCCTCGTAGAGCCTCGTCTGGTGGTGGGATGCAGCAGCATGACCACGAGGGCCACGGGGCTCCTCCAGCCCCTGACCCTCAAGGACGTGCCCTTGGTAGGTCCCATGTCACGTCAGCCCTGTGCAGGTTCCCCAGGCACCCCGGACGGCGCCGGTGCCCAGCTGTACAGTGGATCCCGTCCCCCGGTGCTGCTGCCCAGCCCTGGTCTAAAATCTCCAGTGTAATAAATCCCTCCTTCTCCCCGCTCCAGCGAGAAACCTTAGAGCCAAGTTCACCTTGGCTCCGAGGCTGATGCGGTGCTGAGCGGTATCTGTAGGGTCTGCAGTAAAAAAAGCCCAGCTTGGGGGACGAGGATGAATGAGCCCTTGGGGGACAGGGAAGGGCCACGTGCGGGGTGCCCTCACGTTAACGGTGAGCTGTCTTGGGTGCTGAGCTGAGAAGGAACGGTTTTGGTAGGTGCTCGTTGAGTGGGAAACAAAAGGGCCGGTGAAGCTTAATTTAGCTGCGCATGTGGCTCACGGAAGGACGGATGGAAATGCGCAGAGGCTCTTCTGTTGCTGCTCTTGTTAGTCCAGGAGATGTTCAGGGAACAGAAAAATCTTTGCAACTTGCCTGTCTTGCTCAGGGCTTGCTACGACATTGATGGATGCCACAACAGATAAGGATCCGCTAGTCCAGGAGCAGATCTACAATGCTTTGTGCTACCTGGGGGAGTCTGAGCCCGAGGAGATCCTCAACTCCTGTGACGAGTACCTCCGGCAGCATGACAAGGTAGGGGTCTGCTCTGCTCCGTCCCGGGAACGGCAGCAGGATTAGAAATATTTCCTGGTGGCTTGGGGATATTGGCTCTGTCGGCAAGCGAGGGAGATACCTGGGAGGATCTGGGCTAAGAGAGCGGCAGACCTGCTGGCTGAGAAGTCTGGTCCAAGGCGCTGGAGTTGCGCAGGTGAAGAAACGGCGATAACGTGCTGTCGTGGATGAGAAACGGAGTAAAACTGGTTGAGTTGTCAGCGTTATCCAAGTCACTGCCTTTTCCCGTGCAGGCTGTGCGGTGGAAGTGCGAGCCAGTCCCTCGCCGGGCAGCTCTGGGATGTGCAGGTTTTGCTCGCCCCGGCGCAGCCGCGGTGCCTTGCTCAGCTCGGCTGACTGGCTGCTTTCTCCCTCCCTTTTCAGCTGGCGTACCCTCACCGGGTGATCATCCTGAAGGCAATGGAAACTGTGGTGAAGAACAACATTGCCCTCTTGGACAAAAGCACGGCGAAGGTGGTTATCTTCCTGGCGTCTAATGAAATGACCAAGTCGAAGGTACGACCTGAAATCTCTGGCTCCTCCTGTCATTGTTTTTCACCGGGCCCTTTCTGCCCTTGATGCCGTTGTTGCAGTAAATCCTGCGGGTCTGGGGCTGCCCCAGCGGTAGCAGCTACTGGGACCCCTTTCGTGGAAGGGAAGGAATTGTGAAAGGGGTTGGGGGGGGGAAGGGCCAATTGCACACCGTCTTCTGGACTTGGGACGATGGAGGGAGCAGGGGATGGGCTACATTCCTCTCTCTGGGGTGAGATGAGGGTGGTTTGGCTGACCGTTCTCTTCCAGCACAGCTTGCATACACAGCTAAATAAAATTTGGATGCTGAAAAGGACCTGGACAGGCAGGCGGGTATCAGAGCAGGAAGGAGCAGTGCCTTGAGGAGCTGCAGATCCACATGGGGAAAAGATCATGTCTGAATCTTGAGCCCGTTGTTTAGCCCGCCCTGTGCAATTCCCCACGGCGTTCGGAGCTGGGCACGACGCATGGTGTTTAAACGAAGCAGAAGCAGCCTCCTGAGGAGGCCGTGCGTGTCTGTCGCGGTGTCTGTTCTGACGTGGTTTCCTCCGTCCGCGCCAGGAGGTGATCCGGGACTGGCAGCAAGCCGCGAGCAACGTCCTTGTCGCGGTGGGGCAGCGCTTCATTAACAAGGTGATGGAGGAGGTGCTCACCAAGTTTCAGCCGGGGATCCTGCCGCACTACTTCGTCATGCAGACGTTTGCAAACCTCTCGGTGTCCAACGGTGAGTTGGCAACCTGCCGCCTCTGTGTGCGGCTGCCGGTCTGCGTTGGAAAGAGCTGTGGAAGTGTTGTGTGCTTCAGGGGTTGTAGTTCACGCTGTACCCGAATAGCTCTGCGGTGGGGCACCTCCGCGGTGTCGTGCGTGCTGAGCCAGCCAGCGCGCTTCAAGGCAAAACAATCTTCTTGGGATCTTACAGCTTAGGCTTGATGCCGCTAAACAAGTGAGGTGTTTGGTCTGCGATATAACTTAGTGGTGAAGTGCGCTGAAAAAACAGTAAACAGCAGTATGGCGAGACGGAGCGCTATCAGTGGTACCTGGCACGTACCTGGCAATTCCCGGAGCGCAGAGGAGCTGAGTCCCGTAAAAGCGGGTTTCACAGCTCAGCTCAATCTCTTTAAAATGTTTGCCGCTTAAAAGCAGCGGGAATTGCAGCTGCCTGGCCCTCATCCTTAGAGAATTCCCTGCTGGGCTCTTATCTCCAGCCATCCCAGAAGGACTGAGGTTAAAAATGATAATTCTAGGACGGGACTTCCGAAAAGAAGTCTGGCTGCGGAAAGATCCGCTGATGCCAGCAGCTTACTGACTTTGAGAAACAGTTGTGAACTTCAGGGGCTCGGAGGACTGAGCTGCTGCCGCGCTAGAGCTGTCTCTGCTGCGTGCTGGGGTGCCCAGCTCCCACCCGGCGCTGTCGGCATCTCTTGTGTGGCAAAATTGGGTTCCTGGCTGGCAGCGAGCGCCTGGCTGCCGCGAGCCGGGTTCCTTCGGGTGCCCGTGCAATCCTGCTGGGTCTGCGTCCTGCGTAGGCTGGGGCAGCTGCAGAGTGGCAGTTGTGTGTTTGCTGCAAGTGAGCCTCTCCCGCTTCCTTCCCAGTGTTCGGAATGGTGCCTTTTCTCAACTCCATCCTTGGGACGATGCTGCCCATGCTGGGAATGGCCAAACAGGACCACATGAAGTCTGTCTTCTGCTACGGTAAGGTTTTTCTGGGTCTTCTGATACTGCAGTGATTTTTGATGTGTTCTGGGATACTTTTTCCTTTCCCTGGAAAAGGAGGGACCATGGATGGGGGCTGGAGAGCTGGGTCGGATGGACTTCTCCTGAATGTCTTGGAGCAGGGACCTTGCTGGCTCTGGGGAGGGATGCAGAGCTGTCCGTTCTAGGTCACTAGGATCCAGCAGAAGTCCTTCTCCATCTCCTAGCTGATCCCTGTCACTCCCATTTCATAGCCCGGTGAGCACTGGTGCCCTTCGCTTTCTCCTCGGGCAAAGAGGTCGTGGATATTCCAGAGCTGTCCCGACTCAGGTCGAGGTGACCGGCCCAGTGGGATGGGGGAGGAAGGAGGGGTGCGCTACTCGAGACCTGCTGGTAAACCAGGCTGTCCCTTTATTAAGACCGTGAACCTGGCACCTTGCAACAGCGCAAGCGTTAGCCCCGATAGGAATCGTGAGGAGGCCGGGATGCAGCGACGGTGCCAGGCCAGCTCTCCTCCAAGCCACTTCTGTAATTCTCATAAGCCGGTTTCAGGACGTGACATTTTTAGTGGGCTGGCAGGATGTCACGGGGCTCCCCTCTCGTGACGCCCTCCTCCAGCCCTGGGCTCGCTGAAAAGCCGCTGCTTGTGCCACGGGATTTGATGCAGAAGCACCGGCACTTACACAGCTGACAAACAGCCTGCTTGGTTGTCCCAACCGGAGCTGATCCACCTTCACCTGGACACAGTGGCCCATCGCGGTGTGGCCCCTGGCCCGAGTTGCTTTGTGTTTGTTCACCAGCGAGATGCTCTCCCGAGCGCGGGGCGGTAGCGTCTGCATCTCGGACCACGGGACGGTGCACAGCCCCAATGGGCTGTGACCTGTTAATCCCCATCAGAGGATCCTCAGGATTTGTGGGCTTCTTTCCGTAGCTGGGCAAAAATAAAAGGTGGTTTGGGGGAGTGCAGGTTCAAGGGTGCTGACAGCTACCGCGGGAGCTGCCGGAGCACGCCACCGGTGCAGTCGTTCTTATCTCTTCCTGATGCTTACACCCAAAGCCTGGGAATGCTGGTGTGGCTCTGTGCGTCGAGGAATGAATGGGATGAGTGGGAGCTTCCCGAGTGGCCCTGTAAAGTGCAGGGGTGGATGCGGGACTACGTTCAGCAGCATCTATTTCACCTGGAAGCAAAGAGGTTTCTGTCTGAACTCGTTACTGGGGTCTGCTGCAGACCAGTAACAGTTTTACACTGTCGGATGTGAAGGGCTGCTTCGACCTTAAGAGCTCTTGTTCTCTTATGTTGAGCTCGAAGCGAGAACGTGCAACTCTCAAGCTGTTTCTGTACAGGCGTGTTCTCCAAAAGCCAGAGCCAAGGTCAGGCAATCTCTGCGAGTACGACGCATCCTCCTTCAATCGAGTACAGCCGAACCCCTGCGCTGGCTTAGCCACGGGGGTTGTTGGTGCGGGCAGCTCAGGTAGTTTAGGCTGGCTGCGGGCGATTGCAGATAGCGGGCTACGTGTTTATAGACGGGAGGTCTGCTGCTATTCCTGTCCGAGACAGCTTATCAGCGGTGCCTGGCTCTGCGGAGAAGGGATCCTTCTGCTCGGGCGTGGTGGGGAAGGACCAGCATGGTGCGTGGGGCTGGTAAAACTCGGTTCTGAGGTTCGGGCGGCTCTTTCTGGAGCAGCATCTGCCATCAGCAGCTCTTTCTCCTTCATCGCTTCCAGCAATCGCTTCTTTCGGCTTTCTGCTCCCCACTCTCCCTGCTTGGTCCTGAGAAACGTGATGTCCCAGCTCTGCACGTGTTCCTCCCAAAATGACCCCGTAGCTGCTGCCACTGAGGCACGGTCGGTTTGTTGCTCTTGCAGAGTACTTGCAACCTCTTAACTCATGTCCTAAAGCACATGAAGCCTCCGAAGTGCTGGGGAGCGGTGGGGGGGTGAGCATCTTTAAGCCGCCCCATGTGGGTCTGGAGCAGGTCCTGCCCTGATCCCAAAACCCCTGCCTGCCCACGGTCAGCCCCTCGTGACCGCTCCTGTCCGCCGCTGACCTCGGAGCGTGCGGAAGACTGGGCTGAGGGCTGGGGCACGGGGGGATGTGCCTCCCTGGACCCTCCCAAAAGCACGGGGAGGCCGCGGTGTGGGTATCGGGCTGCCAGGAGGGGATGTCCCGACTGCTGCCCGCGGGGTTCAGCTGCCTGTGAAACTTGGAGGATGGCGCGTGCTCAATTTGTGGCTCTGTATGGTTTCTGTATAATTTTTTGTCGAAGTTTTCAGTAACTGAAAGACAGATGAGGTACCTCTGGAGTCAGCACAACCGTACGACGCGGGCAGGTCTTTTTGGGGTGGTTTTGCTGTGCCAGGGTGGCCCAGTGCAGAGGGACAGTGGTAGGGAGGTACCAGGCTACAGGATAGTTATAGAGAGCTTGATCAGGGCTGAGCGCGGAGATGGAGAGGTGGATCTGGGGGCGTGATCCTGGTTTTACTGCTCCGGAGGAGTCAGCAAGGTACCGCTTTCTGACTTGGGAGTGGTGCTGCCCTCCGTGGCCCCGCTGTAGGGAAGGGAATGAGCTTCCCAGCTGTGCCCTAAAACCTTGCCGGCCGGAGTGGCTATTGCCCCTGGGCTCCTGGCTACAAGCTTTTTTAAAAAAACAACAAAAAAAAGTAAAGCCAGGCATAACATTGCCCGTTGCCCTCGCATCCGCCTGGCTTTAAGCTGGGGGAGGACTTTTAGGTGATGTTTTTGGCTGGACACGTTCACTTTTGTCAAGACAGGCTTGTCACAGAAACTTTCGGAGGACTTAACCTAGACAAGGGCGTTTTGACTCCAGCCTGGCGATGGAGTGAAGAATGGGTTTAGATTTCGCTCCCTGCTCCAGAGAGGCGCTGGGTGTGACGGGGGTGAGCTGGGGACCTTCCTGACCCCTCTGAGGTGGGCATCGATGGGAATTCACGGTTTCTGCCCCAAAAGCAGCCGGACGCTCCCTGCCATGGGTGGTTTCTCAGCAGCACAAGCTCCACGGTGCAGTATCGGACTCTTCTGTGGATGGTCCGTCATCCCTCTGTCCCCTCCGAGCCCTTCCCATCTGAGCTGTGGGGAGCAGGTCGGGGGGGTTTGGCCCCCCGTTAAGGACAGCAGCAGACCAGGGCTCAGCCCCGAGGACGATGGTCTCTTCCAGCAGGCAGGTCAGCACTGGCAGCGCTTCCTTCTTGCGTGCCGCCGGCTGGGTCGCGGCGAGGGTGAGGAGGCATGTGATTGAAATGATCTGGCTTTGGTACGAGGTGGCGGAGTGACTCAGCATCTCTGATCCTACCGGGCTGAAAATAAACATCTGCCGCAGGCGAGGAGGGAGCGGAGGCTGTGCCACCCCTGCCGCGTCAGCCTCGGTGCATGGCGCCGTGGGGCGGGCAGGGTCCCGGGCTCTTCCCGCGGGACCCCCCTCTCCTCCTCCCGCGGGAACCTGCTTCCTCCTCTGGGTGCGATAACGTGGGCGCATCGAGCTTGTGCTCGGCGCAGGGACCCGGAGAGCTGGCGTGTCCTCGAGTCCTCTCGCATCCTCGGGGGCCGTGCTGGCCTCTCGCTCCCGTGGGCATGAGGCATCAGCACAACCAGGCTCCGGAGTCCCCAGCCGACAGCGTGGGCACCGGGCTGTCGTCGTGCCGGAAACGCTGTGCTCCTCCGTCAAGTCTTGCTGCGACGCGGGACCAGCTGCTTGTTTCCTTCAGTCTTCCATGTTCCGCCACAATCTTACTGCGGGAAACCTCCTGCCCAGGGTATCAGGGTGTTGTGGGGTTTTTTCTTCACCCCATTAGTGCAGGACGTGGCTTGCAAGGTCCCCCTTCCCGGAGGAGCCGAGCAGGCTCCTGATGAGCGTCTTTCTGGCAAGAGCGGGTCTGCCGTGCCTGGGGAGGGGCGGCTCAGTCCCGTGGGTATCCCGTGGGTGCAGCGGCCCCTTCCCCGGGGTGCTGCTGTAGGACCGTCCGCAGGAGCCGTCCTTCTCTAGCAGGAGGGGGGCCGATGAGCTCGTCCTGGGCAGGCTGCTCCGGGTGGCCCCGCTTGAGCCGGGGCTTGGACCAGGTGAGCTCCAGAGGTGCCTCCACCCTTGAGCAGGCTGTGATCCTTCTCCTCTCCCCTTGCCTCAGCCTCACCCCATCCGGCTCCCGCTCTGGTGCTTGGTGGCCCGTGGCAGTGCCAGCAGCCAGGGCTCTGGGCCAGGCCAGGTCAGTGGCACGACACGACACCGGCTCTGCAAGCCCCAGGCTGCTTCGCTTGTTAGGAAACAGCTAGCGAAGGGTGAGGAAGCTCGGAGAGCCTCACTGTGCACCAGGGGATTAAGGAAGGGAGGGAAAACAGGGTCCGTGCACGTGTGCTCCGGTGTCTGGGGGTCCCAGGGACGGGGCTGGAAGTAGCTGAGGGGATGGGCAGATGGGTGCGCTGGGGCTCTGGGTCAGACGGGGCGGCCGGGCAGGGCTTGCCGCGAGCAGCACTTCCCAGGGCTGCCTGCGAAAGGCCGGTACAGGGATGCTGCTTGGGCAAACCTGCCCGGAGCACCGGCAGCTTGCCTGCCGCGTCCGTGTTCAGCAGCAGCGCAGGGCTCAGCCCGGGGAGGTTTGTGCTGAGCATCTGGAGCCACGTCTCGCACGGGACCTCTTGAAGCTGGGAGCCTTTTCGGTGAGTTCTGCTGTTGGGTAACTCCCAAAGTAAAACTAGAGGGGTGTTTGCAGCCCTTGGGAGCCGTCAGTTGAGACCTGCTCCTGGTGTTAGGTGATCCCTCGGCTGCCCCAGGAACTCTGTAAAGCCTTGGGAAACCCCGTAAAGCCGTGGCAAAGGCTTCCTCAGGGGGGAGATGGAAGATGGGGTATCCCCCGCAGTCAGCGGTCTTTAGCTGAGCCTTGCGTCTGAGCCAGGACGCGTGCCTTTATGCAAAGACGCTCTCGTCACCGGTCCAATTCCCAAGAGGAAAAATAACATGTGCTCACACGCAGCGCTTGCTGGCCCCGGGACCAGACAAACTCGTTGAGGTGCAGTGCTCTGGCTCGTCTGTGGCTGCGAGGCCGTAATCCTCGGCCACTCTAGCTGCTGACGAATGCATAGAAATAACCCACGTGGCAAATCCAGGCTCCTGTGGGTCAGTGGAGTTGGGTCCCCGGGGTTGGTTGTATCAGCCCTGGCCCAGGAAGCACAAAGCAGCGTGTGTCTCTGGCGTGGCTGCCTGCCAGGCTCCCTCGTAGCCGGGACGCCTCTCGGGGAGTCTCTCAGCCTGCCAGGGAGAGTCCTGATGCATCTGCTATCCCTTGAGAAGCTGCCCAGGAAAACAGCACGTCAACCATCTGCTTTTTGGAGGGGCTAAAACAAACACTGTCTTGTACGTGTGGAAAAATCTAACCATGCAATCCGTTTCCTAGCTCTGCAGCACTTCAGTGAGAGCATCCAGGAGTACCTGGCGAACTTGGACAAGGCCCCAGACCCCACGGTCAGGAAGGACACCTTCTCAAACGAGATCTTCAGCGCCTACGAAGTGCTCTTCAACAGCTGGCTGCAGCACCGGGAAGCCAAGGTGCAGACGTGGGGGGACGGGGGGCACGGCAGGACCTCCCTGGGTGCGGGGCGCGGGGGCTGTTAGTCTGGCGTCAGCCTTGCAGCATCTCAACTGTGCCCTCTCGTAAGGACGTGGCCCCCAGAAGAGCAAGCCCCTGGCTCCAAGTTAGGGCTGGATGCTTTTCTCCTTGAGCCCTGTGGCTCTGCTTGGTTCCCTCTGTCCTCGCGTCCCATACGGAACGCCTGCAGGACGGGTCGCTTGCTCCCTGGTGCTGGAAAGCAGAGCTTGGGGTGCTTCTGCAGGCCTTTGGGGGACTGTTTAGGCATATGCCACGGCTGGGAGATGGCTGGCCAGGTTTTGTCCTCTGCAGGCACGGGTGACGTATTTAGGCGTCCCCCTTCTCTGCTGAGCACCCCTCGCACTTAGACTGGCAAAGCCGGGGGAAATGCTGTCCCTGCCTCTGCTCAGAGGCTCCTGAGAGCATCAGGAAGAGCAGCTCCGTAGTGGTGGAGCGATGCTTTGGCGGGCCCGTCTGTCCCGGGTTTGGCCAGGCTATTAACACGATCTCTCCCTGCAGCTGAGACTGGCCGTGGTGGAGGCTATGGGACCTATGAGTTACCTGATGCCCAGTGAAAAGCTGGAGGAGCAGCTCCCTAAGCTGATTCCAGGCATCCTTGCCCTCTACAAGAAGCACACGGAGGCTTTCTACATATCCAAGGTAAGCGGCTTCGAGTGCTGGTGTCGCTGGCTGAGGACCCGTCCCCAGTCCTATTCGCTGGGAGCCTTGTTGGGGTGTAGGGTGGGCAGCGTACCTCCGCCCGCTGCCCTGGGTTGGGCCGTGGTTCGGCGGTGCCGACAGCCACCCGTGAATGCAGGAGGGACGCTGAGCAGCGGCTCTGGAGCCCAAGTCCTTTCCTGATGCTAACTGCAACCTGGTCTCTTGCTGAGCAGAGCCTCTGCCAGATCCTGGAAGCTTCTGTCAACATCGGCAGCCGCAGCCTTGACGTGCAGCTGGACTCTCTCCTGGGCACCCTGCACCCCCAGGTAAGGGCTGGGCAGGGAGCGGCCGCCCTCGGGAGGGTGCTGGGGGGGGAAGGTGGGCTTCTTGTGAGGTGTAACGCCCTAAGCTCGGTCCGCAGGGCCCGAGGCTTCCCCTGGATCAGCCTGAGAGTGGGGCACGCAGCCTGCTCGGCTTTTCTGTCCCCTGGTCGTGCCCCTCTGAGGCTCTCGGCTTCTCTGCTGCTCACCAGTGGTGTTGCCAGCTCTCGGGCTCTGGCACCCGATATATTGAAGGAGTCACATGCACAGTCAAGTTGTCTGAAATGAGAGCAGCTCTGGCTGCACAGTTATGCAGCAGATTGAAAACAAACACCTCAAAATCAATGGACCTTTTAAAAAGTTTGCTCTTTGAGAATAAGCGAGGGCATTGACTCGCCATGGGGCAGTGACCGTGCAGCAGCGTGCAGGAGCCCTTCTCAGGCTGCCAAGCCCGAACTCCTCCTCAGCCGTTCTTCAGCCGCGGGGGTGTGAGGTCTGTCATGTCGCTAAACTCTTAAAGTCGTGCTCCCGGGGCTGAAAACAGGTCCGAACACTTTTTTTTTTAATACTTAACTGACTTGGAGTCTTGGAAGTGTCAGCAGAGGGAGGGCTGTCATTTAAAATACACGCTTTACTGAAGTGATGCATAACAACCGAATGCAATAACGGTGCCGTTTGTAGGAACTGCTTCTTGATGACAGGTTTCGACGGGCAAAAGCTGCTCGCGGCTGCGGGATGTGGCTGGCCTCGCACAGCAGCTCTGGCTCAGCTGCAGACCAAAGTGTCTTTTTGACAGACCAGAGTAGGCAGATGTGTGTTCTTGCTGCAGCGTTAGTGTAAATTGAATTAAGAGCCTGAATTATTTTAATATCACCTGGAAGGGCTGACTCATTTTGAAGAGGTTCCAGAGGATATGATCAGTGGTCCTGGCTGGGTGGTGGGGCACGTTTAAACAACAGAGGAGCCCGCAGCTCCTGAGCAGGCACCTCGTTCCCAAGTGGTCTCCCTGAGATGACTTAACCGGCTGCGAGCACAGGCAGAGCTCGTGCTCGGCCAGCAGCAGGCAGAAAGCGCCGCTCTGGGCATCCGTGTCGTGGGATGCTGTTGCACCCACCAGCCCAGGACTTTGTCCACCCCGAATCTCAGCAGCAGGCACAGCTCTGCCTCTCCAGGGCTGGGTCTGCAGCCTGCCAGCGCCCGTTCCGGGTAATGTCCCTGACCGCAGCTGTTTTTCCAACAGATTTGTGCGCCTGCAGATCCGTCTGTCCCCCTGACTGTTAAAAATCACACTGAGGTTCTTCGATGCTTCACCGTCCTGGGTAAGGGGTGGCGTGGTGTGGCTGTGCCGGAGCCTGCTGTGCCTGCAGGTCAAAGCCCCTGGGGAGGTGTGGGTGTGCTGCACCGTGGCTGGTGTTTTTCCTGGTGTTCCGTGGTCCGTTCCACGAGTTCTGCGTGGTGAATGGAGGGGTTTGCTCCCCCTGGTCTCAGCTGGGCTTGGGGGATGTCGTGGACATTTCTTAGCCGCGTGGGGAGATGGGAGGGAGGGAAGGGTGGTGGTTTCTGTCCTGGCTCTAGCCCGTGGTATCAGGCTTGCAGAAGGCAGTAGCGTTGCGTGTCCCTAAAGGCTGGCATCCAGGGAGAGCATCGCTCGCTGGAGCTCTTTGAGGAAGAGCATGGGGCCAACTCTGCGCCCCTGGAGCTCACTGCTGGCTCAGGCTTGATCGTCCCCTCCCAGTGACCTTCCCAAAGGCACCGGGTTCTGTTTCAAAGGTTTCCTCGGAGCCTTTTGGGCTGTACCAGCCCACTGAGACCTCTCCAGGAGCCAGGTTCTGCAGCATGCCATGCCTGTGGTTGGGGCAGTAGATGTAGTTTGATTTGGGGGGTGCCCTGCTCGTCCGTACTCCTCGTTGCTGTATCTCGTGTACAGCTAATGCAGTTGTTATTCTGGGTTACTGCAAACGTTCAGAGCACAGTGGGGTCCCCTACGACCGGACTGAGCGGGGGACGTGGGCTGACCTACAGCTTGTATGCTCCCAGCCTGCGCCTGGAGCTCCGTGGCTGGAGCCCTGCCTCCCCCAGTTTTGGCTCTCCTCCCCGAATGGCTGTGGCACAGACAGAAGCATGTGCAATCGCCAGAAAAAAGAGCAGTGGAGTGACAAACTGCTGCTGAGTCACGGTTGGGTGACGTCCCTTTCTTGCTAGCGTTCGTGAAGGCAAACCTGCAGCCGAGCTGCCTTTGCCTGAGCAATCTCCAGGCTACCCTGCCTCGGAGCAGCCCACCCCTCCCCAAACATGCCTCTCGAATGCCCACGAGCGTTGTTCCAATTTCAGCATCCGTAGACTGGGTTTATTTTTAACAATCAAAATGTTTTGACAGACGGGGCAGCACTTGTTGGAAGGTATAATTTAAACTTCTTCGGCTCCCTAGAGAGCGCAGGAAATGTGCTGAAAGCGCTGGAGAAAAGCTCAGGTCTGGATGTGAAGAGCGGGATGGGCCGGTTAGCCTGGCTCACGGGGTGGCATGGCAGCTTCCCCGGGGAGCTGCCTGGCCAGGAGAGGAGGCGCGGTGCTTTCCGAACCGCACACGGTTTGCTGCAGCAGGCAAAGCCCTGCCGCGCGTAGCAGGCACGCAGCCCCGCATCGCACGTGGGGGTACGTGGGGCGGGATGTCTCCATGTAGGGGATGCAGTGCCTGCATCCCGAATCTCTAGCCTGCGTGCTGTCCCCGGGACGACACGCGTCCGTGACAGTCGGTTTGGCTCCCACAGCCTGCTCGTTCCCTGATCGTGTCCTGGCCTTCCTCCTCCCGAAGCTGGAGAGCAGCAATGAGAGGACCCGTGTGGGGACGCTCCTCATCATGAGGCAGATCATCAACAGCGCCCGTGAGTACCGGGGCGGCTGCCACCCGGCCGGCCGTGGTCCCTGCCGGGGTCTCGAAGCAGAAAGGCGCGGAGGGGCTCCAGGCAGGCTTTCTCCTTCCTCCGATGGGTCCCCTTCTCTCGTTCCCCTGCTGGGACCTTGGATGAGTGGGATGAGGAGACGAGCCCATCCTTGGCTGCAGGGTCGGGGGAGAAGGAAGCCAGTCTGGTGGCCTGGCCAGCTGGGAAGGGGGCGAGGGACAAAGCCCTCTCTGTCGGGGAAGGCAGGATGTTTGGGATCAGCAGCTCTGTCCTTGGCAGCTCAAGAGCATCACCGAGCTTCAGAGCCTGTCTGCTTTTTTTTTTCAGCCTCTCAAATGGAGAT
Organism: Gavia stellata; assembly: GCF_030936135.1. Classification (NCBI taxonomy): domain Eukaryota; kingdom Metazoa; phylum Chordata; class Aves; order Gaviiformes; family Gaviidae; genus Gavia; species Gavia stellata. The sequence goes on along the minus strand of NC_082596.1, from coordinate 234,683 downwards.
TAAAAAGCCCTTTATTCTTTCATCTATGAAACTTCCTCTGCAAGACTGCAACAATAAGGTAAGCTGAGCTTCTGCTCTTCCACAGGGTACTTCAGGGGTGGGGGTTTATTCCTGGGGCCCTGCACGGCCATGCCCCCTGCCTCTGCCAGCCCGGCTGTCCTCCGCCACCTCCTCCTGTTGCTCATCTCTCTCCTGGTTGGGGTTTTGGCAGTTCTGCCGACGAGCCCAGAAGATACCCTCCCAGTAACGGGGGAGCACGCTGGGGCTCGCTTTTCCGTCCCTGCCCTGTGCAGAGAGCACGTCTGAGTGCAGGCAGCCCTGCCTAGCAGGGAGTCTCGCCGCTGTGAAGCGTGGCCCTGCCTGGAGTGTTGCATGTGAACAAAACGCACGGCGCTGCCAGGAGCGCCGGGCTGCTGGTGACTCAGCTCACGCGGTCGCAGGGCGCGTCCCGCTTGCAAAACACAAACTTTGCTTTGCCAGACGTAACCGTGTGCGGTGGGTGGTGTGGCCGTAGGCTCCTCTCCGGTCCCACGGACACACAGACATGAGCAGTGGGCAGCTGACCCCGCTGCCGTCCTGTGCGGTGCCCGGCTGCTGCTGGCAGAGCCCAAACCCAGTTGAAGGGCTGTGTAGGACCTGTAATAACGTTCCCTACTACCGAGGAGGAGGAGGCGGTGAAGGGCAGCTGTGAGGAGGACCCTGCAGCATGCAGAACCTCCCACCCCGCTCGCAGCTTCCCCCCTCTGCCCCGCACTGATGCCGGTGCCGCTGCTCTGCCCGTGCAGGTGAAACGGGCCGTGGTGCAGGTGATCAGTGCCATGGCTCACCACGGCTACCTGGAGCAGCCCGGCGGGGAGGCGATGATGGAATTCCTCGTCCGCCAGTGCGCCCTTCCCTCTGATGCGGTAAGCACATCCAGGTGGGATAAAACTCCTGAAGAAGGTACCCAGGTGGGACTGGGCAAGTCTCTGTCTGTAGCTGTGCACATCTCTGGCTCCCTGCAGCGCCGATTTAGGCAGACCCATGGTGGAGGCAGCCCGGCACCCAGGTCTCTGGATGCACAGCGCATCTTGCAGAGCTCTCCCATCCAGCCTCTGGCCACCGCTGTCCGCAGCGGAGCAGCGCGGCTGGCAGAAGCCTACATGCTTTGCTTCGCTTCACCCGCAGCCTGTCAACCCTGCACCCTCCCCGGGGCAGCCCTTGCTCTGGGACCAAAGCGTCTGACCCAACTCTCCCCCCCCAGTTCTGTCCGGGTGCAGGCTCCCCACCTCGGACCTCAGGATGTCCCCCTTGCCGTCCCCACCGCCCCAGCCCTCGCGCAGCAGCGCTGCAGCTTCCTCCTCCTCTTCCCCCTGATGGCGTGTGGTGGTTCCTGCCCCTGGAGCAAGGAGGAGCGAGGGCAAACCTCAGGAGCGGGATTGACAGCTGTCCCTGCATCCAAAGGATGCCAGCCAGGACTCGGGGGCTGCACTGGCAGGACCTCCATCTCCTGCCAGCGCCGTGCCTGCCGCGTAGTCAGGCTGGTGCCCTCTCAGTGGGGGTAGCTCCCTTACATGGGGGCTTGGCTGCCTCCAGCCCCACTTGTCCAGCTGGGCTGCAGAGACACGGGCACAACTAAAACCACCCTGGGGCTCATCCCGTTTTCCCTCAAAGAGGAGCAGGGGCGATGGTTTGGGCTGCGGGACCTCTGCAGCCCCTCTGAGCTCTATGGGTGGAGCTGGAGGATGTGCTGGAGATGGGCTGTGGACCAGGAGGCTTTCGCGTTCTGCCCTTCCTTCCAGCGTGCCGTTTGCCAGGCATGCTGTCTTGACAGCCTGGGGAACGTGTCCGCTGAGGAAGTCACCCAGAGCTGCTCCCAGCTGCCGGTGCTGCCGGCCCTGCCGCAGCATCCATGCTGACCTGCACTTTCCCTCTCCTCCAACAGCCCAAAAAGCAGCCGCCGGATGCCGATGACCTCACTACTGACAGCGTCCAGAGCATCAGCGTCAACACGCTCTTTCTCCTTAGCACGACTGTTGACAGGATGAACAACGTGAGTCTGCACACTCATTTCCACCTCTGGGGGGTTGGTGCTGGCCCCAGAGCTGCCGTCCGTGCACCATGTGCTGGGGGTCCCGCGCTGCCCTCGGCACAGCCCGCACCACCCGTGCGATGTGCAGGATGCCCCGTACGCCAGGCGGGATGGGTTGTCACCGCTCCCAACCCTTGTAGGAGCTATTGCCACTATCCCCGTCCCTCTGGGAGCAGGGCAGAGGTTTGGTTTGGGAAGCTGTCCTCCCAAGAACCCGTGCGTACCCTCCCCGCGAGCTTCTCAAAGGCTGGAGCAAGGCAGTGGTGCTGGAAGTATCAGTTCAGGACAGACAGGGACCTGTTGGAGCGGGACCAGAGGAGGGACGTGAAGATGATCAGGGGCTGGAACACCTCTCCTATGAGGAAAAGCTGAGGGAGTTGGGGTTGTTCAGCCTGGAGAAGAGACGGCTCAGAGGAGACCTTACTGCGGCCTTTCGGTACTGAAAGGGGGCTTAGAAGAAAGATGGGGACAGACTTTTCACCAGGGCCTGCAGTGACAGGACAAGGGGCGATGGGTTTAAACTGAAAGGGGGGAGATTGAGGGTACATATAAGGGAGAGATGTTTTACGCTGAGGGTGGTGAGGCACTGGCCCAGGTTGCCCAGAGAGGTGGTGGGTGCCCCATCCCTGGGAACACCCCAGGTCAGGTTGGACGGGGCTCTGAGCAGCCTGGTCCGGTTGGAGATGTCCCTGCTCCTGGCAGGGGGTGGGACTGGATGACGTTTAGAGGTCCCTTCCCACCCAAACCACTCTGTGATTCTGTGAAAGGGAACACCGTGGGGCTGGAGCTTCGGTACTGGTGAAGTAGAGCACAGGCAGCGGAGACCTCTCCCTTCCTGAACACGAGCACTGGCTAAGGGGACTCGGGGATTTTCCCCATCAGCAAAAGGCCTTTGACCCGGCATCTCCTCTCCCTCTTGGTCCCGTGCCTGCGGTGCAGGGTCTCCATCCTGCATCCGGGCTCCTGCCGGCTGCCCCGCGCCAGCAGGCAGGGCGAACGCCGCGCTCCCCTTCTCCCGGCAGGTTTTGTGGCCGTACCTCCTGGAGTTTGTGACCCCGATACAGTTCACCAACGCCCTGACCCCACTCTGCAAGAGCCTCATGTTTTTGGCCATGAAGAAGCAAGAGGAGGGAGAGAACGCGTCCCTTATCCGTTACGACCTGAATGGTCAGTGCCAGCCTCCCCCGGCACACGCTGGGGTGCGTGAGCTTGGGACTCGTCTGCAAGCCAGGCGGTCACTGGCCGGCTTCGCGGGCGCTTGGTGGGAGATACTGTCTTACGCTTTCTTCCCTTCTGTTTGTAGCAAACCTTCCTACGCCCTATGCCCTAACGACGAGACTGCTGGTGAGTGGCCTGGAGGCAGAGCTCTTCCTTTCTCCGGTTACCAGCACGTCCAAAGAAAATGCGCTCCCTCCCCTGTCCCAGGCGGACTAAGAGAAGCCTGTGCCGAGCCCGCCCCAGCAAACAGGCAGGGTGAATGCCCCATTTCACCTCCCTGCTCCGGGCAGAGGTGCCTGTATCCAGAAGCGCCGTGCACCTCTTGGGTTGGCTGCAGGCAGGAGTGTCTCCGTGTAGGTTGTGAAAGCTCAGGTTCCCTCTTACACACCCGGAGCTGTGTAAGTGGGGTGTGCCCTGGTGCAGATCTCCAGCTGTTCTTGTAGGGCTTTGAGAAACTGTTCCTCAGCCCTGGGGAGGCCAGGGCTTGCTCCGCTTCGCCCAGGGATGAGTCCAGGAGAGACACTCTCCTGACATTTCTCTGCCAACAGCTAGAGCAAAACGAGGAAGCTGCAGTTTCGCTGCGGTGTAGAGATCAATTGCCTCTTAGTGTTGCGTTCCTGTGTTTTTTATTTCATATTTTCTGACTCACAACCTGAAAATGACTTTCCCTGTGCTAACACCCTTTGTTCCATCCCCAACCTTTCAGGTTGTATCTTCACAGCCGTACGTAGGAGACTGCCGGGGGACGGCTGCCCTGCGTCTGCTGAACGTATTGCATTACAGCGTCCACCCCGCGCTGGACCGGCTTTGGAGCAAGCAGGTCCCTCTCTTGGTGGAGCACATAGAAGGTAAGAAGGGGCTTCTGCTCCGGAGACACTCTTGTGGAATCGCTGTCTCCAAACTGGGCTGCGTGTGCCCGGACTCTTGGGGGGGACCAGGAATAGGGTGGGGTACTGCCCACGTGCCTGATGGGCCTCGGTATACTCTGGAGCTCTCTGAAAAAGCGCCATTTCCTGTTTTAATAAGGACTTTAATCACCCTGGTGCCACTAATTCCTAGCAGGGTGCCTTTGTGTCTCAAGCGATTAGCCCCGCTGTGTCAAGTACAGGGGACGCAGTGTTTGGAGAGCGGTCCGCCCCTGCTGCATGATGTGCAGTGAGGATGAGAAACCAGTGTAAAAAATGTGCTTTCTCCTAGAGAACACGGAGAAGTCCCTGTCCCAGAAGGAATGGGAAGAGAAGCTGCTGCTGGTAAGGGTCCCTGTGCCAGGGAGGCGATGGGGCAGTGGGAGGGCATGCGGCAACCAGCTTCAGGGCTCCCCTGGGCTGGGCTCGCCAGGGCTTCGCGTGCAGGACAGCAGCACGGGCTGGGTCTGCAGAGGCAGGTATTCGCCTTCGCCCACCCTGACCGTGGTGGCACAGACGGTCACTTGTCGTCACGCTGCCGGCTCTTGTCGCTTCAGAAGCGGAGATGCAGGTCAGCGCAGAGGGTGACTTGCAGTTCCTGCAGGGAAAGTTAAAAATGAGCTTTCAGGCTCGCTGGTGGGTCAGAGAACAGTGGTCCCAAGTGTGTCTCCCCACTTAATTGGAGAGCCTTAAAATAGGGCATGGAGAAGGAATTAACACTGGGCAGGGCTCTTCTGATGATGGCGGTGTTACCTGGGTGCAGTTTAGCTTGGAAGAGACCTGACCCTGAGGAAAAGGGCACGTTTCTGGAGTCGGGGGGATGGCTGCGTGCCGGCAGGATCCGCTCTGGGGTGGGCAGCCTGCCTTCCGAAGGGCCGGGCAGCCTCCCGTGGTGATCCGGGGGTGCGTGCTCGCTCAGTGCAGAGAGGGGCCCGGGGAGGTCTGACGCAAGCCCCCCGTGTTTTATTTATTGCACTGCTCTCGCCCCTCCCGGCTGAGGCTCCTTGCTTAGCCAGGAGCAGGTTTGTCAGGACGCCCGCGGCTGACGGCTCTTCCTCCCGCAGTTCCTCCAGGAGACGCTGGCGGCCGTTTCTGACAACACGTGGATTTGCCATTTTGTCACGGAGATGTGCAGGCAGCTGAACAGCTACAACGGCTTCCTGCTGGAGAAGGTGATCGTCTGGGGGAGCGGGGGGATCAGCGGGCTGGCGGTGCTCGTCCTGCTGCGCCGTGTGAGCAGGGGCAGGGCCGATCCAACCCTCAGTGCTTTCTGAAAGCAGCGTTCTGCCAACAGCTTGGCACTGGGAAAGGGGTGTTAGGAGGGGAGGAGAAATAGCAGGAGGTTAGCGAGGTGGCTGGGCAGGCTTGAAAATGAAATACTGGTCAGCCCACAGCCGAATCCCTGGCTCGAGAGGTCCTGGCCAGGCTGTGTTGCTCTGCCTGTGCTGGTCAGACCCAACGCATGGTCTCTGCAGCTTGCGTCACATCTGCTGCGAGCAGGGCTGTAATTGAGCTGAGCGAGAAGGGAGCTGAACCAGGCAAAGAGCTCTCTGATGCAGAAGAGAAGGAACCAAGTGACCCTGTTTCTGATTGCACCGGTGCAGGGGTGGGCTGCGAGGCTGTAATCTCCAGGCTGGTGAGGGTAGAGGACAGGGGAGGTCTCGCTGTGGTGGGTCAGGAGGGAGGAGGTCTCCCATGGGCAGGTGGCTGCCGAAGGCTGTGGTGTTTCTGCAGGGATGTAGGAGCAGTCGGAGCTGACCCCGGCTCGGCTGGTCACCAGGGGCTGTGGAGGCATCGCTGGAAAATCTGTCTTCGTGCTCCCTCCGTCGTGGTGACTTTGTTTTTCTCTGGGCAGGAAAAAGGGTTTCGTTATACCTGTTCCTGGCTCCGGTTAATGCAGTTGGCTGTACCTTGGACTGAGCGCTGCTCTGTGGTGGGACTTCTGTCCCAGTGCATCCTGGCACTCCCGAGTGTCCCAGCTGCTTACGGCTGGGCTCCGTCCTGCACCTTTGCTTTGGGGCATGAGCCTCCAGCATGCTGCGAGGAGTAATCTGCGCGGGACCAAGCTCAGTCTGCCTCTGAGGGCTTGGCAGGGTTTCACGGGGTGGTAACGTTCCTCTTGCTCTTCCAGAACTTCCTGTATAAATGCATCGGGACGACGCTTGGGGCGTGCGCCAGCAAAGACCTCGTGCAAAAGCAGCTCCAGGAGCTCCTGGAAACAGCCAGATACCACGAGGAAGCAGAAAGGGAGGTGAGGAGGAGTTGTGCCCAGCATCCCAAGGGTCATCCTGATGGAGCAGGAGAGCAGTCCTACTATGCTGACCTCTCTTTTCCGGTCCCACCATGCCTGGCCTGGGCTTGTACCTCCTGAGGAATGGCTTGTAGTGTAGGTTGCAGCACCTGGGTGAATGAGCCCAGAAAAGTGAAGAGAACCCAACAGCAAGAGGGCTCTGAAGCTGGGTGAGACGCAGGGGGTGCCGTGGGACACAATCTCAAGTGGCCTGTGGCTGTCTCAAGTGGGACAGAGCGCTGTTCCCCAGCTCTGAGCATGCTGGCAGAGCTGCTTCCTCGGGGAAATCATAGAATCGACTCACAGAATGGTTTGGGTGGGAAGGGACCTCTAAACGTCATCCAGTCCCACCCCCTGCCAGGAGCAGGGACATCTCCAACCGGACCAGGCTGCTCAGAGCCCCGTCCAACCTGACCTGGGGTGTTCCCAGGGATGGGGCACCCACCACCTCTCTGGGCAACCTGGGCCAGTGCCTCACCACCCTCAGCGTAAAACATCTCTCCCTTATATGTACCCTCAATCTCCCCCCTTTCAGTTTAAACCCATCGCCCCTTGTCCTGTCACTGCAGGCCCTGGTGAAAAGTCTGTCCCCGTCTTTCTTCCAAGCCCCCTTTCAGTACCGAAAGACCGCAGTAAGGTCTCCCCGGAGCCGTCTCTTCTCCAGGCTGAACAACCCCAACTCCCTCAGCCCTTCTCCGCAGCAGAGCTGTTCCAGCCCTCCCACCATTCTCGTGTCCCTCCTCCGGCCCCGCTCCGTCTCTGCCTTGCGCTGGGGACCCCAGAGCTGGACGCAGTGCTCCGGGGGGTCTCGCCAGAGCGGAGCAGAGGGGCAGAACCCCCTCCCTCGACCTGCTGGCCACGCTGCTCTGGATGCGGCCCAGAAGACGCTTGGCGTTGTGGGCTGCGAGCGCACGTTGCCGGCTCGTGTCCGGTTTGTCACCCACCGGTGTCCCCCAGTCCTTCCCCGCAGGGCTGCTCTCCATCCCCTCCTGCCCCAGCCCGTGCTGGGACCGGGGTTTGCCCCGACCCGGGTGCGGGACCTTGCGCTTGGCCTTGTCCAACCTCGTGAACGGACCCACAAATCCTTTGGTGCCAGGAGGGTCTGGGAGGTGCTGTGACAGCCGGGATGTGTTCGGAGCTGCTGGGGCTCTGTTACTGCCAGGTGCCATCTCGTGGGCAGAGCTGCCGTCGCTGTCCTGTCCCCGGCAGCCTGCCTGGCTCTGCCTGTGTGACAGCCCAGCGAGCCTCTGCCTGCTGCCAGAATGGGTTTTTTGGCTCCTGCTCCGTCCTTGGGCTGTGTAGCCCCACAGGTTTGGGGAGTTAAGCCAGAGCCACAGGAAGAAAAACAAACAGGAGTTTTCTCCTGACTTGGCTGCCTGTCCTGGCTTGCGTGGGGTCAGATGGGCTCAGCGCCCCACTTTGACAGCCGATTGTTAAGTTAGCGTGGCTGAATCACGAGATGTTCCCGTCTTCTGCAGCATTAACTCGTGTCTCCGGTGTGAGCTCTTGCTCCCTTGGACCCGCGAGGCTTGCCCCGTCCCTGCGGCAGGGAGGGGACCTAGCTCTTCCCAATCCTCTGGGCTGCAGCCCACCGAGCTGGTGCCACCCTGGGGGCTGCGGCAGTGTCTCCCCCTGCTCCCCGGAGCATCTCCAGCGGGTGAGATGTTTCCCTGGGCTCCAGCAGCTCTTGGCTGCACCTGGATGGTCTGGTGACATCCCTGTCTTCCTGTGCTACGCTCCACCGAGCCTCACACCCACCATAACACCGCAGACCGGGTGCTGCCATCGCCGGAGCAGCTGGGGATGCTGCTCCACCTTCCCTGGGCAGCTCCAGCTCGTGTGCTCGAGTCATAGAATCACAGAGTGGTTTGGGTGGGAAGGGGCTTTTAAGGGTCCAGTCCGACCCCCTGCCAGGAGCAGGGACATCTCCAACCGGACCAGGCTGCTCAGAGCCCCGTCCAACCTGACCTGGGGTGTTCCCAGGGATGGGGCACCCACCACCTCTCTGGGCAACCTGGGCCAGTGCCTCACCACCCTCAGCGTAAAACATTTCTCCCTTATATCTCCCTTCCTTTAGTTAAAACCATTATCCCTTGTCCCATCGCTACAGGCCCTACTAAAAAGTCATCTGCTCGTGGATGCTTTGCAGCGTTTTCTTCACTGCCAGCTCAGACCCTGGAGCTGAGCTCAGGGTCGAGCTCTTTCTGCCCGTCTTGGCCAGACTCGTGCTCTGGCTTTGCACGCTCCCCGGCTTCCCTTGAAACTTGGCCGAGCCACGCCGCTCTGCCCGGCTCCATCGCCCCACTGCCGCGCGCTCCCCCCACCCGCAGCTGCCTTTAAGTGCAGTGCAAACACAAGCTAATGGTGCCTGGCTTCGCTCCAGCCTACGCCACTCTGTCAAGGGCTGCTCTTGAATAAACTGTTTATGGAGTTTCAGCCCCGCTTGCTAGACCTCCTGGAGGTACAGCAGAAAGGCAGGACCTGCTAAGCCTGCTTTGCTCTCGCTTCCAGCCAGAGCGCTCGACCGGGCTCCTGTCTCCCGCAGAGCGGCTGACATCTGCCCGCTGGAGAGCGCGCCGTGTCTGTCCTGCCCCCGCGGCTCCTCTGGAGCCGTGTCCCAGCCTGTCACCCCGACAAGGACAGCGTTATTGTGCCCTATATCCCCCGGAGGCAAGTCCCTGCCCCGGAGAGGGGAGCGCTGGCTGCCAGGATTGCTCCCAGCTGGGCACGGCTCAGGTGCTGGGAATTAAACCAATAAACAGGCTCTCTTTAAGTGTCAGCTGGGGCTGGTGAATTAATAGCTTTCTGCTAATGTGTTTTCTCTGCTTCCTCCAGGGACTTGCTTCCTGCTTTGGGATATGTGCAATAAATCACCTGGAGGAAACCCTGGCCAAGCTGGAAGATTTTGTTAGGTCTGATGTCTTCAAGAAATCTGTGGGACTGTTCAGTATCTTCAAGGTAAGAGCCAAAGGGCCCCTGCTGCCACGCAGCCGGCAGCAAAGGGCTCACGCAGCCTTCTTCAAATACGGCGTGTGCTGGAGCTGTCCTCGGGAAAGGAGTTAATTTCCTGCCCTGGTGCGTTTGGCTTGGGGCTGGGATACCTTCCGCCTCTCCAGAGAGCTGCTCTTGGCATCAGAGGCTGCTTGGCATTAGCTCCTCGCTCTCAGCCGTACGCTCCCGCAGGCTCGCGCCCCGGTGAAGCTGCTCGCTTGCTGGGTGGGCTCGAGTAAGTTGTAACTTGGCTTCTGCGTCCGTCGGGGGACCCCGGCCTGACGTGGAGCGTGGTTTGGCTGTCACCCACGCTGGTGCTTGACGGTGATCCCCGAGCGACTCCCACGGCCATGCGCACGTCCCGGGAGATGGGGGGTGTTTTGTGCCCCCAGCGCTGGCAGCAAAAGCCTTTCCTCAAATTTTCTGACCCAGGCAGCTGGTTTAATTCTAAGATCGGGTGTTTGAAGGACAGGACTAGTGCTGTGTGGGCATGGAAGAGACCCACGACAGAAAGGTGCCCGGAGCTCAGGAGCTGGGCGAGGAAGCCCTCGTGCAGCCGGGGAGCCCTTGTCCCTGCCCTGCCCCTCGGGCCGTGGTACGAGGTGGGTCGGCCATGAACTGCTCCCTGGGACGGTGCGGGTAAAGCCTTTCAGCGGTGCTGGTTAATGGGCAGTGGATGCTGATTTCTAGCATGGTAGTTAACCAGCGGTTAACCTGGTTAACCTGACCGGGCTGGGGCCCACGTGCTTCCCCGCAGGGCTCTAACAGGTAACACGCGATAGCAAACTGGGGCTCCTGCCTCGGACAGAGACGTGCTGTTAGTGCAGCTCACGCTCGGACGCCTGATGCTCCATCAGGGCTCTGGAGGTCTCTGCCACCACCAAAAGGATGGGAAGTGAAGGTCCAAAACCCGCCTGGAGGGGCCCTGTCTTTGACGGGTCACCTTCAGCTGGTCAGGCAGACCCTGCAGAAGCCACCTCCTCGTGAGACCTGGGAAGAGCCGGCCCTGGCTTCCCCATCGTTCCCCCCCGTTAACTTCCTCATCTGCTGTAACAGGACCGTAGTGACAACGAAGTGGAGAAAATAAAGAGCACTCTCATCCTCTGCTACGGATACGTAGCTGTGTACGCGCCCAAGGAGCTGGTGCTGTCCAGGATCGAAGCAGACATCCTGAAGAACATCTTCCAGTACTTTAACACCAAGGTAGGCTGTTGGGACGCCCCGTCCTCCCCGGGCGGGAGAGCACACCCGGGCGAGCTGGAGCAGCCAGGCGGTTCTGGATGCTCTGCCTTGAAGGGTCCCGCTGGGACCCGTGGGCAGCCCCTGGGAAAAGGGCATTCACGGCAGAGTCTGCTCGCTCGCGCGTTGCTAATGTGTTTTGTTTTTTCACTTGTTCAGGTTCTGGGAATAAAGGTAGAAACCAAGGTACAGTGTGAGGCATTAAATCTGAACTACTCTCTGCTCTTTCCTGCTGTCTCTGTCTGCCTCTTGCTCTGGGTTCCCCTCGAGAGCAGCCCTGTGCTGTGCTCACAGCAGCACTCCTCTGCCCATGGGGACCGGGAGAGCCACGGGAGCTGCTGCTCCTTGCCCTCAGCTCTCCAGCCCTGTCTTCCATGCTGGAACTGTTGCCTGAAAGCGCCAAAACTCACAGCAGAGGAGAAGAGAAAAATGCCTTTATGGCAAGACAGGAGCTGTAGGTGGAAGCGTGGCTCGGGCGGGCACCACCCTGGTGAAATGCTGAGCTGACCAAAGGCTGTGTTGGCCTCCCACGGGTGCTTGTGGCCGAGCTCACTGCCCGCGGGCAGATCTGAGCCTGTTGCTTTCCACCCCTTCTGCTGAGGCCGTGCCTTTCCTGCGAGCTCCGCACAGTTGGAGCTCGCACGGCCGTCCCCAGGAGGGAGCGAGCTGGTTTGGGTTTGCGCTTGTGGCAAGATGAGCCGTGCCCGCCTTGGGAGGCGAGGGCTGGGGTTCCCTCCCCGGAGCCGCTCCGGAGCTCAGGGCTCCGGTACGGCACGGTGCTCGCAGAGAGGGTGGTCAGGCAGCCCCTCGGCTCCCTGCACACGTGCTTCGCTGTGGAAGCCTGGGGACTCCAGAGACCAAGCCGCAACCCACCGCTCGGATAAAATCCACTAAACTAATTTTCCTGCTTCCCTCTGGAACAATCATTCAGTGGGCAGATATTAAAACCCAGATTACTGTCCTGGGGGCAATGAGGGGCTGTATTTTTATATTTCTCTTTTTAAAGGCTGAACAAGAAAAACGGCATTTGTCAAGTTGAATTGTCAGTCCAAGGACTCCTTCTCCGGGCTCCACTAATGCGTTTTCCTTCTGGGCTCCCGCTGGCACTAACAGCTTCTGCAGAGCGTCTCCGGCCCCGGAGCTGGGGACCTTCTGGCTCCAACCCTCCCCTGGCTCCCTGCCTGAGGGCTGCGCCGAGGGGAGCGCTTTTAACTGGGGTGCCTCCTCCTGACCCCGTGTCGACTGTCCTAGACCCCAAGCTGTGTCGGAGGAACGGCTCCTGCCAGCTTCTGGAGTTGCCTTGAGCATCTGCGTGCTCAGGCGCTGTCTCGCCGGGGAGGAGGGAGACCCGGGGGGACTGTCCTCAGCCCCTGTTCTACCAGGGAGCTCCCGGTGTCCAGCCAGTCTGTGACACTGGGGACGGGGTGCCCTTCGTGCTCCCACGGTCACCAGAGAGCCTGTAACGTGGATAAAGAGCAGGGAGCTGAACCCACACGCTACTAACAGCCCAGGCCAAGCTGTGGTGCTCAGCCTGAGCACCGGTTTTCTCGGAGGGACACCAGTGCTGGGTGGGACGGTGAGTTATGGTTGTGTGGTAAGCCTGGTCTTCACTTCTCACCCTGGGTTCTGCTCTCAGGACCTGACCCTGAAGCTGTGCCTCATCCGGAGCATCTGCATGATCGGCCAAGCCATCTACAACGGTGTGAAGTGTGGGGACTTCATCTTCTCCCGCAAAGCTGAGCTGGTGGCCCAGATGGTGGTAAGAGCAAGCCCTGGAGCTCGGGGCTGGGCTAGAGGACGCCGGGGGAGGTTCCCAACCCACGTTGCTGAGGGCTCAGCGTAGGCGTAGCTGCTCCATCTCTGGAGCTGTGGTCTGGGTGCCTCGTGGGAAGGGCAGGTATGAGTTTTCCCTGCAAAGCTCCCTCCCCGCGTGTCCGCCGGGCTCTGCTGGGGTTGGGGTGCTGACTTCCGTGGACTGCAGGCCTGCAGTCTGGGCTCTGCCTGCCCTTCGCGAGAGGGCAGGTCCCAGCAGGGAGCTGAGCGGCGGCAGGATGGCTTGCTGCGAGCCACAGCAGGCTTGCGCTGAGCGATGGTGCTGTGTGTCCGTGGCTGCGTTGCCCAAGGGCTGGGGTGGTTGTGCAGCATTTGGGGTGTCGGGCTAATGCAGTGTGGCTCCTGGCTTGCTGTCTTGGGGAGGTTGGGTTTTGAGGCAGCAGTCACCCCAAAGCTTGTCCCGTGCCCAGAGGGGGACGGGGATGGATATGACCGTAACTGTCACCTTGTTCTGCCTTCCAGGAGTTCATAAAAGCAGAACCACTGGAGGCGATGCGGACGCCTGTTCGCCAGCGGGCGATGATCACCTGCACTTACCTGGTGTATCCTTCCTCCGTGCCCATCCCTGCGGGAAAGCCACTTGCAGGGCAGCGCTTGCCGGAGCTGCTGCACCCGCAGAGCCCAACCCCGTTCCCCGCTTTGCCCTGCGGGTCTGACGGCAGAACCGAGGTGCTCTCCCTCAACAGGCACGTTAATAGAGCTGTGCTAGACGCAGCGGAACGGGACGGTCTGGTTGGCACAGCCACCAGCCTCCCGCAGCGCTTGCCGTGAGCCCGCCGATAACCGCTCTCGGGCTCATTTCTCGCTGGACTCTGCAGTAAATGTTCTTTATACAAACCAGAGCCAAGGGCGCTGCACTCTGTTACGCAAAGATGACTTCTGAGCACCAGTTAAAAATACTCAGCACGTCACAGCTCCTGACACAGATACTGGGAACGCTCTGCCTGCTTCCGATTAAAGCCGGTGCCACTTAGTACAGAGTCAAGTCAGCAGGAATGCCTATTAAAATCCTTTTTGCCAGCTTTACCCGGGTGAAAGGCGCTCCCCTAGCGCCCGATGCATCCGTGTTGCTTCCTTAACCTGGGATCAGCATCCTGGAGCCCCACCTCAGTGACCCCGACAGGACAGAGCTGATTGATACCTGCCTCGCCAGCGTGCTTGCCCTGCCACCGCTGGAAGCGGTGAAGGAGAGAGACGAGAACGGAGGCGATGCCTTACACAAGGAGGTGCGGTACCCAGCGCCAGCAGCCTGAGGCAGGCAGGGACTTGCCCGTGCCGCTCCCACGCCTGCCCGCCTCGAGCGAGCGCTTGGCAGCACAAAAAGCCGATGCGGAGCTGACATCGGGTCGCTCGTGACCCGGCAGGGCGATACGGCTTTGTTCCGCGGCGCAGGAGCTGCGGTCGCGGCTGCTCCGGGACGCTGGTTTCGGGGCAGCGCGCAGGTGCCTTTTCACAGTCCCGTGAGCCATGGAGTCCTGCGGCCCCGGCATCTCCCGGCAGCGATCAGCCGTGGGAAAGGCCCGTTTTCAATTCAGCTGGGCACCTCGGGGGAAGCGAGCTGCACCGTTTCCTCTGCGCACTTATCTCGTGAAAAAAGCCTGGCCCTTCTGTGCACTGATAGCAAGTGAGAAAATACGAGCTTATCAGCAAGTCCAAATGCTGCTAATAAGAGCATGAACTCCCTCGAGGGAAAAAAATCAAATGATCCTGGAAACCCTGCAGGGTAGAAGGGGCCTTTACATAACTAGCTTTTGAAAGGCTGCAGCTGCTTCTCAGTTGTGGTTGAGTGCTTAATGAATGAAAATAACATGCTGCTAATGAAGTTGTTGCAGCTGCTGGGTGGCTGCAGAGCAGCGCCGTGCTCCACCGTATCGCCTTGCTGCTGCTGCGGCTCCTTCAAGGTGAGCGGCAGAGCAGGAGCCTGGGGCTCTGACTATCCCCGGCTCGCGTTTGCAGGCATCTGGCCTAAAAGTTTAAGTTAATAATCCTTTTCTCCTTCCCTTCCATCCTGTGAAGCTTTGTAGTTTTTATTTTTTTGGAGTTTATCCCAAAATAAGTCCTGGAAGGAAACTAAGCATCTTCAAAGGGCTCATTCAGACTGGGCTCGCTGGAATTTATCTCCAGGTGGGAGAAGGACTAAATTCCCTTCTGGAAAGTCTGCACTGAAGCATCTGTGCTGGCGTGCTCAGCTCTGGCTAGCTGCTGGCGCTCGATGCAGATCACGGCCACCACTATGCTGACTCCCACCATGTGCCCGGCACTTCCAGCGAAGGTGGATTTTGCAGACTGGGTTTCAGTCCCTGCTGCGTTTTCCTACTAAGCTGGAGGTGGCTGCGTCTTGGCACCCAACACCTGGCAGAGTCCTACGCGCTGAGAATAGGTGCAGAGAGCGCTCTCTCCCTCCTTGCACGCCTGAGCGGGCTCTCTGGGACGAAGCGCAGTGCTTGTGTAGCCTGTGAGCAATCTTTCCTCCTTAGATGCTGTATGGTGACACCATCAGTGCCCTTAAAGACTTGCTGAAGGGTCTCCTGCAGAGGAACTTGACCCCCCACGGGCTGCAGGACATGTTTGCGGTAGGTGCAGCCTGGTTTTGGTGGGTTCTTCAGGGAAAAGCTGCCTGGTTGGGGCAACGTCTCTAGGGGAAGAAGCAGCGATTGCCCCTTCGGGCATGCCCGCTGGTGCCCGAGACGGGTGGCCAGCACGTGGCCGGTGAGGAGGTCTCTGGCAGCGGGGGGGACGCACAGGCAGCCTCACCAGGAGGCAGAGACCGGGTGTTGTCCTGAAGACAAGCCGGGATAAGCTGGTGGGGTCAGGGCCGTAGTTCCCACAGCCCACGCGTGCACCACGGGTCGCTGGGCTGAAGGACTCCTTGGCTGCGCACGGCAAAGCAGCCGAGCTTCCGCTCTCCTTTCTGATGCTTTTCCCCTGTAGCATTTAGGCCCCTGGATCAAGTCGAACAAGGAGCACGAGCGGCAGCGAGCAGTGGAGGTCAGCGCCGCCTTGCTGGACTTCTACCTGAGCAAGCTGAACGTCAGCGTAAGTAAACCCAGTGCTCGGGCGTCTTTCTTGCTGCTGCTGTCAGCCTTGCTGGGGCTCGTGCGTACGTCCCTCCCCGCGGGGGTGCGAAAGTGGGCTTCGCGGCGGTGGGGAAACGCTGTGCTCGTGGCCCCGTGCTCTCCTTGCTAGTGTCGCCTGTGTTTGTCATCCCCGCAGACCGTCATCCCCTTCTACAACCTCAGCGTCCTGATCGCGCTTTTCTCCCCGCGCTGCTCAGACTCCCTGGCCAGCGTCCGCCAGCACGCCGTCGACTGCGTCTACTGCCTGCTCTACATCCAGCTGTGCTACGAAGGTGGGCAGTGGAGGGTGGTTTTGCCGCTCAGGCGGTCGGTGCCGGCAGCGGGAGCCCCCTTCTCCGCAGCTGGGTGCGCGTCCCATCCCTCCACCTCCGTCACCCCAAAGGAGTGACCTGCAGACGTGGTTTGCTGCAGACGCAGGGCTGGTGGAGAACATTGCTGAGGCGTTGGGGTTTCAAAGGCTCTCTGCGACGCTTGAGCGCAGAGGAGCAGGTTTCCGAGCGCTCAGCCTGGCGTTCTCCCGCTCTCCAGGAGAGGTCAGCCCTCCACTTCAGATGGAGGCACTGAGAGGAGCACAGCGCCAGGAGAGGACTTTCTCTGGGTCCTGCTCTCCAGAGCAGTGTGGCTCCATGCAGGGCAAGCTCTTCTGGCCCTTGGCAGCAGCTTCGGTTTCTGGGCTCCTTCCTGAAAGCTGGGCCAGCTCGCGAGTAAAACCCAGCTCTCTGCAGCGTGTGGGTGTAAAATACGAGGAGAGCCGTTCACGGAACGTTCCCTCTGAATCCAGGTTTTGCGCGGGATCACAGAGACGAGATGGTGGAGGGGCTGAAAGCCCTGAAGAAAGGCCTGGAGGAGCCCGACTTCACCATTCTCTTCCATACCTGCAACAACATTGCCATGGTAAGGTGGAGGGCAAATCCGCACGGCCCTGGTCTTTGCAGGGTGGTGGAGCGGGAGCTGCACAGGGCTTGGTGCCTCGTGGCTTCTGAGCAGCCGCGCGGTCTGGAGGCTGCTGGGGAGCCCCAGTCTTGCACCAGGGAACAATCCACTGCAGTCTCCTCCTCCAGCTGGAGAAGGAGCTGGATGCTCAGAGCATCTCGCCCCCAGCGTGAAGGTGCTGGTCCCCGCTTTGGGCACAAGGGCCCCAACGAGAACATTGTGTAGACACTCTGGGGGTGAATTCACCGGCAGGGACTCATGCCTGGCTGTGCTGTGGCTCGGTGCATCCGTTCAGAGGTCTGACGGGCAGCCTGCGCTCTTCAGCCATCGACGCTGCCGGCACTGGGGTCGAAAACTTACTTTGCTGTAGATAAATGCAAATAGTTTCTGTCCACGTCATCTAAAAGCTAAGGTGGAGGTGGTCTAACTCAGCCCTACGGGACCTGCCTGGGGCCCCAGCGTGCGCCAGGGTGGAGACTTTGGTACGTCGTGCTCCTCAGTGGAAGCTGCTGGCCGAAGGAAGCCCTCGAGGTCCTGTCGCTGGCTGCGCTCTCCTGCGGAGCACGGGGTGGTCGGCTCAGGAGCTGCAGTCGCTGGACTCCTGGCTGCCTCCCACTCTGGCAGGGGTGTTGGTAAAGCTGCTCAGTGCAACTTTACGCCCAAAAGGGTCCAAACGTGGCTCTCAAACCACCGTGATTTGAATGACGTGGACAGCATCGGGGATCTGGTGGTGAGGGATGGGATGAGGGGTGACCACTCTGCTCTTGAGAGCTGCACGGGTGAACTCCTTGGTGGCCATTTGCTACGTTGAGAGCTCTGCAAGCATTGCTCCAGAGGAGCTGGATCTGTAGAGAAGCTGGTAGTATCTTTTTGTCCTGGAAAAGCTGCCATTCCTCAAATATTGTGGCTGTAATGGACATTCCCCCTACGGACTTCTCTACTGAGCAGCTTATTCCACCATCAGGTCTGGAGAGCACGATGGGACCTGGGGAGCATCTTCCCAGCTGTTGGAAGAGAGTTAATGGCTTGGTTGCGTTGTCCCAAACCATCCCAAGAGAGCCCCAGGTTATCTGGCTATCAGCGCGGGGCAGGTGGCCTCTTGCCTCCTGCGCGGCTGCGGCCTGGCCCTCGCTCCCCTCCGTTCCCACCGATTTGGGCTCCTGGCTGATGCTCCCGCAGGGCACCGAGCCGAGGAAGGGCCATCCTGCTGCCTGCAGCTGGGGAAGCTGCGCAGGGGGCCCTTTGTCCGGCTCTGCCGGCACCCTCGAAGGGACTGCTCTCTTCAGAGAGTGACAAAAACCCGTTGCTTAACTCCGCTTGCCCTCTCCCTAGGTGATCGGGAAGCGCGTCCCTCCGGACCAGCTGATGAGCCTCCTGCTCGCCATGTTCGAGGGGCTGGCGGACCCCGATAAGAACTGTTCCCGAGCAGCCACCGTCATGATCAACTCCCTCCTCAAGGAGCGCGGAGGCGTCTTGCAGGAAAAGGTAAGCTCCTGCTGCTGCTGCCGCTTGGCCTCGGCACGGCCTCTGTGGTCCAAACGCAGCCCCGGAGAGGCAGCCCCAGCCGGGTCTCGCTGCCTCCCTTTCTTCCCACGTGCGTAGCTTGATAACGTCCTGCTTGTGGCTCCAGCAGCTGCTTTGCTGGGGGTGATGGGCTTCTCTGGTACAGGCAGGGGTGCTCCAGTAAGGGCCAAGCCCTTGGCAGGAGAGCGATGCCCAGCACAGGGAAGGGTCTAGCCCTGATGGAGGAAGGGAGGCGTTTAACCCCTGTCTGAAGGGACTCTATCGGCTGTTGCTGTTGCATTTCTGGCCAGGGGAACACTTGCCCCAAAGCTTTCGGGGGCTGTCGCTCCTGACCTTCCTCGTTTCCCGTGGGCACGTGTGCTCGCGCTCTCCTCCGTCCTCACGGTCGGGGAAGGCTGCTGTGTGGTAGGAGGCGGCAGCTGCTGGCGAAGCCGGCTCCGGTCTGGCTCTCGCTTGGGTTGAGGAGTTCAGAGAAGCTCACTTTACCAGAAGGGCTCAGGCTCCCTGTGAAACCTTTGCAAGCTCTGGGGGAGCCCAGGGTTCCTGGCTGGGAAGCCAGTCTGAATGCTTGCAGGGCTTAGAGGTGCTGGACACAGAAGGCTTTTTTGTCTAATCCACTACCTTTAGGGCTAAGCTCCCCCTTTCTCTTGCAGTAATTGGAAACACCGGGTCTCGAGCTACTCCTTGGGCTTTCTTTTGCACTAGAGCTTCTGCTAAAGTCCTGCTCGCTACCTATTAGCCTCTATCCTACATGGGATTGCTCCAACTTACATGACTCACCTTTTGGTCAGATCCAGTCCAGCCCAGATCCTGAAATCTGAACTGATGCTAAGCCCCGGAGTCCGTGGGGTAGACCCGAGCGCAGCTGGGGACGGAGCGCTCGGCTGCTCTGCACTTAATCTCGGGAATTTGCTGCCAGGCCTGGTCTGCGCGTGAACTTCCTATTTGTCTTAACGTGCGTTTTACGGCTTGCAGTGAGTGCCGAGGTGTCTCCCTGCGTTCAGCTTGAGTTCCTCGCAGGAACTCGCTTGCTGAGCTCCTCTCGCTGCACCCGTGTCGAGGCTGGGGCTTAGCGCGAGTGCCTTGCCAGAACGCTGCGGCTCAGGAGTGGGAGGTGTCCTTGCTTGGGTCCTCTTCGCTCTGGGAATACCCTGCAGCCTGCGCCGGCTCCTGGGTGGCAGGTGGGGAAGGATCCTTGACTTCCGCAGAGGTCTGTGGTTCTGCGTGAAACCCGGCAAGCAGGGAGAGTTCCCTTACCTGGGAAGATAGACTGCCCTGCCTGATGGTCTGCCCACCCGCGTTACCTCCTGGAGTCTCATCCCCTGCCTGGGCTGCGATCGAGGGGAAGGGACGCACGTGTCCTGGCTGCAGGGACTGTCTGACGGTGACCCCAAACGCTCGGCGTGTCCCGCCCCTCAGCTGGCCGCCGCCGTCTCCTCTTCCCTCAGGTGCCCGACATCATGAGCATCATCCACAGCAAGCTGGAGGAGGTGGACGAGGAGCACATCCGGAAGGCGGCCCAGCAGACGGTTTACATCCTCGCCTCCCAGCACAAGAGCGTGGTGGTGTCCAGCCTGCTGAGCAGCGCGCTGCCCTTCGACAGGTCCTGCCCCGCTCTGCCACGGTGGCGTGCGCACGTGCTCTCGGGGTGCCTGGCCTTCGGAGCAGCTTTCGCCTGAGCTGCAGATAATCTTTTGGCTCCTTACGCCAGTAATCGGACCCTGCTGGAATTTCCTTTGCGCGCTCAAGGATCGGCATGGCCGCTTGCTGCCGGAGCTGCCTTTCGGGGGGCTTGCTGTGCTTAGAGGGGCTGGCAGTGGGTACTAGCAAAGCTGGCCCTGGAGAGCCGAGCGTGGCTGGGGGGCTCAGTGCCGCTTTACGGAGCGGGCCACCTCCCCCAAAGCTGCTGACCACGTCGGCGCCAGCCCTGGGCTGGGCCTTGAGCAGATGTTGTCCTCCTCCTTGTACCGTTGCTGCTGCTCCGTTCCTACCACGGCAGGCAGGCTTGCAAACTCCACGGGGCAAGGCAGGAGCTCCCTGGCTTCTGCTGTCGGGGGAGCCGTGGGGTTTTGGGGTTGCGGGGCGGCTCTGGGCGTTGTCCGAGAGCAGCTGCTGGGCGAGGATCGCACAGCACAGCCTCCGCTATCGCAGGAGGCTGTCGTTGTGCCTTCCCCTGCACGCGGCTCCGGGGCTTGCTGTTGCAGGCTCCTGCTCTCTGTGCCGGCTTTGCCGGCAGCGCGGCGCTAGCTGCCGTCGCAGCGGAGCTGCTGAGCCAGGTGGCTCCTGTCCGGCGGTGACGCACTCCTCGCCCGCGTTTCTGTGCGGCGGGTGATGTGACCCAGGTGTTCCCGGGCACGGGGAGGGGGCCGACGCTTGCCACCCCTCAAACGGGGGAGCGAGTTAAGGACAGCGGCCGGTGCCAAAGCAGCGCTCCCCTCTCTCCCCTCCTCTAGCCACACGTGCACCATGTGGAGGTCGCTGGCCACCGAGCCCACCCTCACCTCGCAGATCCTGGAGCAGCTCCTGGAGAAGGTGAACAGGGACATCCCGTACAAGGAGAGCAAGTGCTTCCTGCTGGGGAGCGGATCCGAACGCATCGCGACCCCTCTGCCCCTGGCCGTAAGTGTCCCGCTGCCGGCCCGGCCCCGCAGAGGATGCCGTTCCCCACACCGACACCTGGAATGCTTTTTTTTCATTTCCTTGGCTCAGGGGGTTTGTGCCAGGCGTGGGCTCTGGAAATAACGCATCGCTGTGTAATGCCTATTAGAGCTAATCCACCGGCTCGTAAAAAGCCTCTCAGGTGTCCGTCCTCAAGGGAGACCACTTTGCATTTTATCCCTTCAGAAAAAATCAACCCAGCTTGGCAGCTTTCTAAGCAGTAAAGCAGCTGTGAAAATTTCCTCCTCCTCTGAAGGACCAAATGCAGATGGTACAGAATCAGCCGCACTGAAAGCAAACCCTCCTCCCCTCCCCGCTCTCTTTTTAACACCCCTCTATATTGTGCCATGTAATTACGGCTTTTTAAATTGGCCGGAATAGGGCTCTGCGAAGGGCTCTGCGTGCACGTTGTCTTCCTGCCCATAAAACCTGAGCTCTTGGATCTGCTCTCCTTCCCCAGGTACAGACTTCAAACCTCCCCAGCTGGAAACACCCAGCTTTCCGAGGAGCAGTGCTTTTAATAGCAGCTGTAGCTCCGTCGGAGCTGCGTGTGGGATACGGAGAGGTTACGCTGGGGGTAGATGCCGACGCTTTGTTAGACTCGGTGTTGCGGGAAGGAGAAAAAACCCTCTCGCTGCCTCGACGGGTTATTTACTAACAGATATCAGCGTGGTGTGGGAGATCCCCTCCTAATCCTCCTCTCCCGCGCGCTCGCTCTCTCTCCAGGCCACATGTGCTCTGTATGAGATCATGTCTGCTCCGGAGTCTGGGGCAGCGGTGCTGGGACTCTACCCGCCGTTGTTTGTGACTCTCCTGCTGCGCGTCAGCTGCACCGTGGGTGTTCAGCTACCGAAGAACCTGCAGAGCAGGGAGAGGAGGAGCAGCAGCCAGAGCCCGGCCCCCCGGAGCCTCCATCCCTGCAGGTACGGCGGCGGAGCCGGGGCGCTGGGCGGCCGGCGCGGAGGGAACGCGCCTACCTGCCATGTGGAACTCATTTTTGTTTGTACAAACACGACAGCGTGTGCTGCGTCTGTAATCGGAGGGCTGGGGAATAACACCCGGGCCATAACGCCTTAGGTATGACGGCCTGACCTCTGGTGCGGTTTGGGGTTTGGGGGGGTTTTTTGGTGCGTTCTCTGCTGCAGAACGCAATCTCTAAATCGGGAAGCATTAAATCAGCCACCTCTGCAGCCGCAGTGGAAGATGTGCTTTTCAGAGCTCGGGCGGCCGCAGTGCCAGAGCCCTGACGGATTGGGTTACTGCCGCAGCCTCCCCAAAAAGCCCCGCTTGGCTCTCGGGAGCGGGTTTCGGCGGGGCCCCCCGGGGCTCGCTGGGCACGTTGGAGGCGGATGAGCATTTCCTGGGGAGGGAGGATGGCTCCGCTTCCGTGAAGGATGAGGAGGGAAAGCTGGAAAGAGCAAACTTCTTGGCTTCGTCATGTTGATGGCTGCAGCATGTCTCAGTCGCGCCAAATTGCTGCCCGTTGAGCGAACAGAGCCGGGCCACGATGCCGTCTTCCCCCACGTAGAGCTGGCAGTGCCGAGCCGTCGCATTCCAGCTTGTCCTCCGTCAGTGCTTTGAGCCCGGGGCGTCCCTCACCGCTGAGGAGGAGTCCCGGGGGGCTGGGTGGGAGGGCTGAGGTCCCCAACAGCCGCTCTCCAGCTGCCGTGCCCCCCGCCTGGCTGCGGCGAACACCTTCAAATAGCTGCGTCGAGTGGCGATGCGCCGGGCAGGGTGATACGCTGCCCACCTGGGATGCCAACAGCCTCTGCGCTGCCCGGGCTGGCAGGGTGCGATCAGCAGCTTTTTAAAAGGTGGGTGCGGTTCCTGGCCTCTCCCTGGGGCTGGCGCTTCTGGATTTTAAGAGTGCTGCTGTAAAAATGATTTCTCTGTTGTGAGAGGCCCTGAAACCCCAAAGGGCCAATTGCTGAACCCGGGTGAGAGTCACCGCAGCTGCTAAATGATCCTCTGCTCGAGCCAGACAGCCCGGTGCAAACACCAAGGGGTGTGTGGTGTGGAGCAGCACCTCTGTCGGTCCTGTGCGCCTGTCAGCTTTGGAAGGTGAGGGTGCTGAAAGGGCCTCTGCAAGCGAGGCTTCCCCCGGCCGCAGAGGAAGAGGAGACCGCTGCACCCCTCTGCCAGGTCTGGGTGTGCAGGGTCCGTCTCCCATGCAGGGTCGGTGTCCCGCGCCGGGTCCACATCTCACGCAGGCTATCGGTCCGTGTTGCCCTGAGCCTGCGAGCGCAGCGCTGTTTGACTAGCTGGGCATCGTTCGCTCCTGGACCTTTCCAGCAGAGCTTTTCTGCTGGGAGAGGTGGGACATCGTGGAGGCAGAGCCCGCGTTAGGCGAGCTGCAGGACTCTCCCACCCCTGCGTTTCAGCGCGTCCCCTCCTAGGAGCGTGAGGCTGTAACCCAGGGTGTGGCGGGACTGCCGGACTCCTGAACGTGTCCCGTCGATGTATGCAGGTCTCCAGCTTCTTGCGGGCATCGTGCTGGGTTGGTGCGAAGTGCTGCTTCTCCAGCCGTTCCCTGTGCCCTGCCTGGCTCCGTCCAGTGCTCCTGCGGGAGCCTGCCTGTGCTGAGCAGCACGAAGGGGTTGCTCTTCTCTCCTGCTCCTCTGAGCTACCTTGGGGATGCCTTGGTCTGTAGGAGAAAGGACCAGGGCTTGTCTTTTCAGCCTCCGTGGGTGATGTGGCTGTCAATAAGATGCAAACAGCCCCGCTCCTGCACACAGCGACTCTGCCTGCGGGACCCTCATGGAGCTGCTCCGGGGCTGGGCCGGGTGCCGACGCATGTCGGCCATCCCGGCTGTCCACACCGCCTGCGCTGGATTTGGTGTCTGAAAGAGCAGCGGTGCCCCTCGGCCTTCAGCCCCGCTTCTGGCGGGTTTCTGCCGCGGCACAGCCCTGCCGTTGCGACCGCAGGTGCCCTCGTCCCGCAGCAAACAGTCCGGCTGATGAGCGGTACCTGCATTTGCTTTAAAGCGCTTTAAATTTATGGGGATGTTGGGGTTAACCCCACGCCTGAGGCAGCGATGGCAGGAGGTGCTGCAGGCTTACCGGGGCGCGGAGGGCAGGAGCCCTTCTCTGGAGCTGCTTCTCCAGCCGCCTGCTTGCTCCCTCCGCCAGCTCGACGTCTAAAGGCTCCCCCGGAGCTTGGGTCGGCCCGCGGGGAGGAAGCTCTGCCCTGATTCTCAGTTTTATCCTTCTGCGGGTTTCCAGACTTGGGTTTTTTTACAGGCTATTATTAGTCTTAGGGGAAAAAAACCAAAAAGCCTGGAGGAGCCCACAAAGACACCGGACAAAGCGGCAGCGAGCTAAAAGGGCTCTAGCATGGCTTGACAGTTCATCCATCAAATCCCAATGCTGAGGAACGGCTGTTTCCTTATCCTGAGCAGAGCGACCGGAACGGCAGCGTTGGGCGCACCAAGCAATGCCCCCCGTCTGCCGCCGTACCGTGGTGGGCCCCGTCTTCATCTCGGAAAGCTGCTGCTCACGCGGAGGGTGACTTTTCCAGCAGGGAGATGTAATGAGTGGAAACAGGTTGTTATGCTGGATGGCAGGGCTGCTATCTGATTAGCGTTTTATTTAGACCACATGTTAGAATAAAATTAAACGAACCCGATGTTTCGGAGGAGCGGGATGGTTAAGGCTGATCGTGGGTTGCCCCGTGGCCATTCTGGCCCAGGCGCTCTCACTCCCCAAGCTTGTGGCGCTTGCCTCGTCCCCTCGGGGTGTTTTACACGGCAGCGGCCGTGGTTTGGGGTGGCTTCGTGCAGATCCCCCCAACAGGAGCGGACACTCGCGCTGCCTTTGTGGCTTTGGGCTCGTGCAGCCAGAACTGTCTGTTCTCGTCATGCTCTTCCCCGTTAACGACTCCTGGAAGAGAGGCACGGGCAGATCCCAGCCAGACCCTGTACCATAACACGGGGAGTACTGAAGGAAACTCGAAGCAACTGGTTGCCTCCCCGGGAAGGAGACGCAGGAGCCAGAAACGACTGCTCTTCCTCCAAAAGTTTCTGGACTCCAAACAGCATTGGGGACCCAAACCAGAACGTGCTGAACTATTGCCGGGACCGCCGCTCCATCCATGGAGCGGGTCTGGGGTGGATGAGCCCACGTACCTCCCCGCCGCTGGCCCAGGCTCCTGTCTGCGTCCTCCCTGAGGCAGCAAGGCGGCTGTCGGTCCCAAGAGCGAACCATCTCTTGCAGAGATGCCCCCAGATCCTTGTTGCGAGAAAAGCCGATGTGCCAGCCAGATCGGTAAGAGCCATCAGCTCTTCGACACCCGCATCCCTGGCCCCTCTCCTGCAGCCCCCGCGGAGCAGCTCTGCCGGAGGCAGATCAGCTCTGCCGCTGATCGAAGCTCCCAGGCTTTGCTGGGTGAAGGCGGGCAGGATTGTACCGGAGGGGCTTTCTCGCGGGTCCGAGCCCGCGGCTCGCATCGCCAGGGCTAGTCCGAATGCGGGTGTGCTGGCGATGCTCCGCTTCGCTCCCCTGGGACCACAGCCGGTGGGTTGCACGTGGCGCCTGTGCCCTCAAGAAGGGAAAAAGGCTCCTTCGTCGCCGCTCCCCAGATGTGGCCGGCACGCGTGCGCTGTGTTGGGTTTCTTGGCGCTGCTTCGCAAATCTCTGCTTGATCTTGCAGGTGTTGGTACAGAGCAGCCGTGTCCCGGCTGCACGTCGCAGCTGCGAGTCCCCGGTGACGTCGCCTGTTTTTGGGGAGCAGGGAGAGGGGTTGCGTCACACCGGCTCCTGCCAGAAATCTCCGGGGACTGACCGGAGGGGCGGGGAACGGCACGTGGTTCTGCTCCGAGCCCTCTTTCTGCTCCTGCTGTGCATGGGTGCAGGCAGGTAGCCGTGGCTGCGCGTCCATGAAGTCATCGCTGATTGATGGAGGGGGAACGGTCTTTGTCCAATGCGCGGAAAAACCGCGGGGTTGTGAAATTCCAGCCTTGTCCCAGGAGCTGGTTACAATATCAAAGTAATTTCCTGTACGCGTTTTGAATTCTAAGTCTTCATGATATTTAAATGCCAAAGAGAGATGGTAAAGGTGAATATGATAGCTTGGCAGGAAAGGGAGGCTGGAAGACACGGGCTTTTGTTGGAAAGGAAGGAAGTGTCTATGGGACACTGTGGAAAAAGCGAACCTTGTGAATGAACGGCTTTAACCATCTGTCTTGCAGGAGCAGTTCTGGTTGCGCGGGGGCTAACCTGCAGCGCTCGTCTCGGGCTTTTGAGCTCTTGGTAAGGAGCGGGAGAGCCTGGGGTTGTGGGACAGCAGCCGAAACCTCGGGGAGGTTCGAGTGGAGCGGGAATCCCGCAGCTGGCATGCGGGGGGCTTTGCTGGGAATGGTCCCTCCTGAGGAGCCGCCCACCAGCACCGGGCTGGTGCCGGGCCGTCGCCTCTCAGACCTTGTCCGCAACCAAGGAGCCGGTGGGAAGTTCCTCGGCCTCTGTTGTCCGTGAGCATCTGCCAAGAGGCTTTTTTGTTGCTGTTTTCTCATGCTGCAAGAAAATAAACCCCACTGCAGCTTTCTTGGTCTAAATTACACCTTCACCTGCATGCAAGCTTTGAGTTTTGAGGCTTATGGAATTTTCTTGCTCTGCAGAAACGTCAGTGGTCCTCGTGGTGCTGCGGGAGGGGGTTCTCCATCGCACCGAAGCTGGAGTGTGATTCGGGTTAGGCTTTGGGGGTGGGGGGGCTCCCTGCCAGCGAGGGTGAGAACCCCAGGAATGAGCTGAGAGGACTGGAGACGTACCGGAGATGTACCGGATAAACAGGCCAGGACTAGGTCGACTTTGTCTTGGGGCAGGGAGAGCGGCTCCGTCTTCTGGGGCTGGATAGACCGAGAGCCGGTAAATGCCCGGTGCTGTGGCGGTGTGCGGTGATGATTTCTGCCCATGGGAGAGTGAGAGCATGAGGATGGGCATGCCGTAGGCAGAGGTACGGTCGTGTACCTGCTGAGCACCGGTGCTGGAGCCCGTGCAGAGCTCTGCTGTGTCCGGACCCAGTCCACAGGACTGTACTGCCCCGGCTGAGGCTGGAGGCAGATGCTCAGCCGGGCTGGAGGCGGATGCTTAGTCCCTGGGGAGCTGAGCTGCCCGCTGCGGGGCTGGCAGAGCTGGAAGGTGTCTGGGTCTCCTGCTCCAAATGGGCAGTAGTACGGGAAGCAGACACTGTACCTCCCCGCTAAACCGACTACTGTAGTGAAAAAGGAGCCTGGTTTTTATTCCAGGCTGCTGGGAGGGATATTCGAGGTCAGAGACATTTAGACCTCTCTAAATGCAGAGGCTTCCGTGTCACTTAGCGGTTTCGGCTACAGCGCACGGAAAGGAAGTGGTGCCGCTGTCTCGGGGGAGCTGGGCGCGCTGCAGCAGCTCGGGCTGTCTCTAGACGCTGGTTGAAGAACTCCGAAGGGCTGTGTGGCCGGACTCCGAAAGAGTAAAACCAGGACTGTTACGTATACCGGCAGATTGGTGTGGACAGATGGTGGAAGGATACTTCTGCCTAAGGTTTTCTTTAATTAGTAATTAATTCCTTGTTGTCCTGTAGTCTTCACGGTGCGGGGATGCTGAAAGCACGCCGAAGGACTCTCCACCAGTCTGGGCTTCTCACAAGAGCTGAGCAAGCTGCCAGCGAGCGTTCATGGTTGTGCTTTTCTCTTTGCCGTCACTAATGGAGCCAGCTCGATGGCTCCTCCGTGGGCCCCTCTGGGTGGGTTTTGCAGGGCAGACTTGAGGCTTCCGCACCATCTGCCCCACGGGTGTGCAGCCCGACTGGCCGCTGCGTGCCCCGTGCACGAGCGCAGCGCGGGACCAGCCCGCTTCTGCGCGGGCTCTCGGGGGATGCAGCGGAGACCTCCTGCTTTGCGCACTGGACGTGACTGTGGCAAGCAGAAAAGCAAACCCGCGTTCTTCTCCTTCTTGCCTCCTTTCCTGCTCCTTGTGCTGTTGCCCCAGGCAGATGCCCTGCTTGTGCGAGCGGTTCCTCCGGGCACTCGTCCCTGGAGGAACCCCAGCGCCGCCTCCCGACAAAACACGCAGACAAGTGCAGTACAAAACTGCCGAAAGCCTCAGGTCTGGCGTGGCAGGGCGTGCTTTCCGTGCGTACGGAGGGCCAGTGTTTTATTTTCCATTGTTAGTCTCAAGCTGGGATGTGCGAGAGGCGCGATTGGATGTCCTTCGTTAAGGCAAGCCGGGCTCTCCGGGGCTCCGGCAGCTGCCGGAGGACGTGGCTGCGGCAGAGCCCCGGGGGTGCCCCCACCCTGCAGCCTCCTGGGCTCGGGGGGGTTGACGGTCCCTCCAAGCACCGGCCCCTTGTCACCACAGCTTGGTCCACCCCTACGAGACGCCAAAATAGCAGGAACCCAGCTCATAAGCTGAAAGACCTTTGTGTTGAGACGCTCTTACTAAATTGTGTTTTCTTTGTGTGTGTGGTAACTACATTCCTCTTGCTTGTATTGAACGCTAAGATTTATCCATTGCTAATATTTGTTTTGTTTTGACAGGATAATATATGTTTCCCATATGTTGCTCTGTGCTCGCAGCAAAATAATCCCTACCTATAAAATATTAATACAAAAAAACCCTCCTTAAAGTAGTTCTGGACTTCTTTACTTTTCAGTCTATTGTCTTGGATCACTTTAACGGCAAACGTCACAGTGTAAATGGAAGTAGCAGTGAGTTATGGGCTCGTCTCACTCCAGCTAAAGCCCTTGCATAACTCATCCCGTCCTCAAGCACCCAAACGCCTCCCGCGTGTCCCAGCGCTCCCCGGGCGAGAAGTTCCTTCGCCTGCCGCCCTGCGACCTGCCAGACGGCAGGGCTGCGGGCAGGGCGGGCAGCCTGCCCTCACCTAACCGCCGTGCTTCTCTCCCCAGCTGTGCCGTGGAAACGCTGAAGGTCATGCTGGCCCGGGGGGGCAGCGAGGAGGTTGCCAGGGCCGTGGGCAGCGCCGGCGGCTGGGAGCTGATGGCAAGTCCAGAGAGGCACCACGACGGCATCGCCGTGCTCGCCCGGTAAGACGCTGGCACCGCACACCAGTTCTCCAGTATCTCCTCTAGCTTCAGTGCAAGAGCTGCACTGCGGCCGTTGGGAGCGGGACAGCACCCCATAGCAAGCAGGGAGGGGGTGTGCCGTGTCCCGGCAGAGCTGTGATGCATCAAAGCCCATGGAGGGTCTCGCTGGCTTCCCACAGCGTCACCGAGGGGCTGGTGCTGGGGCTGTGCCTTGCTGCCCACCGAGGCTGGCCAGCTCTGTCCCCAGCTTGCTGGAAGCAGCCGGGCAGGGAGCCCACGGGCGATGTTCCTGGGAGCCCAGTGGGGCTGGATGCAGCTGGCACCCGCCGTCGGCCCCGCTGCGGTGCGCCTGCCGTCCTGCGCTTCCCCGGCATGCCCCGCGCTTCCCCGGCGTGCCCTCGCTGGGGCTGCGTGGCAGCTCTTCAGACACGTCAGCCAAACCTTTGTTGCTATCAGCTGCTTTGCTGTGCTCCCGTTGGGGCTCAGGCTCACTGTTCCCGTCTAACCAAGGTATGACGGACACCAAAAGGTCTTGGGTGGAAACTTTTTTTCCTTCTGCTGCCGCTGAAACGTCCTTGCGGTTCATCGGGTGTTGCAGCGGCATCCGATCCCTGTAGACGGCTGGCTGGCTGGCAGCTGCCCGTCCTTCCCGCGGCGGCTGCGCAACCTCATGCCAACAGCAGCGAGTTTGGCATGAGGCAGCGAGGCCGAGGGACAACCGCAGCCTGCAGTCGGGTTCGGTGGAGCCTGGTTCAGCCGGGGACTTCGCCGTCCCTCCACCCAGCGCCGTTAATAGCTCTTGGACGGCTGCGGAGGAGACAAGCGGTTTGGGATTTTCCAGTATTTGCAAAAATGCTTTATTGAACCTCCCAAACACTTGAGAGTGTCTCATCCAAAACAAAACCCATCCCTCCTGGCCAAGGTCCGCTGGAACAGGTTCCTGCCAGGGTGCCCGGCACGCACCAGGCGTGGGCTCGGTCCTGCCCTGCGCTTCGTCCCCAGGCGAGCGGGTGGCAGGAGGGGACAATGCCATGCCAGGATCACCGGCTTTTCTGTCCTGGATGTCAACGTGCTGGTTCTGCACCGCAGCAGGACGCAGAGGCGTGAAAGACGCGCCGCGCAGGCAGCTCCCGTCGCTCCACATGGCCCCGCTGCTGCTCACGGTGCTGGGCTGTGGCTGCCCGTCCTGTGGCACGGGAGGAGGTGGTGCTCGGCAGAGGCCTGTTGTGGCAGCCCGCTGATGCCCCATGGCACAGGGCTCGGTGCCAGCACCTCACTGCGCTTGGCAGCTCGCAGACCCCAGGGCAGAGGGGCTCGGCAGCTTCCTTGAGGCCCCCCGGGGTCCAGGGGCCACCTGAAGCCCCCGGTGCGGGCAGCCGGCGTGGGTGACGCGTGGCGCTTCTGTTTGCAGCGCGATGGCGCGACACGCCGGCCCCCGGCTCCCCCTGATCGTGAAGAACCTCATCCCAACGCTGAGCAGCGTCTTCGACAGCCAGAGGATCACCACCACCGC
The DNA here is from genome assembly GCF_030936135.1 of Gavia stellata. Taxonomy (NCBI): domain Eukaryota; kingdom Metazoa; phylum Chordata; class Aves; order Gaviiformes; family Gaviidae; genus Gavia; species Gavia stellata. Next base: position 204,410 of record NC_082596.1, on the reverse strand, counting down.
CTTCTTTGCCGAGGTGAGCAGGGGGTGTTGCGGGGAGGCACAGCGGTGCGTCTGAGCCGCCGCTGCGGGCTGGCCTCTGGCCGTCCGTCCGTCTTTCCCTGCCTGGCTGGAGAGCAGCCGGGACGAGGGTTAAGCTGCAGCAGGCTCTGCCTGTCCTCTTCGGCTTCCCGACCCTCTGGTAGAGGGGATGGCAGAGAAGCGCTTGCAGGAGTCCAACTCTGAACACATCACCGCCATGAGCCAGCAAACCGTAACTCCGTCCTTACGTACCACCCTAAGGAATGAAGTGACTCAAGTCCTTTCCCCTCGCCGGCAGCGCAGCGCAGCCAGCAGACTGTAACACTATCTCTCCGTACATACCACCTTAAAGCCCTGGGCCACTCGAGGAGTTTTTGTTACATAAAGGAGCACCTTATGCCAACAATGCAGAACTATATCCCCCCTTATAAACCACCTTTTAAATTCTCAGCTGCTTAAGCAGCCTGGGATTAAGGCACTGTTTTTATTTTCTGTTTGGCTGGGGGAGCTGCCGGCCCGGCTCTTGGAGCCTGTCCCAGAATCTGCTTTAGTTTTGGAGTGTGGTTGGCTCTCTGCATCCTTAAAGGGTTTAAAATAGCAGCTTTGCCTCACCGTGGAGCTGGAGGGGAAGGAAGCAAATGCCTGTGTCTCCCTCTCTCGAAACTGATGAGGTGAGAGCTCAGTCCCTTTTCTCTCGGCCGTGCCAGTGACGGAGATGACAGAGGGGAAGCGAGGAGGGGAACGGCCACTGGGCTGGAGCAGCGGGACGGCGGGCGGCACGGGGCCGGTGTGCGGCAGCCTCTGCTCCCCCAGCCTCCGCAGCGTCCCCCAGACGCGGCCTGAGGACGGCTGCCGCTGCCTCGTCCCAGCGGGACGGGGGGCTCCGTGCCAGCCCCGGGGACCCAGGGGCAGCCCTGGGGTGCCATCGGCGCCTGCACGCGGCTGCTGGCAGCCCTCGCTGCCCGTGGGTGTCCGGCCCAAGCTCCGTTGTCTGCACCACGGTTGCCTGCATGTGGATCAGGCTCCGGGGTGCTGGGTCTCGTGTCGCGGGGTCCCCCTCAGCCCCGGGGCTCCCGGCCTCTCCGCGGCGGTGGCAGGTGATGGTGGGTGCACGCGGCGAGCCCCCCGCTGCGGCTGGAGCCTGGAGCGGAGCAGCAGGGAGCAGGGCTCTGCCCGAGAGGAGCTAAACCCCAGAGCAGCCGCGCTGGTGGTCGTTAACCCAGAAGTGCCCCTTCGGTGCTGGGCTCCTGCCGACCCCGCCACTGCCGGCGGTTAAACCTCCTTTCCATAAAGCAGAGCCTGATCCATCCAGGATGAGCAGGGCCCCACCGGGGAGGGCCAGCGGCGCTCCTTGGAGCACGTCCCGCTTCTGTACGTGGCTCTCCCCACGGCCGGGGGGCTCAGTTAGGAGGGTCAGCGGGAGAGCAGCCCTGCTGCCTCCCTCCAGTCAGGTCTCCTGAAGCGGTCTCCTTGAGTCTCTGCCTGGCCGGCTCCTCCCAGCGCCACTCGGAGCACTCTGGGAATGAGGAGCTGCTCGCCAAAAGCTCCGGTTTTGCTGCTGCTCAGCCGCTGGGGATGCTCCCGGGGGCTCCGGGGAACCCGGTGGCTCTGGGTACCCCTGCACTGCTCTGGAGGAGCAGCTGGCAGTGCCGCTGGCCGCTCCGCAGCCCGGGGGATGCGCTTCGGCCCTCCATCCCTGTAAATCCCCACCTCTTCATAGCCCACCTCATCTCACCTAGCAGGCGATCTTGGTGAGGATTTAGCTTTCGTGTTGGTTTCGTGGGTTCCTCCCGGCTGTCAGTGCTCACCCGGGCTTCCCACATCTTCCCAACTTGAGGTCCTCTGTTTTCTTGATTCACGTGTTACGAATTATTGCAGGCTCCGCAAATCCAAGTGCCTGCCCAGGGGTGTGGGGCTGAGGGCTCCCCCAGCCCTGTCTCTGGATGGCACGGATACGGAGCGAGGGCCTGAGGGGAGCCGGGGGGCAAATCAAGTCTGCCGGGGCTCTTTACCGGTGTAAAGGAGTAAGAACATCCGAAACCCAGCCGTCCTCTCCCTCGTGGTTCGCGGGGCCCTGTCCGGTCGGTGCCGAGGCTCTCTTCTGCTTTAGCTCCTCAATAGTAACGTGGTGAATGACCTGATCCTGCTGGAGACCATGATGGATAACATGACGGGGAGGCAGAAGGACGCCTGCATGTTGGTGCGGATGCTGGCGCTCCGGGGGCTGGGCAACATCGCCTCTGGCTCGCCAGAAAAGGTGAGAGCGAACTCCACGCTGCTCGGCCTGAGAATCCCGGCCAGGGCTGGGTGGGAGAAGGGAGCGCGTAGCCACCGGGATATGCTGCTCGTCAAAGATGGGGTGGGTCTTTAGACAGGACAGTCGGCCACCGCCTCGCCCTGGGGACGGCACCTCCGAATCCGAGGTGGCAGCTGTCCCGTGCATCACCGCCGCTGCAGGCGGGCACTGCGGGCCTGATCCGGTTCAGACTCCCGACGGCTTTAGGAGACACCTCCGTAAAAGCCTGGCTTTGGAGGAAAGCCTGGCATCCCTGGGGGGCCATGGGCTGGCCCGAACAAGCCAGGTCACCTGTGGGGCTGCCCATGCGGGTGCAGCATTGCGCCTGTGCGAGACCTGTGAGCCCATCGCTCTTTCCTGCTGCTCCGGGGGTTTTGCCGGCTGACAAATGGATCCTTGAAAGCAAAGCGCTCCCCTGTCCCGACGATGGGGTTCAGGCGGGCAGGAGTCGGTATCCCCACTCTCCGAAGCACAGCGGTCAGAGCAGTTTGTGCCGGAGGCGTATCCATGGAACGGCACGCGGGGAGGGCAGGCGCAGGACGCTCAACGCTCGCAACTCTTCGCCGTGGGGATGCGCAGGGACAGCTGGTCCCTGCCAGGCTCCCGATGCACCTTGCCGCCGGGAAGCGGCGGCTGAAACCCCCTTCCTGCCTGGGAGAGGAGCCGATGCCGCAAATCCCGCAGGCGTGGGAGCATCGGGCTGCCTGGGGCTGCTGGCCTGACCCCGCAGCTCTCCTTACCTGACGGCTGATCGGCGGCAGCGCGGGGGCTTGGCAGGCGCCCCGTTCCTGTGCTCACCCGTGCCAAACCCCAGGAAGAGATCATGGATGGGCCAGGACCAAGACAGACAATACATTACCGAGATCTGCTGCTAAAGTATAGTATAGCATAACTAAAAATACCGTTCTGCTGGCGTAGCCCGGTCAGAGCCACTGCTCTAACAGCGTCCGGCGCTCCAGGCTGCACGAGCCGGAGCGCTGCCGTGGGGAAGCAAGAAACCAGCGGCGCTGACAGCGCAGCCCGGCGAGGATGAGGAGGGCAGCAACGAGCCCATGCGATTAGAGCGATGGCAGAGACGAACTGTTGCCGTCTCTTCCGCTCACCCCAGCCGGAGCAGAGCGAGCGCAGCCGGGTTTCCAGCCCAGCAGGATTGCTGCCTCCTGGACCGTGCTGCGGGTGTTCCCGTCCCTGATCTGCTAGGGCAACCCGGAGCGATGCCGGCCTGGCACGGCTGGGTAGGCATGGATCTGGGAGGGCTCCAGGGCTCCTACCGTCCCCGACGGCTCAGGGACAGTCTGTCCTTGCCCGTTCCCAGCTGGGCTCCGTAAGCCACGCTGGGTAGCATGGCGTAGTTTGCAAAGCTGAGCACTCAGAATTAAGCGGTGGCGGACTTAACGTGGTTTATGCAAACTTAATATCCCCCTTCGTTGTGTATACACCGGCTCTAATTACACAGTGAAGTACTGTGTTGATGGTGCCAGCGGGAGGGGAACCGGTGACTGCGGTAAGCAGTTACCGCGTGCAATGACAGGCCTGTGCTGAAGACGCTTTGCCCGCGGCGGTCATAATTTAAGTCTCCTTCCGGCTCTTTCTGGCTGGAAGCTTGGCGTGGGGCAGAAGCCTGCTGCAGGGCACCCAGGGGACGTGTCCCTGCTAGGCTTGCCCCACAGGGACCGCTTTTCTTGCCGCTTCCCTTGCAGGTGAGGAAGCACGGGGCCAAGCTCCTGGCATCCATGGTCAACGGCATGGATGACAAAGATGACCCCCACAACCTGGTTGCGCTCGAGGCCATGTCCAGTCTCTCCAAGCTCCTGGATCACGTGGAGGAGAGAGACATCCAGTCCATGCTCCTCCACATTGCCATCAGGATCCGGCCCTTCTTTGACAGCGTAAGGCAGCGCCCTGGCTGTGCCAGAGACCGAGCTTGTGCCTTTGCCGGCGTGTCCGAAACGGCTCGTCTGCTGAGCCAGAGCCCGCTTAACGCAGGGGACGTGTGCGGGAGCAGCGGGAGTCTGCTGGGGTGATACAGGGGACGTCCCTGGGTGCGGGCAGTGCTGTGGGGCTGGCGGAGGAGGTCGGGGTGCTGCGTCCCCAGCTGGGAGCTCAGCACGGGCTGCACGAGGACACGGCGCGGTTGGGCAGCGGAGGTGCCCGTTGCGTTGTCTGGGTGGACCGTGACTCCTCACGGGTAGCAGGAGGCTTGGGGTGCGGGGCTGGGACAGGAGCAAGGGCAGAGTGAGGCCGGGGAGAGGGGAGTCCCCCGTGGGTGTCTGTCCCCGGGGCTTTCCCTGCCCCTAGCAACCTCTGTCCACCCCCAAACCCCTCCAGCATCACCGTGGGGAAGCTCGATGCTTCTCCTGCTCACCTTGCAGCACGTCCCTGGGCTTGAGCCTCGTCCGCTGCTCCTGTGCCGAGCTGCTGCTGTCCTGCCGGGAGCATCCCCCCTGGCTCAGGCTCTTGCTGCGCCCCACGCTCCAGCTTTGGGGGTGTCATCTTCCTCTGGCCTGAGCAGAACAGCAGCCAGGAGTTCCCCAGCTCCCTCCCCAGCTCCGTGCGGCTGCTCTGCCCCTTCCAACGGCTGGAGCTGGCTGCGGCATGAAGACCCCCACCCATGAGCTTGGTCCCCAGCACCTCCCGGGTGCTCCCTGCCGGATGGTGCGGGGGGGCTCCGGACCAGCGGGAGCAAACGGGGATGATGGTGGCTGAAATTCGGGATGAAGAGGCGGGGGGGGCTGTGCTTTTGTGGAGTCATTAGAGGGGAGGGAGCGAATTTACACCCCCAGCAGAGCCTGTCCTCAGCCCATGGGAGGTTTTGTTATTTCCTGGTGAAGAGTCGTCTAAAATGGTTTTTAAAAACAACAAAAAAAGTGGAGATCCTCCAGCTGAGGACCGGGGCAGCCTGGGAAGGAGGTGCTGAGGGTTTGGGACAGACGGCAGCGTTTCTCTCGCTGCTCTGATGCCCTCCAGCCTGAGAAGCGAGGCGGTGGGTGGTGGGAGCAGCCGTGCCAGGAGTCACCGTCACTGGAGGTGTTCAAGGAACATGTGGACGTGGCACTGCGGGACACGGTTTAGTGGGTTGGGTTGATGGTTGGGCTTGATGATCTGACAGGTCTTTTCCAACCTTAATGGTTCTGTGTGATTCTGTGTTCCCCGAGGCGGGAGTTGCCCAGCGCAGGTCGGTTCCCGCTGAGCCCTGCTCGTCCCCTCTGCCCGCAGGAGCAGCCTGACCTCCGCCAGTCGTCCATCGTGCTCTTCGGCAACCTGACCAAGTTCAGCGAAGGCAACTGCGAAGTCTTCTTCGAGCAGATCCTGAACGGGCTGGTGACGCTGCTGCTGCACCTCCAGGACCCAAAGCCAGAGGTTGTCAAAGTGAGTGCCCGGCTGGCCGCGCTGGCCGGCAGGAACGGGGGTCCTCGGCCTCGGCGTGGGGATCCTGCGAGGTGCTGAGCTCTCGAGTGCGCGCTGCAGCCTCCCCTCTCTGTGCCGCAGGCCTGCAAGTTTGCTCTGCGCATGTGTGGCCCCAACATGGGCTGCGAGGGGCTCTGTGACATGTTCCTCAACCACCTGCGGGAGGACAGGAGCCTGCACTACGGGGAGTTCATGAACAACGTCTGCAAACACCTGGTGAGCGGCTGCCAGAGCCCGTGGCACCGGTGCCGGCACTGCCCGCGGGGCTCGGTGCAGCCCGCCGGGGCTCGTGCGGGGGCTGCTGGTCCGTAAGGTCCTCTGGGTCCTGCTCCTGCGTCCGCACAGGGCAGTTGCCCCAGCCCAGGTGTGTTCCTGGGCTGACCTCAGCCTCCCCAGGAGCTCCGGGCTTCCAGGAGATGGTGCCAGTGCTGCAGGCAGCCGGTCTCCTCTCCTGCGTGACTTCCTCAGCGGCTCTTTCTCTCCTAGATGCAGAGCTACCCCGAGATGCTGAACCGCCTCATCTTAACCAACCTCTTCTACTTCAAGAGCAACTGGGTGGACATCCGAGCAGCTGCGCCCATGTTCATCGGTAAGGCTGCCGCGGTCCTGCTCCCAAGCCGCTCCTCGGGCTTCGCGCGGGTGTCCTCTCCCCAGAAGGGGTGTGTACCTGTCCCTGTTGTCCTGGGAATGCTTTTGGTCCCCGCCGTGCTGGGAGGGCACTGCGGACGAGCAGAGCTGCTGGAAGCAGCCAGGTCATCTGGTGCCTCCGTGTCCTGCAGAGCACTGACCTGTGCCTTGGTGTCCCCCGGCCAGGGGACAGGCACACGTGTGATGTGCCCAGGCCTGGGGACAGCACCCCAGGAACTTCTCTCCAGCCACTCGCCACTAATTCTGGCTGGGTGCACGGTGTCTGCAGCGACCAGCTGAGGTGGAAAGCACGTGGCCAGGTTCTGCCGTGGTTTGGGTGACCGCCCGCCATGAGCGATGCCCGTACAGACCCTGGTTTGCAGCAGCAGTGGGCTGCCTGTGGGCTGCACAGATGATGCCCGTAACGGAGCCTGGACCGGCTCGGTCCATCACTTTAAAGCTCTCCAGGCACAGGGCACAGCATGTGGGTGAGGTTACGGTGAGGTGAGCAGCGTGGCCAGAGGAGCTGCCTCCGCCCCGTGCCCCCAGCTCAGAGCGTTTCTGCAGTTCCTCCGTTCTGAGGAGGACGGGTAGCGCCCAGCCTTGCTTTTACCCCTCGAAGACTGCACCTGGGGGGAGGTTTTGCTGCTTTCAGCGCAGACCTTGGCTACACTGCGCTCGGATGTGCCCAGCGATGCTTTAGGAGAAGTTACCGGAGCTGCGGGAGGCCGAAACGCTGGCAGGCATCTCCTTAGGGCGCACGTTAGACAGAGAGTTGTGCGTACGACACCGACGGTGGTCCTCGCCTGAGCGGTGGTTGCGGGGTTTCCACTGAGACTCCCCACAATGCGCTGACGCAGGGATGAGCGACCTGGTGCCTGGCGGTGCGCCGCCGTTACCCGTCTCCTTGGATGTGGGGCTCCTCGGTGGGATCCAGACCAAGCCCTGACTCTGAAATTCTTCCTCAGGCTTCCTCGTGTTGCACGTGGACGAAGACCACTGTCAGCAAGTGGACCTGGACCAACTCATTTCGGGTGAGTAAGTGCTGCTGCCCACAGCTTTCGCCGCTGGGGAGCGGGGACTCGCCTCTGCCCGCTGGAGCCGGAGCTCAGCCCCGAGAGATGGGGCTCCCCAGGCTCCGCTGTGCCCCAGGCTCCTGCTCGGCTCTCGGGGCCGGGCATGGGCAGCACCCGGGGCGAGGGGGGGATGCGTGGGGACGCAGGGAATGTCCCCGACCTCCTGGTCAGCCCGTGAAGCCAGAGCTGTGACCAGGACGAGCCCGGCACCCGCGGGCAGCAGGCACGGGGGGGCTAGAAAGCCAAGGTGCTGCGATGGGCCGAGGCCGTCGGCGCGGGGATGCTGAGATGGCGTCTGGTTTGCACCTTGCGGGCGTCCCGGGGCTGAGGTTGCCGCTCAGCCGGGAGCGGGGCTCGGCTGGTGGGTGCCGAGCGAAGCCCGAGCCCCGCAGCCGAGCACAGCCCCACCGGGCTGCACCGCCGGCTCCGGTCCTTGGCCGGTGGCTCCAGCCCTGGGCGTCCGTCAGGGGCTCACGGGGGCATTTGCAGTGGCTTAGCGTAAGCAGGAGGGGACTCGCAGCGTTTGTTTGTAACGTGTTAACCGTTAAAAGGCAGAGTTAAGGCTCGTTATGAAGGGCTAATAAAAAGTCGACTTGAAGCTGGTGGCATTTTGGAGCAGAGTTAAGTAATTTTCCTGGATTTCAGGGATTTTTTCCCTGTCACTAGTGACCTCATAGTATATAGTAATGCATGGAAACTTTTGGATTGTTCCAAGGGAGCTTAAAAAACACTAAAAAAGGAAAAACTATCTTTCCGTTGGCTCCCTGAGCCCTTCCAGAAGAAAGAGGCCTGTCTGTTTGAAACAAGTGAAAGATAATCTGCCTGCGTGTGAGTAATCGCTGGAGCGAGCGGGCCTGGATTGGGTTGCGCGAGCTTCCCGTGTTGAGTGGCTCGGCCGCGCGGGGTCCAGGGGGGCTTCGGCGTTACAGCCCGCCCCGGGGCACCCCCGCGGCTGGGCCCGGCGAGGCGCAAGGATGCCGCGAGCGGGAAGCAAGCGGGCACATAAATCAGGGGAGCCTGGCTCGCCGCAGGAGCGGGGGGAGCGGGGAGGGAGGCGAGGCCTCTCCTGCGCCGGGTAAACAAGCTACTGGAAAAATATTATTATACTTTTACTGCTAGGAAAAACTACCTGGATTGTTTTCTTACTACCGGGAGCTGTTCCAGGCATTAGGAAATCGTGCTGATAGGGGAGGCTTGGCCCGGCGAGCGTCTGCGCGGGCCCCCGGGGGCTCAGCTCCTGGCTCCGCTCCCCTCCCGGCCCCGGACCCCCGCGCTGGGGCCCTTCGCTCCCCGGGGCGGTGCAGGAGGAGCCCCACCAGCTCCAGCCCCGGGGAGCCCTCCCAGTCCCACCGCCCCAGGGCCAGGCAGGGCCAGCAGCCTCCGCAGCACCATCCTGCCATGGCATCGGTCCCCTGGCCTGCGGCGCTGGGGGCTCCTGGGGGGGCTGAAGAGGACTTAGGGTGCCCGTTCCCCCCGGGGGGTGTGACGGGGCTGGAGCAGGGGAGGGGGCTGGCAGAGGGGCCCGGCATCCCTGGGACCGGAGCGGAGTTTCTCCTTCCTTGTGTGATGGAGCAAAGCCAGGACGGGGCTGGGGCCGGGGTGGGTGGCCACGGCTCCGTGGCCCCTGGCATTGTCTGTGCTCTGCTCCTTCCAGCTCTGAACCTGCTCCTGAAGGACCCCATCCCCGCTGTCCGTGTGAAGGTGGCAGAGACGCTGGGCCGCCTCGTCAGGATCCTGTGAGCCCCGGGGCACCCTGGCTCCACTGCAGCAATAGTTGGGTCGGCTCCTCGCCACGAGCCCCACGGCCCGGGGCCCCCGCGGGCACTGACACGTCTTCCTGCATCGAGCACCCGGCTCGCCTGCCTCCGCTGCAGCCTCATCGTCTTCCTCTGCTCTCGCCAGCCCGCGGGGAGCCCACCCAGCCCAGCGCCTCTGCCGTCTCCCCTCCCAGCTTGGCCCGGCTGTGGCAGTGCGGTGGCCAGAGGACGCGGTGGGCACATGGCCCCTCTCTGCGGGCTGCTGCACGGGGTCCTGGGTGACTTACGGGACGAGCGTCCTGGCCAGGGGACCTTGGTGGCAGCGTGTGGAGGGAAGGGGCTGCAGCGGGGCTGGAGCCACGGGCAGGCAGCGTCCCCGGGCTCCCCACACGGCTCCCACTCCGTCGGGAGTAGGATGGAGCCTCCCCCCCCCCCAGCTGCCTCCAGCCCCTCGTCCCACCCTGCTGCTCCCCGATGCTGAACACGGGCCCTGCCCGCCCCCCCCCTCCCCGGGGCCCTACTCCATGAATGTGACCGTCCTCTCGACACACATGTATGTACATAAACATATTTTTAAATAAAGCTCTTTGCTCCTCGAGCGTTGTGGTGGGGTGGAGGGGAGGGGTACCCCCCCCCGGCCCCCGGCTGTGTGTGCTGCCGTGGTGGGGGCTTGGGAACAACCCGCTGTGCCGGGACCCCCTTTGGAGGAAGATGGTGGGTCTCTTTCCCTGCCCGTGCCAAAGGGGAAGCCTGGCGCTGGCCCTGGCCCTGGCTCTACTCATGGGCCCCCCCAGCACCTGGTCCTGCCCCCTGCGAGTGGCGCAGTGGTCCCCAACTCTCCCTGTTCCTTGTCATGGGTTTCTGTCCCTACACTGGAGCTCCCTGCTCTGGTCACCTCCGGGTTCTTTTTCTCCTCCGGGTTCTGGTCCTGTGCCCGTTCCTGCTGCTCCTGGCCTCACTCTGCTCCCCGGGCTCCTTTGCTGGGATGTTCTTGATAGAGGGGGGCAAGGGGCTGGGCGGTGCCTCTGGGGGCGCTTCCTCTGCGACCAGAAGCAGCTGAGGGAGGTGTGGGGTGGCAGTGGTACTGTAGTACAACCTGGCACCATCTTCCTGGCAGTGCTCCTCCTCAGCACTCTGCAGGGACACCTGCATCCGGGATCCAGCAGGACTTGCAGTGTCAGTGGTAGCCCTGGTGTCAGTAGGGCTCAGAGTGAACAAGCCAGGGCAGAGAAGAGCTGCTGTGAGAAAGGCAGGAGTGGTTCGTGCCCAGTGGTGCAGGGAGGGTGGAGAGGCCGCTCGGGGCTTGATGGCAGGAGGTGTTCTGTGAGCTTTTGGCCCTGGCATGGCACAGTGGTGCCTGTGGGCTCTGGTGCTCCCTCGGCTGCTGCCGCCGCATGGGGCCGGGTGGCTGCCGGGGCCTTCCCATTGCTGTGGGATGATCCTTCAGCCCTACCTGCTTCCTGGGCCGAAACAGCTCCGAAAAACTCGCACCACCTCTCCAGCTGTTCAGCTCTGGTGTGGCAGGGGGATTCCTGGGGTGACTGGGCAGGGAGCTGGGCTGCACCCGGGCTGGGGCTGCGCCAGGCCCTCCCTCCCTCCCTCCCTCCCCCCCCTCCTGCCAGCCTCAGGGGGCAATGGGGGGACCCCTCCCCTCCGCCTCTCCCCAGCCGCCTTCCACGCGTGAAGTGGAAGCCCTGGGTGGGCTCTTTGCATCGGGTTTGGTGCCAGCCCTGGCCCACGGCCCCACTCTGGACAAGCCGGGGTGCTGTGGGACCCCGCGGCGGGGGTCCTGCGGGGCGCTGTGTCCTGGGGGGGCCATGCTGGCTCCTGGCAGCCCCAGGGCCTGTGGGTGTGGGGACCAGGGAGGCTCCCGGCTGGATCCCCCCAGGCCCACGGCAGGGAGGGCCGGTTGCTGCGGCCATCCTGGCCTGTGGCCAGCGCTGAGCTCATGCACGGGATGAGCTCACGGTGGCTGTCGGACCGCAGGGTGCCGAGGGCAGCGCTTGGGGATCCTCTGCTGGGACCGTGGGCAGGGGCAGCCAAGGCTCTGCCCTCCACCCCAGGGACTACGGGGGGGTGGGTGGTGGTGTGAGTGATGCCGGAGTCAGAGGGGTGCTGGCGGTGGGGCCCTAACGCATTTTGGGCACGGCTGGGGCTGGCTGCTCGCCGTGCCCTTGCACCAAGTGCACGTGGGGCCAGCCGTGGGGCAGAGGGTGTCAGGGTTCCCGGTGGTGGGCGCACGTCCCGTGCCAGCCCCGGTGTGTCAGCAGGTCCCACGCCAGCCCTGGTGCATGTCCCCAGCCCGGGTACAGGGCTGGGACCTGCTGCAGCCCGGCAGCCACCGTGCCCCGGGGGCTGGCGCATGGTGGGGGCAAACGTGCCCACGGCCGGGGGGCACCGGTGCAGGTGTCAGGCGATGCCCCTTCTACCCCCCCACGGTGGCGGTGTGTGAGTGGGCTGGAGCTGGGGCGGGGAGGGGCGAATGGAGACCCCGGAGAGAGCTGCGATCAGCTTCATCCCATCTTCTGCCCACCCTTCCATCCCACCATCTGCCCTTCCCTTTCTCTGTCCCACCATCCTTCCCTCCTCCCGGGGTACTCCGGGGAGGGAGGGATGGTGACGTGCAGCCCGGCTCCAGCCACCGTGGTGGGGTGGCTTCCCCACAGAGACGGGGGTCAGCCGGGGCTGGGACAGGACAGGTCCTGTCTGCTCAATAGCACCGTGTGGGAGCAGCTCTCCCAGCCGGGGCCGGGGTGAGCTCCGGGGCTGGGCAGCGATGGTGAACACCGCAAGCGTGCCGGGGAAGGGCAGCCGTGCCAGCCAGAGGACGCTGCGGTGGGCTGGGGGAGGCGGCAGCACCGAGGGGGTTTTGGCAAGGGGATCCATGGCCTCGGTCAAGCCCAGGCTGAACCGGCAATGCAGGACAACACGGCGCAGGGCTGTATCCAAAAGAGTTTAATGAGAAAGGCCCCAGGAGTCTGTGCAGGAGCAGCAGTGACACTCCCGGCAGAGTGCGGTGGTCCCAGCGCTGCCCCTCGCCCGCAGGGTGCTGGTGTTGGGGGGCACTGGTGCTGGGCAGCAGCTACGCGTAGAGGCGGACGGTGCCGTCGGCACCGGAGGAGAAGACCCAGGGCTGGGTGGGGTGGAAAAGCACGTCGAGGACTCCCAGGTCCAGCGTCATCACGTGGCCCTTCAGCACCTTCACGGGCACCAGCAGCGGGTTCTGCAGCAGGTCGCTGTGGTGGAGGAGCCAGGTCAGCGCAGGGCTTTGGTTCCCTTCCTCCAACCTCCTTGGGGTACCCCCAGAGTCACCCCACAAGCGCTGCTCCCCCCGAGGTGCAAGCAGCACTGCACCCTCCCTGCCCAGCACCCCCCACAGGGCTCTGCCGCGCCGCCGCTTGCCGGAGGAGAGGGGACCCGACACCGAACCCCCATGGCTTCCCCCGCCACGTACTTGTAGACCATGCCATGGCAAACAATGACGGTCCCGTCGTCCGAGCCCGAGGCGAAGAGCGGGTAGTGCTTGTGGAAGGCCACGCTCCGCAGCGCTTTCTTGTGGTGCCTGCAAAGACGGCGGGCGCGGTGTCAGGGCAAAGGGCGGACGCTCTGTCCCACGCCCGACCCTTGGACGAGGTGCCTGGGTCTGCGCACGGCCAGGCTTTACGGACCCCGAGCTCTGCTGCAAATGGCCATGAGTACAGGAGGGGAGAGGGCAACTGGGACAGACTGGGACCTGCTCTGGGCAGCTCAAACCAGCCCAGCACCTCCTGTCATAGAGGCTTTCCCCCGCCCCAAGCCCTGGAAGAGCTGTGGTCACCGTCCCCCACCCCAGCACATGAGAGCCGTGCGACACCAACACCCTCGGCAGGGATGGCTGCTCCTGGCACAGCCCCGACGGGCTCCACCCTGCTGCCAGGTCCCAGGAGAGGGAACAGGCTCAGGAAGAGGCTCCATGGGGTTTTGGGGGGGGCTGTGGGCAGGTTAACAGGGAGCAGGCAGAGGCTGGCTGAGGCCCCGGGGCTCACCGCAGCATCTGGTAGGGTCTGACGGAGAGGTCCAGGTCGAACCAGGCCAGCTTGCTGTCGTAGCTGCCACAGATGATGTTGTCGCCTGCGAGAGGGAACAGGGTATTACTGGGGTTGCCAGCGAACTCCACGGTGTCCTGCCCGCACCCCAGGCAGCCTGGCTGAGTGGGACGCTCCGTACTGGCTTACAAGACCTGGCAGCTCCTTGGGAAGCACACAGGCCACCTACCTCCAGGGTGGATGGCCATGCTGGACACCCACTTGCAGTTCGTCATCAGCTTCTTGGTGAGCTCCTGCTTGAGGAGGTTGTAGACGCGGACGTAGCGCTGGGTGGCCACGAAGAAGTAGGGCCGGATGGGGTGGAAGAGCACGCACTGCACCAGCCCCTTGCTCTTGCGGAAGGGGTTCTGGCTCCAGCGCTTGCTGGTCTGGTGAATCAGCACTTGCATGTTACTGTTGTCAGAGACGACGCTGGCGAAGTAGTCGCCTTTGCCGTGCCAGGTCACCTGCTTCACGGCCTGCGGAGAGTGGGCAGGGGGACAGCCACGGGTCAGACCCACCAGCGGGACTGCCCCACGCCTCCCCGGGAGTCACCCACCACCCCAGGGAGCACACGCCTGCCCCGGGAGTCACCCACCGCCCCACGGAGCAGCCCCCCGCCCAGCCTGGCTCCCGCGGGGCTCCCCCATCCCAACCTTGCTGTGCTGGACGACCAGCCGGATGCCTTTGCTGTGCTCCTCCATGGTGGCCGTCACCCATTGCACGGGCTGGACCCGCTCCTCCTCCGGCGCCACGTAGGACTCGAGCAGCTGGTCGGTGGCCCCGTAGAGCAGCTTGTCCCCGAGGCAGGGGTTCACCAGCAGCACCGACTGCTCCCTGCAGTGTGGGACGAGCGTATGGGTCACGGCACCGCCGAGGAGAGGAAACCCCTCTGCAAGCCCTGCGCTGCCACGGGATGGCACCAGCTCAGGGTCGGGGCCACGGGGAGGGTGCTGTGGGATGCTGCGAGCAGTCGGGCCCTTCCGTAGGCCAGCAAAGCGAGAAGAGGGAGACTACGGGGGAGCGCTGTCACAGCCTGAATGCCCCAGGGAGGGTGCTGGGGACTGACTGGCTCCTCCACAGAAGAATGAGGGCCACCAAACGAAGCGGGAGGCAAGGTCACAGCGAGCAGAGGTGGCTTTGCACAGCGCAGTGTGGCCATCCTCGCTGCTGGGGGTGCCACGAGTTTACAGGCGCTCCTTGGAGGCTGGACAGGCTTTGGGAGAGGAAATCCAGCAACCGCTCCAGCTCAGGGAGCTGCCGGCTGGAGGATGACGAAGGCCACGCTGGGACACTCACACGCAGACGGCCACCAGGCAGATGGTGGGGTTGGGGTTCCAGGCGATGCTCTTCACCACGCCACCCACGTGCAGGGTCTTCATGCAGCGAGCCGTGCACACCTCCCAGAACCGCACCGTGCAGTCATCGGAGCCTGCGGGACAGGATGGGGTGGGCCAGGGCCCCGGCCAGGCACGGCTCCCCCAAGGGAGGCTGCGCTGGGGGCTGCCACACCTCGGCTCAGCAGCCGAAGCGCCAGGGCACGTCCCCAAGCCAGAGGGGAGAGCAGCCCCGTGCCCCGCAGCACTGCCCCTGCTCGCAGCCTTCGGGGAGGAGCGCTGGGAGCAGCAAGAGGGACGCAGCAGTGCCCCAGTGCCCGCAGTTCCCCAGCAGCTTCTCCGCATGACAGCACCTCCAGCACCACGAAGGCGAGACGTGACCGGGGGCTGCTGCTGAGAGAACAAGCCCCCACCCCGCTCCCTCCAGCACTGTGTCTCTGCCCGTGGTCCCCCTCCTGACACGCACGGCTCCCGGCGCAGCTGCCGTGCTGGCAGGGTGCCTGGTTTGGCTCGGCACGGCACGGCACGGCGCAGCCCTGTCTAGCTGAGAGATGCAGGCAGGCAGCTCCCCGGGCAGGCAGGTCTGGGGGCAGGCGCAGCGGGAGCAGGTAGCCGGCGGTGTGCGTGTGTCCCCGCAGGTCGGGTTATTTTTAACGCCTGATCTCAGCCACTTTCCCAGCCCGGGGCCAGGAGTTCCACGTTGTGCAACCGACCGACACCACGGCCACCGGGAGCTGGCAGCCTGGAAAACTCCAGCGCTATAAAAAGCACATGTGCCTTTGTGGGCTGTTAAACTGCCATCTGCTCTCAATCTCCAGCCTCCGGCTGGCCGCGCAGGGCTCCGCTCTTCACTCCTCCAGCCTCACTTTCTCCACTGCTGAGCCGGAGGGACGCAGGCTCCTGGGTGGGGTCCCGAGAGCGGCTGGAAAAACCCACGGAGCCTTCTGGCGGCAACGCGCCTTCCCGCAGGCCGGGGGACACATGCTGCTGGCTTGGGCAGCCGCAAGACTCCCAGGGATGCTCCCAGCCTCCTGCCCAGGCTTCCCCCAACAGCCGCGCACCAGTGGAAGGGGCTGGCAGGCTCCCCGGAGCCCGAGCGCTCACGGGAACCCCGGCTCTCAGACGTGCACAGGGTGGCAGCCTGGCTGCCCCGAGCCCCGCACCGACATGGGGTGACACCGGGACCAGCTCCAGCGCTGGGGCCAGGCCAGCAGTGCCCGGCGTGTCCGGGATGTCCCGGTCTGAGGAGCGAATCCTTACCCGACACCAGCCACTGCCCGCTGGGAGAGATGCTGAGGCAACGCACCAGGCTGGTGTGCCCGCGGTAGACCTGGGGAGGGAGACGGGAGGCGGGTGAGGGCCCCATGCAGCCCAGCGGCTCCTCTGCGGGGACCTCCCCGCACGGCCCCAGGTTCCTCGAGGAGGGCGAGGGGGCCTGGGGTCGTTTGTGTCTAGAGGAAAGCAGAGGTCTGCGTGCCGCCAGCCGCCCCTGCATGACCAGGCCTGGGGCCCCTGCTCTTTTCCAGGGGCAGGTCTCCGGCTCTGCCCATCCGCAGTGGCACTGATCCCAGTCCTGCCTCACCCGCTGCAGGCAGGACCCCACTGCCGCCTGGCTCTGCCCAGCACGGGCTGCAGGGCAGGTCCGCTCCCTCCGGGGCACGCAGGCAGCAGCTGTGCCCAGAACAGCCCTGACGGGTTGTTCTGGTCCCACTCCCGGTCCCACCAGGAGTGACTTGGGCACAGCCCTCTGCCACGGGCACGCACGGCAGCCCCGCTGGCTCCGCACATCCACTTACCAGGGCCTGGGTGGTCGGGAAGGGCTGCAGGTCCCGCGGCTTCGGCAGCTTGGGGATCAGGTCCTCTGGGTCCACGTTGACCTGCGAGAGGCAGGCGGTGAGACAGACCCAGGCTGCACCTCGGCCACCCCGGCGCGGCACCAGTGCTGGTGCCCTGCATGCACGGGCTGTACGGCCCCGCAGCCCCAGGGCAGGCTCCGGCTGGAAAGCCCAGGCTCGGGGCTCCGAGCCAGAGGGAGATCGCAGGACGTCAAGCCTGGGCATGGCCCCGTCCCAGCTCAGGAGCTCTGCGGCGAGCTGGGACTGGTGTTGCGGGGCAAGAGGCCATTAGGAGCAGCAGTTTGTCTCCCAGAGCATCGTGGTCCCCTGACCAGCTGGGTGGCATCAGAGCATACCCGGTTCGACCAGAGGCCAGTCTGAAACGTCCCCAGGACGCCCGGCTGGGGGGTGGGGGGGTAGAAGAAGCCCTCACCCTCATTTTCCTCTGGCGCGGGCAGAGGTAGAGGTCCAGGCAGCGCTCGAAGCGCTCGTGGATGAAGCGGGAGTAGGCAGGCACTGCCCGCAGGCACCGGTACTGCTGGGGCACGAAGTTCAGCTTCCGCTCGGCCGGCTCCTGCTGCTCCCAGGCCAGCTTCTGCGGGGCAGAGGGGGACAAGGTCAGCAGGGCTAGCAGGACCCCTGGACGGCGAGGTGTCGCTGCCCCCACCCCGACACATCCCCCCCGAGCCCAGCAAGAACCATCCTTGAGCTGCTTTCTCGCCGGCCAGCACCGTGCTGCTCCGCGAGACGCCGCGCTGACCCCCTCTGCCTCCAGCCGAGCCCTCCTCAGCCGGCCGGGGTTTTGCTGCCTGGTTTTGCCCCCCAGCCCCTGGGCTGAACGTGCCTCTGGACGCAGCATGCCAGGACGAATCCCGCACCAGAAGACCCCGCAGTAGCTTAGCGTGGAGGCCGTACCTTGCTGTCTCAGGGACACTCCGCTCCCTGGGAGGTGGCCCCACTTCTATTTTTATTCAGGGGGCTGAGGAACCTTTGCTGTCATTTTCCTTGCAAGGTCTCAACTCATCTCGACACGACGTGGTCTCTAGGGTGCCCCTCCGAGCCGCAGCGCTTCCCCCGCTGCCCTCCCCAGCACAGCACAGCCTCCCTCGGGTCCCGGCAGCCACTGAGCTCCCCGTGCGCCCAGTGCTCCCCGCTCACGGCCCCCCCTTACCTCCTCCTCGCTGAGCAAGTACTCGGGTGGGGGGTTGTAGGACTCCTCGTGCCCAGGCAGCTTCATCTTGGGGGCTGGGACGTGCATCTTGTGGCGGCCCAGGATGGAGTTGGGATCCTCATGGGCCCAGAGGTCGTAGTATGTAGGTGTGTCATCCTTGGGCTTACGGGGCTTGATCCAGCCCATCTTGATGGCGTGGACTAGCTTGGAGACCTGTGGGGCAGGGAGAGGTCAACCCCAGGAGCCCCAGGACTCTGCAGGCTCGGGGAGGAGGAGGTGTGGGATGCGGGGATGGAAACGAAAGCTGCCGAGCGCAGCTCTGCAGTCCTGGGAAGCCGGGGGGGCTGCACAGGACCGGAGGACTTGGCACGGGTTTACACGTGGACACAAACTGCTGCAGCAGGAACAGTCATGGGGCTGGGTGGGCCACGGCAGGGAGAGGAGGGACTGCCGGACAGGAGGGACTGCCGGACAGGAGGACAGCCACAGTCACCAGCCTTCAGCACCGTGGTCTGCGTGGGGGCTCCAGTCGCAAGCAGAGCTTGGCTTTGCGCTCCCAGCTCACCCAAGGTGCCGTCAGACCTCTCACCTTCTCCTTCTCGATGAGGGAGGGGATGAAGCTCCGCTTGTCTGCTGGGCGATTCGTCACCGGGTGGATCATGACCTCGTGGGTGAAGAAGTCAACGGCCGGCTGGGGAGACACAGACCCGTGTGGCAGTGGCAGCTGTGCTGCCCCTGCCCATCCTGGGGCGACCCAGCGCCCGGAGCAAGCGCAGAGGGTGTGCCATCACCCTACCTCGTAGGGATTGAAGTGGACATCCCCAAACTGCCCTTTCTGGAGTCGATGCACCAGGTCCACCTGCTCGTCCGTCAGCTTTATGTCTGCACCCGTCATCTTGTCCTGGACCGTTCGCCTGCAGGGAACCAAAGGGGACGGGGTTAGGGCTGGACTGCAGCGTCCATCCCTGACGGCAGTACCAGCCCCACTACCTCGAAGCCCCGGGCTCCCGAAGCCACACGCCAGGAGTCACACCGGGAGACCTCGAGGTCTCCAGTCTGTGCTCTACAGCCCTGGGCCCCGGGGAGACGGGGTGTTTCAAGCCCCAGTGTGCACATGTGTGGACTCACACACTCCACGCGGCGAGCACGTCGCACCGTGCATGGACGCGGCCCTCCCTGACGTGCTTACCAGTAGTCGGGGTTCTCCATCTTCTCCAGGAACATGTCTAGCTCGTCCTTGTTCCGGATGGGCTTGTAGATCTTCTTGCCCTCCAGGTTGTAGCCGATGTGGGGGAAGTCCTGGTACCACTCCATGGGGATGTTGCCCACCGTGTTGCGAATGTCCTGGAGGGGAGCGGAGGGAAGGTGGTGTGAGGGGAGGGCAGGGGACACCGTTTCAAGCAGATGCACCCCTGGGTGCTGGGGGGCGGTCAGGAAAGCCGTGCGATGTCCACCCCCCTGCCCAGGTACAGGCTGAACCCCACTGCCTCTCTTTTGCCCATTTGCAGGCACCGAAAAGCCGTAATGGCACCTGGGCCGGTGCTCTGCCTGCGGCTTGCAGCGCGGATGCCCCAAGCCCTCTCAGCGGGAGCGAAGCAAACCCCGGCTGCGAGCTGCTGACGCCTGCTGCCACGCTCCGCTGCCCCGGCACCCACACGCTGCTGGCGGCTGGGGTGGCACGGGAGCAGGGCTGCAGAAAGGGTCCCTGGGATGGGGAAAGCTGGGAGGGCAGTGACTGAACCCCAAAGCTGCCGTGGGGTGAAGGGGTCCGGCCTGAGAGCACACCTCCAACCCCAGTGCCCTGCACAACCACGGGCAGCCCAATGCCTGCCCGGAGCTGCGCTTCGTTAGGGGACGTGCAGCCCCTTCCTCCGTGCTTGGGGCAGAGGACGCAAGCGTCAAGGTAAGCAGCGCCTGGGCTCATTTACCGCGGCAGGAAGGGTTTAAAAGCCTTTTAATGGCTCGATGAGCGGGAATGCCGGAGCGCGGCGTTGGCTGCAGCCAGGCTTCAGCTGCCTGCCGGAGCGCGCGGGCAGGGGGCTGCGGGCGGTCAGCAGCGCCGCGGCTGAGCACATTCCTGCGTCCGTCCCGCAGACAGGAGCGCGCCTCACATTTTCCAATCGCCAGCTGCCAGGCCGGCTCCCCCTGCACACGCACGCACGCGCAGGCACACGCGCACCCGGCCAGCCGCTGCCTTTCTTGGCTGCTTGTACCGGGAGCAGGCAGCTGCCCCCAACGCGCCGGTGGCTTCATCCCCCCCCTTGGCTCCATGGCCAGCGGGGTCTGCACGTGGCCACGGGTCCCACAGCTCTGGGGCAGGAGCAGCCCCTGGCATCACGGTGCGCTGGTGGAGTGGGCCAGCCGGCACCGCGGCACGTTCCAGAGATGCTGCTGGGCTCCACATCTTCTGTCCCCGACACCGGTGGGGAGCGTGGGGGACGGCTGCCCCGGTCCCCGTGAGCAGCTCCCATGGGGACACGCTGCGGAGACGCGCTGTCCCTGACCTGCTGCGGTCCTTGGACCAATGGAGGTTGGGGGAGATGGGGACGGAGGAAACATCGGAGCTGCTCTGCTTCCCTTTACGAGAGACAGGAACCAGCCTCTGAAGGGCCTCCGGACTCCCACCGGCTCCGGCTCCCCGGCGGGACCTGCCACCCCAGTTGCCAAAACACCGAGGCAGTCCCGGTGGCGATTGGGCGCTTCTGTGGGCAACGCAGACCTCCAGACTCATCACCACTGACATCAAACCCACGGCGTGCCTCGGGGACGGAGTCCCGCATCTACGGGAGGGCAGGATGCGACCCGATGGGCAGGGGTCAGGCTGACACCGGGCAGGCGGTCCTGCCCGGCCCCCAGCGCCAGCCGCCGCTCCTCGCCTGCCCCGGCCGCATCCTGCCCCTCGGGGCTGGCGGGGTCGGGCAGGAGCGGGGAGCGAGGGCCCTCCAGCCTCTCCCAGCTGCCCCCGCGTTGCAGAACGCAGAGACCCCGTCCCCAATTACAGCCACAGAGGGAGGAAGGTGTGAAGGCGACCTGTGCCCCGTACACCCTGCAGTCAGGGGTCACCCTCGCCCCGCGGCACCATCTGGTCCCCATAAACACTTGCAAACCACACGGAGCCTCCCACGGAAAGGCGCCTGGAGCCCCGGGAAGGCGCCTGGAGCCCCGGGAAGGCAGAGCCGGCAGGAGCCCCCAGGGCGATGCCGGACCCATCCATCACTCTCCGAGCAGAGTCAGCGCAGGATGTTCACAACCCCTGCGGGGATCGGGGCAGGAATTTTCCCCCGGCATCAGCAAGGGCTGGCCCGGTCCTGGGAAGCCACCGGCATGGCCAGGACCCCGGGGGCTTCCTGGGCCACCTGGGACCAAGCTGGCAGAGCCCCTGCATCTGCAGGCTGAGCTCCCCTGGGTCGCTGCCCTCTGCAGCTGCCCAGCTGAAGCTCGTGCAGACAGACAGACAGACAGACACTGGGATGTTGGCTCTAGAATTCTCATCCCGTGGCTGGAAAGGCGTTATCCAAGAGGCCTCCGGGAGCCCAGCGCAGGCTGCTCTGCAGCCACCTGTCCCTGGGATGTCCCCAGGAGATGCCCGTGAGATGCCCACCGCTCTCCTGGCCGCAGGCAGCCAGGACACCTGCGCGGTGGTGCCAGCTCTTGGCCAGGCAGGACCTTGCAGCCGCCGCGTCTGCCGGGGCTGGAGCTGCTGCCTCACCTGGGGAGGAGATTTCCGCAACGAGCAATGGGGCAGCGGCCGCCGGCTCCCCGAGGGGCTGCCAGGGAGAGGCCGGAGTCCCCGCAGGCGCGGGGACCGCTCCATCCGACCGCCTGCTCACAGCAGCCCCCTGGACCTGCACAGGACGAGGGAACGGCGACGGTCCGTGACAACCGACACTTGGTGCAGGCTCCTGTTCTACAGCCTTCAGCTGTAGAGACACAGTCAGCGCAGAGACAAGCAAGTATTTTTAACACCCCGGGCTGCTGCGCAGGGCGCGCTGCCTTGCCTGGAGCCTGGAAACCCAGACTGGGCGTCTCTTCCCGAAGGCCGGCTCAGCTCCGCCAGGAGCTGCGGACTTGAGGCAGGAATCCCTGGGCGAAGCTCTTGCCAGGAGCACAGACAGGATCCCAGCAGGCCTGGAATATTTTCCCCTCAAACGCGAGTCCCAGGGTCCCGTGCTGGCCACGCGGGAGCACACCCCGGCTGCACGCTGCGAGGGCGCTCGGACCTCCTGCCCCAGCCTGGACCACGGAGCGGGATATGCCCCGTGTGGCACCGGCCAGGCAGCGCCCGTCGGCATGGCTCGGCAGGGATGCGCTCAGTGCCGGCAGGATGCCACAGGCACTCGTCCCGTCCCCGGTGCTTACGCGCCCCGCACAGACACCCCAGTGACTGCTGGGGAGGGCTCTGGGAGGCACCGACCGGGCGTCCCTGGCTCTGGGTGTTCTGGGGCAGGGAGCAAACCCCAGAGCACTGACGGTGCCGTCAGGTAGGTCAGGACCGGGGTCTCAGTCACGACAAAATCCCGTAGGGATATACAGGCCTGGGGCCACCACGGGAGGACGGCAGGGCTGCGGCTGCCCCACGGGGCTGCTCCCCAGCAGTGGGATCCATGTCGTCCCCCAGCCCAATCCCCAGCAGTGGGATCCACGTCCCTCCCAGCCCTGAAGCACGGAGGAAGGAGCAAATTCCTCCCAGACGCAGTTTCTCAAGGGTGCTGAAGAAGCCCAGTAGCGACAAACCTGTCCCTCCCCTCCGCTCGCCTCCCACCCACCCACTCGGGCAGCGCGGCTGCCTCCCGTGTCGTTAACACATCGCCTCCGGCGAGCTGCGTCCTCCGAGCGAGCGCGGGGGAGTCTGGAGCCCCGAAGCGAGGGACTGCCGTCACTCAGCCTCACGTCTGGAAGTTGTTCTTGGATGGGCCCTGGGCATTCCTAGACGCACATTCCTGGCAGTTGGAGAGCCTCGTAGGAAAGATTCTTCTCTTGAAAATATCCGGTCCACGTGGAGGAGAAAGGGGCCGGGGCAAGCTCAGCCCTCCCACCCCCACCCCGGAGACCACGGCAGCGTGCCCGGGTGCTGGTGGGGCGCT
Organism: Gavia stellata; assembly: GCF_030936135.1. Classification (NCBI taxonomy): domain Eukaryota; kingdom Metazoa; phylum Chordata; class Aves; order Gaviiformes; family Gaviidae; genus Gavia; species Gavia stellata. Next base: position 181,737 of record NC_082596.1, on the reverse strand, counting down.
GGGGATCCCAGGACCAGGGCAGGAGGAGACTCATGTGCCCCCTGAGACGACCACAGACCAGACTCCAGCGGTGCTGGAGAGGGCTCCGCACCCCCAGCGGCACTTCCCGCAGGAGTGGGGTCCTCGAGGGGTCCGGCACGAGCACCGGGCACCTTCTGTGGGGAGGGAAGCTCCGCAGAGCCCGGGGTCACGGTGTCTGCAGGAAAGCCACCCCAAGCACCCCACACTCTGCAGGGCTGTTAGCTGGGGAGGGCAGGTCCCGAAGTCGGGGAGAGGCAGATTTAAAAGGGGCCACGACAGCCCAGCTGCACCGCGGCCCAGCACCTCGGTCCAGGGAGCAGGGCGAGGCAGGCAGCCGCTGCAGGCAGCACCTCCTCGGCAGCGGAGCAGTGGCGTCATTGCAGGCAGCCAGGCCAAGCTTCCAGGTAATAAAGCCGTGGCAGGGGATGGATCGCAGCGGGGAATTTCAGGCTCCTCGGCCACGGCTCTGCAGCTGCGGCCTCCCCAGGAGAAGGCGCCTACACCGGGCTCTGCTGGCCTGCCAGGGCTGGGAAGACGATGCCCAAATCGGGACATCATGGAAGCTCTCCGGGAAGCCAGGAGAGCCACAGAGCCAGGGGTTGGGATGCTATGATCTCCAGCGCCAAACGCTTCTGCTTATTTAAGACCAGAGCTTTCCGAGCCTGTGTCAGGTCTGGTGCTCTGGCCCGACCCGGGGCTGAGCGTCACCTGCACACAGGACCGCTCTCCATCCCGGTTTGGAGCCGGAGGAGCTGGGCCGCAGGGAGACGGACGTGCGTCTCACCAGGAAGGACAGCGCAAGGAAAGAGCCTGGGGACTGTGCTTGGATAGAAGGTGCTAGAGAAAAGCAAGATCGTTTGCGGAGCTAAACGAAAGCAGATGCCTACAGGAGCCTGGGTTTCCAAAGCACACATGGTGAGCGCCCAGCGCTGTGGAAGGAGATGACAGTGGCTTGGATTTCAGAAGCTGCTGAGACTGCTGATTGACTGTGGTAGCACACGGCAAAGGTGAAAAACACTGGCTCGGAGCGACAACACCCCACGCGGAGCTCCTGCCGGGGAGCGCGCTCGGGGGGATGCACTGCTCACCGCCGAAACGGAGGGGAAACCCGAGACTTCGTGGAAAATGGCCATTCCCATTTCTGGCCGAGTTAAAACGTCGCTTATCAACACACCACACAAAGTGCACTCGAGGGCCGTGACGCGGCTGTACCAGCGGAGCAGTGGCGTCTCGCCCGGCTGTCCCCGGGGCTGCGTGCAGGCAGGGCTGGAGCTGCCGCTGTTGCCGATTGCCAGTCCCCCCCTCACCAAAAGCAGCCGGTGTCCCTCCCGCTGCAAGGGGAGCACAGTCCATCGGCCTCAGCCCGGCCCACCCTGCTGCAGCCCCCCAGGCTGCGGGTTTGCAGTCGCCCTGCGAGGGGACGCCGCTGCCCTGAGGGTCCCCCGAGCAGGGCCAAGTGGCAGGAGCTCTGCCGGGCCGGGAGATGTGCCGGGGCTTGCGGGAAGAGCAGGCTTTCTCCGGGCACCGATGCCCTCCTTGTGCAAAGGCAGAGTGTGCAGCTGAGGGGGGCATGCTCCCACCGTCACAACTCATATTTTACGAGGTTACAGGGCCAGGGCAAGGCAGCTCGGAGCTGAGGCTCAGGCACAGCCTGCTCCGGCACTCGGAGGTCCACAGGTTCCCCGGCCCCATCCTGGCTGCGGGGTCCCAGACCCCGTACCTTAGGGACAGCTCCGTGGCCCGGGATGCTGCAGGGATTCCCATGTGCCTGGCCCCGGAAAAGGAGGCTGACGGCCTTCACCGGGGCCGAACCGCCCTGCCTGCCCTCTGCCTCTGCACCAAGGGACCAGCTGGGCCAGCAAGCTCCGGCGCAGCCTTGCAGCACCTCCGTGGCTCCGGGCCCACGATCTGCGCCATGAAATCGAGCGGCCCTGGGGCTGGACCGAGCCTGCCTGGGGCTGCCAGCCAGCCAAGAGCCTTGCAGAGCAAAGCCGGGGCCGGGTCGCAGGGCTCTCCCCGGGAGCCTCTAAGCTCACCTGCAGAGCACAGAAAAGCCCTGGTGTCCTTTGGTCCCCGGTCCGGGCACAGACAGCCAGGACTGCCCCGCTGAAGCGGCAGCCGCGGGGGGCCCATGGGGACCCCTGCTCGTCCCCCCCAAGCTCTCCGTCCCCAGAGCAGTCTGCCCGAGCTGCCGGTGTGTGCACGACGAGCCGGCGCGGGAAGGGGAGCAGGGGGTAGTTTGGGGCGGGTTGCAAAGTCGACCCTGCCAGACGGTGCCGGCTTCGGCGGGCTCAGCAGAGCCAGCGCGGTTACGGGGATGGGTTATGGGGACGGGTTATGGGGACGGGTTATGGGGACAGGTTGCGGGGACAGGAGCAGGCTCTGCACCCGCACACACCTCTCGGGATGACAGAGACACAAATGCCGTTCTGGATACCTAGGGAGGAAATTAAAGCAAATTAAAGCAGCAGGCGCGCACCAGGCGGGAGCTTGGGCGGAGGTGTGGCGGCGGGCAGCTCCTCAAGGGTTAATTCCTCCCTCTCTGCCCCATTAGCAGCAGCAGGATGGATTTGGTCATGCTGCGGGAAGGGGAGGGAGAGCTCGCAGGGGCTCTCTTTGCAGGGACTAATCCTGAGCAGGAGCCTGTCTCCCCAGCCCCGGCCCGGGGGTGACGCAGCCCCAGCCCCAGCCCGGTCCCCGGTGCGAGCTGCCCACGAACCCCGCAGGCGCGGGGCCGGGGGAGCCCCCCTCCCGCCCCGGCACGTAGGGTCCTCCGGGGACCTCTGGGAGCCCCCACGGACCCCACCGCCGGTGCCCACCTCCCCGCAGACCCAGGCCCACGCAGGTGCCGGGCGAGGATGCTGCCCGAGTCCCCGTGTGCCCGCCGCGTGCCGGGCCGGCGGCCGAGGCCGAGGCTCGCAGCTGGCAGGCGAACCCCGGCAAGCGCTCCTGTCCTCGCCACGCCGGCCGCAGCCCCCCCGGCCGCAGGCAGGACCCCAGGCCGAGCCCTGAAGGGTTAAGTCCCCTGCGGGGATGGAGGGTGAGCTCAGGTAGGCGTGAGCCTCTGGGCTCTGGAGGCTCCCACTTCCAGAGCCGGAGCAGGGCTGCCTGCCGGAGCCGGAGGAGGGGCCTGGCTGACCACTGCTGCTGCTATAAAACTCCCCGCTCCTGCCACACTCGGCGTCTTAAGATGCACATGTGTGGGGAGAGGAAACAGGCAGCCCTGCCTGTGAGCAGCCCTTAACCCCTTCTCCGCAGAGAGAGCCGGCGGGGAGCTGGGGAGGGGGAACCCCCTGCCCGGGGAGGGCGAGCGAGCCGGGGCTCCCCGGACCCCAGCTGGGGAAGCAGCATGAGCTCCTGGAGCTGAGGCCGCCCGCAGCAGGAGGAGGTCGGCAGAGCGCGGCGGTCCCCACGCGGCTTCCCCGGTGTCCCCTCGCCGCCCAACATGTCCTTTGCCATGCTGCGCTCGGCCCCCAGCCGGTACCTGTACCCCGAGATCAGCATGCTGTCCGAGGACGAGGAGAACGGCAGCGAGAGCTCCGGCTCCGACGAGAAGCCCTACCACCTGGACGCCGACGGCTACGGCATCAAGGCCAGCAAGCGCAGGAGCGGCAAGAAACCCAACCGGATCAACAGGGAGCCCCGGCAGCGTCACACGGCCAACGCGCGGGAGCGTGACCGCACCAACAGCGTCAACACCGCCTTCACCGCCCTCCGCACGCTCATCCCCACCGAGCCGGCCGACAGAAAGCTCTCCAAGATCGAGACCTTGAGACTGGCCTCCAGCTACATCTCCCACCTGGGGAACGTGCTGCTGGTGGGGGAGGCGTGCGGGGACGGGCAGCCCTGCCACACCACCCCTGCCTTCTACCACCACGGCGGCAGCAGCCCCCCCGCGCGCGACACCGAGAACTCCCAGCCCAAACAGATCTGCACTTTCTGCCTCAGCAACCAGAGGAAGCTGGTAAGTGGCCGCTCGCGCCGTCCCCGCGGGGCTTTCGGCTGGAGGGGGCTGCGGTGGGGGACCCCCGGGTGTCCCCAGCCGTGGCCGCGTGAGGAGGGGGTTAGGGAGCACCGGGGCACCGGCTACGGCTCCGCTGCTGTCAGTGCGAGCCAAGGGGGAGATGGGATGGCTGGGAGAGCCGAAGCAGCTCCAGTGGGAGCTGCATCCACAGGAGACGGAGAGCGCGCCAGACCCCGTCGGCGAGTCCAAAACCCAGGCATGGAAAATACGGTGCCTCCCTCTAGCACGTCCAAATTTGCTGCCCAAAGTCCCTGGCAGCTGCGTCCAAATCTCGCACGCGTTCGCTGAAAGGCAAAGGGACAGGAGAAGGGGAAACTCTCCGAGGGTGAGAAACGGATTTTAGGAGCTGGAAATGAGAGGCACAGGGAAAGTAAGAGTCTGGAAAGAGTCTGCGTCTCCCCTCCGGCAGCATCCAGGCAGCAAACGGAGAGGCGAGAGCAATTTGGGCGCAGGGCTGGCCACAGCCAGGGCTCCCAGCGCCCCGATGCCGGCGGCTGGTGGCAGGGCTGGCTTCCCGGGCTGGTCCATCCGCCTGGGTGAGGGCTGCGCTGGCTCTGCGCACCCAGCCGCGGGCCTGGTGTGCCGGGGAGCCGCGTTGGGACAGGGCTGGGGGGAAGCCGAGGTCAATGCCACGGCACGTAGGTTCCCCTCAAGCATCCCGGAGGATGGCGGGGACCCGCAGTTCTGCCCGTGAGCACTTGGGAAGCGGGGCGGCTGTCCCAGCTCGCCAAAGGCCCCAGCGGGTCTCTACCAGCAAGAGGGAGCCGTAATGTCCCGGCCAGTCCGGTTGACCCGGTGTCCCCCGCTCTTGGCTCTCGACCTCGTGGCTTTAGGGGAGCGCTCTCCTCTCAGTGTCCCGGCAGGCAGCACCGCCTTGTGCCAGGACCAGCCTTCCGCAGAGGCTGTCTCCGTGCCCACCTGGCACCGGCTCCAGCCATCGCCTGCCCCGTGGCCCACGGCTCCGGTGGGGTGGGCACCACTGCCCACGGAGGCTGAGGGGGCAGGTGGAGTAGGACAGGAGCCGGGCAGCCGGACAGGGAAAATCCAGCCTCTGCAGCAGCTCTGCCGAGGCTCCGGGGGCCGTTTGCACGAGTGCCACCGGCTGGGAGAGGCGGCCAGCGGTTGCCTCCCCGGCACAGCCCTGCCTGTCCCGGCAGACCTTCTCCGGCGGTGCCGGGAAAGCAAACCCCCCTGGGTGTGCCGTGCAGGGCGTCAGGGCTGCAGCCTTTCTCAGGGCTCTCCTGACGTACGGGGCAGCTCTTGCCGCGACCACAGAGCCCCGGGGGAGCCGGGGCTGAGGGAGGAGGCGGCTGTCAAGAGCCTCAAGCCCTGCTCAAGAAGGCTGTGCTCTGGGTGGCTGCGTTTTAAAACCTGTTGGTCGCCGGCACAGCGCAGATGGTCTCTGGCAGGGTAGAAGTAAAGGAGAACGCAACCGCCGAGGCAGAGGTGTCGGGATGGCAGCCGGAGCCGTGCACGCTCCGCCGTTTGAACCCGTTTAACCCCGATGAGTAACGCCCTGAAGAGGGAGAAGTCTTTGTTAAGGATTCAAGGCTCATTAAGCATGAAGCCGTGGCGGTAAAACCAGTCACGAGCAAACTCTGACAGCTTGAGTCTTTCAGAGCAGGAAAACCCCAAACCCTGTTAATCCCCCTCGCACATCCTTTCCAATCCATTAGAGAAGGAGACAGATCTGGGAGCAGCCGGCAGGAGGGAACAACGTCAGGAGCCTTTGCATGTGCTGGGATTTGCACTGCTAAACCGTAGTTCATCAAAGACGAACACACGGGGCTCTTCCCGCTGGGCAGTGGAGGCCGAGTGCTTCCCCTGTCCGTAGCCTTCACGAGCACCAGCGTCAAGTTCTCCCCAGCGGGCGACCACCGGCTGCAAAGTGCCCTTGTGCTCCAGCAAACTGCTCAAGCCAGTATTATCCCACTTTAGAAACAGAAGCTGCAGGTGGGGAAGCTCCTACAGGGCTGAACTGGAAAACTCCCCCGCCTTCCAGTTACCAGCCTGTTGGGAAACCTCCTGTAACAGCTTCAAAGATCGAGAGTTCTCTGTCTCTTCTGCTGGTATTGCCACTTTCGCACCAGCTCCTGTCAATTCCCATTGCCGCTTTTGCATCAGTGCCTACAAATTCCCATCAGTTCCTATAAATTCCCATCAGTTCCTATAAACTCCCATCACCACTTTTGCATCGATTCCGATAAAATCCCATCGCCACTTTTGCATCGGTTCCCAGCACGGACTCCGGTGCAGGGGCAAACCCCAGGACAAGAACGTCTGTGCCAAGGCGCGTGGAGAGGGTAAGCCGTGCAGGACTCCCGGGCCAAAATGGGCCTCCTCCCTTCCTGCAGCATTTTGGGATAAACCTCCCCAAGGTTAGATCCTCAGCGGCCGTCAAAGGGGACAAGATACTTCGGTGTGGCCGAGAGATAAGCCAGGTCGGGCTCATGCTGGGAAGAGGGGACTGAACAGACCGTGCCTGCGCAGTGCACTTGGTCTGTGCTTGAGATTTTACAGCCAGATAACAACTCGATAGGTTTTATTGTGTGTTAAAGGAATAAAATAAACCATCTTTTATCAGGAAGGTATTTTGACAAATGGTGAGGAAATGAAAGCAATCTCCTCTGGAGCTGCAAACACAGCGCAGCTGGGATCGCACAGCCCGGCTGACGCTGGGTGGAAGGGACCCTGCCTTGGCTCTGGAGAGCCAGATGGCCACCATCCCGTTCGGGAGAAGCCAGCTCCACGCGAGACCACTCGCCTCGCTGGGGGCTCACAGCCGAGCCAGCGCCAACGTGCGTGGCAGCTCCAGCCCTTCGCCCCGGCGCTTGCAGGCTCGGGAGCTCAGCGAGCGACAGCGCGCAGCCCCTCGGAGACCCCCTTCCCACTTACCCGTCCCACGAGGGAAGGAGGCAGAGCCACTTCTCTCCCAAACAAACGCGCCGAGCTCCGCTCCACGCTGAGCTTACAGGAGAGCAGCTTGATCGTATCAGAATATAAATTATCTTGCGCTGCTGGGTGCTCAGGTCAAAACAGCCCGTCCGCCCCCGTCAGAAAGGGCTGCTTTTCCACCATGTCTTTTTTGCTCACATGTAATGATGCCGTTTCAACCAACGCGACCTTGTGGTACGTGATTCTGTCCGTCTACGGCTTTCTAGGCTTTGCCAAAGAAAGAGTAACCTCGTGAGGGATCTCCTTCACGGTGCTCCCAAGCGAGCCCCTGCACCGTTTGCCCCTCTGTCACCATTTTGCACCGGACGTGCCATGCAGCTCCCCCCGAGAGCCGGCCAGCCTGCGGCAGGAGACACCCCAGCCTGCGGGCACCTGCTGCGGCCGGCTCTCCAAAACCTCCTCCTTCCCAAAAGGCCCAAGACACGCCGCGCCTGCCCAGCTCCCAGCCCGTCCGCAGCCTCCGACCGTGCCGGGCACACCACCTCCGTCGTGAGCCGTGGGAGGCTGCACCCAGCCCGTGACTCCGAGGGGGAAGCCGATGCCACGGCTCCCCTGGTTAACAGCCTGACGCGCTCTAGAGGGGCAGGAGATGTCACGCGCGGCACTGAAGCCCCACGAGACAGCGCGGGCAGAGGCCAGATGCCACCTCGTCCCCGGGCACGCTGGCCGGGCAGGCAGGAGCAGCAGGGAAGTTGTGGGCAAGCATTTGTGGTCGCTGTGAGCGGGACCGGTTGCAGGGAGGGGAGAAACGGGATGGAAGGCGTGAGCTGCTGTGCGGAGGCTCTTTCTAACGAGAGGGGTCACGGGACGGAGCTCGAGAGGGATGTTTGGGGTTGCTGGCTGCTGTGGGCACCCCAAGGGACAGCCGAGTAGGGCAGCAAACTTCCTGAGAACCCCTCCTAGCCGGGCCTTCGCCTCGTCCCACGTTCGCTGGCCAAGCAGCACCCCGGCGGGCAAAGGGGCTTGTCCAGATCCATGCTGCGTGACTCGGCCTCGCCTCGCACCCAGGCACCCCGACGCTGCCTTCTCCCAGGGAGTTTCCCGTATCGGGCTGAAACCAACACCATCTCCCTGGAAAGATCCTTCTGTAAAATGACTCAGGCGTAGGTGTCTGCCGCCCGCCGGAGAAAGGCTGAGCTCTGCCAAAGGGGCTGCCTAGGCTGGCGGCTGCTCAGGCTCCCGTCAGTTCCCCCGGGTCCAATTAAAAGGCCAAAAACCCCCATGGGGACAAGACCCTGACGTAAGGAGGAGGGAGGGGAACACCGTACCGGCAGGAGCATCACACTTGCCACGGGTGCTGCAGGACAACGTGTGGGTGGGTGGCAGCGACGGACGGGACGGTCCCCGGCATTGCCGTAAGCGAGCGCTGGGAGAGGGGGCCCGGGGCCATGGTGCCCCGGAGACCCCATCCCTGCCAGCCCGTGGAGGGGCTTGTGCTTCTCCAGGTTTTCCTTTGTGGCTGTTCCCTGGGCCACCGTCCCCCCCAGGACACACAGTGCTGGCAGGGGCAAAACAAGACGTTTCTTCTCCACTGACCGTATCGGCTGGGGAGCTGCTGGGAACAGCCACGGCTTGGGGCAGCTCGCAGACCGCCTGCGCTGGGGCATGGACTGGGCTTGATTAAATGCCAGAAAGTCCAAATCCAAGCAAAGCCTCTTGCTGAAACTGTTCCGGGGCTGAGGATCCTCACAGTGTCCTCTGCGTGCCGACAGCCCTCAAAAAGCGCTCGTCCCCACTGCCTGCGTCGCGTAGAGCTGTAAAGGACGGAGGGGCGAGCGGGCCTGGGGACACCAGACGTGAGGGCAGAGGCGGGGGGTCACCCCGAGCAGTCAGTGCCGGGATTGCGCGCTGGTTAAAGTGACGAGGGACGAGTGTCCCGCATCGGCCACTCCATCTTCTGGAGCAGGAGCATGCATTTGCATGGAAAGCAAACTGGGGAGGGGGCATGGAGACCACCTGGGAGCTTAGAGGTGTCGCAAGGGCGAGCACGGCTGAACCCCCCAGCCCGTTTCGGGCTCTGCAGCGGGAGCAAAGGCTGCCCACACCCCGCTCCCCGGAGGGCTGGCCTGTCCCGTCACCCGTGGGGCCGGAACAGTGCCAACGGGTACCCCGTCCCTTCCCAAGCCGCAGCGGCAGCAGAGCATCCAACCAAAGCCAGCAACGCAGAGCCATGCCCCGGCTCGGGGCGCAGGCAGAGCGGTGCTGAAGCCCCCCCTCAACTTGAGGGCAGGATGGGTGAGGAGAGGCTCGGGGTACGGAGGTACGGGGTACCTGCTCGGGGTACAGCGGGATAGCCGCTGTGCGTGCACGCTGCCCCGTCCCACGAGGAGGAGACAGAGGGGATCAGACGGGGGACCGGGGACCACCAGCTCTGTGCAAGGGGCCGGGGCAGCTCTAGGTCCCCCTGCCACCCCCGAGGGCAGAGCAGGCAGGCAGGCAGGGAAGACCCGGGTGCCGCAGGCTGGTCCGTGCCTTGCCGTCCCCAGAGGATGTACGCTCCTCGAGAGGAACGGGCATGCGGAGGAGCGGGGCCGTGGCACTCCCCGGAAGAGGGGAGAGGAGGGTGACGGCTGTGCAGACCCCCAGCTCCGGCATGACGCCCGCCCCGGCGGGGGGCACGTGGGGCAAGTGTGGCAGAAGCCCTGCAGCAAACTCCTTCAGAGCATCTCCCAAACCCGCTCCAGTCCCAAGATAAGGGAGCAGAGAGGAATTCCCAGCAGAGGTAAATGCAGCAGGGCACAGGGCTGGAGCAAAGCAACGAGAGGACTGGAGGTTTCCCTGTGCGGCTAGGACGGGACCCACGGGAGGGGCTGAGGCAGCCACGCAGGAGAGCAGGGGTCTGGGTGGGGGTTAACCTGGCCCGCGGGGACCTGTGGGGCTTGGCACGAGGGCTGGGGCTGGTAGGAGCCCTGCCAGCACAGCCGGCATCGGCATCGCATCGGCATCGCATGGTATCGTCGCGCTGAGCAGGAGGGGACGAGGTGGGCAGCGGCCAAGTTCTGGAAAGGCAGCGCTGGATCTGGCTGAACCGCCACCGCCACCCCCGCCGTAGGCACAGGAGAGCTCAGCAGCACCGGCGGGCGAGGGAGGGGGGCAGCAGGTCGCAGGGGGTTTTGGTGAACGGACCTCGTGCGGCCGCGGGCACCTGGCTCAGACCTGCCGAGCGGCTCTGAGAGCGGGTCGCCGGCAGCTGTTAATGCTCTTGTCCCTCGGGAGGCAAAATGCTGGCAAAGGTTTTTCAGGGCAGCCTCGACCGAGCGGGCTTGTGATTCAACACTAAGTGAGGAACTCGCAGCCCGCGTCAGGGGCAAGAGCGGCGGGGAGGGGGGGGAGAGGAGGAAGGAGAGGAGGAGCGGGATGATGGGTTTGGGCAGAACCTGCTGATCCTGTCGCCCGCTGCTTGCCTGCACCCCTGGGTTTTATTGCTGTTGTAGCAAAACCGCTGGCAGCCACCTCTCCTGCGGCGCAGAGTGCCACGCTGGATGCAGCCGAGGGCCAGCACAGGAAGGGCTGAGCCGCGCCGCGCACCGGGTGCTCTGCGCAGAGCACGGGGAAAGCCGCCCTCGCTCCACCGTGGCTGGCAGTGCCCTGCCCGACGGGTCTGGGGAGGCGACTGGAGCTGCAGGGCACCCCACACTCGGGGCAGCCGCTCCGGGCTCCAGCGCAGGCGCGGGTGAAGCTACCCGGGGGCAGCGCCAGGGCTCAGCCTCCCCGGCCCCACGGCCGAGCCCCCCTGCCCTCGCCCCAGGCACAGCGAGGCGAGCTGGGGAGCTCAGTGTCCCCGTCACAGCGGCCTTCCACGGCACGGCTCTCCACGTCCCTCCTGCCACGACCCACAGCAGGGTCACCCTGCCGCCAAGCCCGCGGGACACTTGGCGTTAGCCAGCGGGGACTGGAGTCTTGACCTGCCTGCAGGTTTTGTGTAAAAAAGACCCATAATTTGGGCATAGGATGGCACGTCAGCAAGGAGCGCTGGGCTGTAGGGACAGCGACGGTGCCGGGGAGCGGAGGGCTCCGCGTTCACCCCCCAAAAGTCTTCTGCAAGTGCGGAGCCGTGAGCGGGCAGCGAGCTGCCCAGAGCCATGGGCAGAGCCCAGGAGCTCAGTGCCTCGCCCCAGCGTCGTCCCCCCCCCACTCCCCCCACGGTATCTACAAGATGGGACCGCTCCGCAGCCCTGTAATTTACTGTTCCTGCTGCACTTAATGGCAGCGGAAAGGCAAGGTGATAGGGGAAAAAATATGAGGCGGGATTTTCCGAATCCCCATTTCCTCTCCAGACAGCACAAGAACTCCTGGGGCCTGAACATCTGGGAAATTTAATTTTACCATTTCTGAGCTGAACTCCCCTTCCCCTCCCCTCCCCACCCCCGGTAACAAAGGAAGAGTCAGAGCAGGGGCCGCACGTGCAGCCGTGGGGGAGGCTGCACCGCAGCGAGCCCTGCGGACCTGCCCAGGGACGTGGCCTCGGCCGGGCCACGCTGGCAAGCCACAGGGCAGCAGAGGAGAGGTGGGAACGTCACCTAACATCTGGTCTCCGTGCGGAGAGACCTGCACCCAAGGCGGTCAAACCCTAGACGGCCACGAATCCCATCAAACTGGAAATGAGAAGCAGCAGCTCTGCCTGCGCACACCTGGCTGCGGCAGCGGTGGTGCTGGTGGTGGTGGTGGTGGCAGCGATGGTGCTGGTGGTGGTGGTAGCGATGGCAGTAGTGGTGGCAGTGATGGTGGTGGTGGCAGTGGTGGCAGTGATGGCAGTGGTGGTGGCAGTGATGGTGGTGGTGGCAGTGGTGGCAGTGGTGGCGGCAGCGATGGTGGTGGTGCCAGTGATGGCAGTAGTGGTGGCAGTGATGGTGGTGGTGGTGGCAGTGATGGTGGTGGTGGCAGTGGTGGCAGTGATGGCAGTAGTGGTGGCAGTGATGGTGGTGGTGGCAGTGGTGGCAGTGATGGCAGCAGTGGTGGCAGTGATGGTGGTGGTGGCAGTGATGGTGGTGGTGGCAGCAGTGGTGGCAGTGATGGTGGTGGTGGCAGTGGTGGCAGTGATGGCAGTAGTGGTGGCAGTGATGGTGGTGGTGGCAGTGGTGGCAGTGATGGCAGTGGTGGTGGCAGTGATGGTGGTGGTGGTGGCAGTGATGGTGGTGGCAGTGATGGTGGTGGTGGTGGCAGTGATGGTGGTGGTGGTGGGTTCTTCTGGTGCCTGGGGAGCACAGCCTGACTGGCAGCCTGGCTGTCACCGCGGAACCGGCCGGGAGGACTCCGCGATGGCGCAGGAAGGTTTCCTGCAAGCCACGGTGGCGACCTGACGGACAGGGACGGATTAGCATTTTCAAGACCTCAGCAGAGAGCGCAAAGGTCCTGTCGGCAGGAACTCGGGCTGCAGGAGCGGGATCAGAGAGCCCCGAACCGGGCGCTGTTATCGAGGGTTTGGTCAGTGTAGAGGGTTTCTGTCCTGCCGCTACCTCTGTCCGGGGAGAGGGCTCGGGAGGCAGGCGGCTGGACGAGTGACCATGGTGGGGGCACGGCGCAGCGGGGTGGAAGTGCCAGCTGTGCCGAGGCGTGCCGGCGGCAGAGGGGAGGCGGCGAGGGGAGTCCCCTGGCAGGGCCAGGGCAGGGCAGGGGAAGGCACCTGCAGGAGCAGGGCTTTGGGGCAGATGCAGCTCCTGCTCCTGCTGACCCCTCCGGACCCCCAGAGAGACACGGAGGGATGACGATGACGCATCAGGAAAGCTGCCCCACGGCTCCGGAGAGCTGCCGGAGCAGAGCTGCCGCAGGACTCTCCTGCCAAGCACCGGCACGGGGAGGAGCAAGAGGCTCCCGGGCTGGAGCCAGCGTGCTGGCAAAAACTCCCAGCCCCAGGTGTGTTTCTTTAACTTGGCCCTCTCCTTCTTCTCTGCAGAGTAAAGACCGAGACAGGAAGACGGCGATTCGGAGCTAGACGATCGTAGTTTTCAGGAAGGACAGCAAGGAGGAGCAGAAGGAGGAAGGATGGAAAAGCCACACACACAAAACCACAGCCACGGACACTCCTGCCTTCACCCTGCTGCTGGGGAGAGCTGCACGGCGTCACCCCGGAGGACCTTACCCTGACCCGGACACACGCCTTGGAGAGGCCGGGCGTCCTCCCGGCTCGGAGGGGTGACTGCAGACGGGAGGCGAACGCGGACGCGGGGGCAGCAGGACTTTGCAGGACCGCGCGTGGCGGCTCGGAGGAACGCTCGCTGCGCAGGGACGCTCCGCGACGGCGCAGGCAACGCAGCCGCTGCCTGGCGAGCCAAAGGGGCAGGGGACCTGCTCCGGGGCTCCTTGGAAGGGGAGTCCCTGCCCCGATCTCTGTGGATGCCATGCTCGGCTGCTCCTGGGGGAGAGCCAGCGCTCGGACGTGCCCCGTCCCAGGTCTGACTTGAGCAGCGCTGGTGAAACCGCTCACGGAAACACCCTGCTCTCCCCGTCCCCTTCCAGCTTTGAGCCACTCCATCCCCTGAACTCTGAGTCCTGGGGTGCTGCATTTGTTGAGTTTAATCAATACATGCTGGTGTTTCATGTCATTGATATGATAATATAAAGCCTGAGCAATTTGTATAATTAAAAATGAATATGGTTCAGACACACGGCAGGAGCTTCCTTCCTTCCAGAGCCCCCCGACCCCCCGCACACCATAAACCTCTGCTTTCACCCTCACCCGCACTGCCTTTAGACACCGTCTGGTCAGCAAGCGATCGAGCTGCAGCTCGAGGTCCGCTCCCCCGGCGCCGAGCACAGCCCCTCCGCCTGCCCCCCTGCCCACGGGACGGAGCCCCGGCGCAGGGTCTGCGAGGGGGGGAGCCCTTCCCGCAGGGTGGCCCGGGGCGAGCGCCGACCCCCGTGTGCCACGCTCAGAGCCAGCTGGAGGACCAGGTAAAAAGCAGGGACTCGGTGAAAACCAGATGCTGCAGCTGAGCTGAGTTTCCTGGGGAAATAAATTACACACATACGCCACAGCATCTCAGCGCTTGCCGGCGCTCCTCCAGGCAGCACTCGCTCCGAGATTTCACGGGCCTCTGGCTGCAGGGCAATGAAATGCTCCTTGTGTCACCGAAACGGCGTCCCGAGGTTATAAAAAGCGCGAGATGGAGTCAAGGTTGAGCTCCGTCCCCCACGAGCAGCAGGTGAGGGGCCGCTCGGCTGTCAGCACGGCTGCGAGCCCCTCCTCGCTCCCTCCCGCGGCTCGGGAGCCCAAGGGGGTGAGCCCCGGTGCCGAACGGCTGCTGAAGTGTGGGGTCCCGGCGGGCCGGGGCTCTGAGCTCTGCCGGAGAGAGGAGCGACCCACCCCGGGCGCACCAGGAACGCTGGCTTCTCCCTGCCCCGCCAGCGGTACCCAGACCTCCTCCGAAGGACACGGGCTGCCCTGACCCCCCAGGAGCCCTCTCTGCAAGAGGGACTCGGGGCGCTCCGGCACCAAGAGCGGGGCTCCCCGGGGAATGCCCAAGGGCACTCGCCAGCTCAGCAGGGAGAGGCACGCCGGCACACGGTGCGTGCAGGAGGGCTAGGGGCGGATGCGGTGAGAGAGGGATGGAGAGGAAAGAGGAGGAAGGGAAGCAGCGCAGGGCACGGTGGGCTCCACGTGTTGCGGCAGGGGGAAGGCGGCCACAGCCAGTGCTCCTCCTCACAAAGACGGAGAACACCCCACGGCACGTTGGGGAGCCAGCAGACCCCGGCACCCCTTGCCAGCGCTGGTGAGTACCCGCTGCGCGGAGGGGCCCATCCTTGATGGCTAAAACGTGCCGTGAAGCATCTCCCTGCTCAGCACAGCACGGAGCCAGCCACAGCCCGGGGAGCCGAGACGAGATGGGAAGGCAACGAGGTGTCAGCCAGTGACCCGAGCCCCTGGGGACCCCCACACCTTCTCCCCGGCTGTGCGTGGGACATCGTCTCTCAAAGAGGGGAACCGCTGCGAGCCCTGGAGAGCCCAGTCCCCTGGGACCCAGGGCTGCTCCACGCCGGTTGCAGGAATTCCCCAAAGACAACCCAAGGCTTCTGCAGTTTGCCTGGGATGAATTCCGAGGGCCGCGGGTGGGTCTCGGAGGGGCTGGGAGCCACGCTCTGCGGCCGGGAAGGCGAGGGGAGAGCAGCAGGACTCAGGGATGCTCAGCACCGGGAAGCCGTCAGGCTGGCCAGGCGTGACTGTCCCCAGCTCCTCTCTCTAAACACACCAGTTCAGCGGAGGTCGGGAAATAACGGACCTCTGCCACCGGCGAGCCACGGGCTGCCGTGGGGCAGCGTCCCCCAGCCGGGCTCAGCGCAGGCAAGGGCTGTCCTGCCAGCCACGGGCCGGGCTAGCTCCCCGGCCGGGAGGTGCGGGAGGGTTCCCTCGCCGCTCTGCACGGCCCTCGGATGCAGGAACGTCAGAGGCAGCGCGTGCCAGGGCAGCCAAGCGGCAGCACGGCTTGGCCTCGCTCCCCCGGCGTTAACGGAGCGGGAAGAGGCGGTTTGCTTCACGCCGAAGGGTTCAGAGGCCCCGAGCGGCTGGAGCGCAGGGCTGCTGGTTTGACACGCTCGGTGCTTCACTCACAGGGAGCCCGGCTGGGCGCAGGGGTTTCACGTAAGGGTTTGGAAGCGCTCTGCTTCACAGAGATGGAAATTTTTATATTTTTAATTTCAATATTAGTGGTTTCAAAGCTGGAGAAAGAGGTTTGGAAAGCCTCCCTGCCTCTCAGGCAGGACCCAAAGGCATACACCAGCGGTGATGGATACTGTTGAAATGAAATTTGGAGGCGTTGGGGAGGAAAACTTTGATTCAGTGGAGTCCTTTTGAGTCCTGCAGATGAGGTCGTAACACTCAACACTTAAATGATGCTTCACCAATTCCAAGGGATGCTGCCAACTTGTCCCCACCCACACCGAGGCTGCTGCGGTCATGCAGGGACAGGGGATCGGTGCTCAAGCAAATAAAAACACGGCAAGGCAGTGCAGTTCGCCTTCGCGTGCGCCCGGCAGAACGGTGCTGGCGATCCGCAGGGTCCCCGCACAGCTGGAGCATCCGAGCCGAAGCGAAGCTGCCGAGCCGCAGCTCTGCACCAACAAGGTGCAGAAGGCACCGGTTTTAGCCGCAGACGGCAGAAGAGGAGGACTTGAGCAGCAATGCCCTGGCAGACGGCGCGCTGCGCATACCTTGGCAGGCAGCAGCTCCGAGACGCTGCCACCGGATCCCGCAGGGCCTCTTCCAGCCGTGCATTCCTCTCCCAGCTCATCACCGCGGGGCTCTGCCACCACGGGCCGAGCGCAGATGCTGCTCTGCCCGGGCGGAGCGGGGAAAAAGCTCCAGAGGCGGCCAGGAAGGGACGTGCTTGCACAGGTACAGCTGCGGGAGATGCAGCTTTCCCCCCACTCTAACAGCGCTCACCAGCCGTGCTGCTGGCAGCGCCGGGCTCTGCGCAAAGCCAAGTGCAGACGGGTTGTATCCTGCGGGCACAGCCCGTGAGCGGAGGCAGCAGCCAGGTCCGTTCCCCGGCACAGCTGCTCACCTCCCTGCCCCGCTCCCGGTGCACACGGGGCACGTGCCACGCTGCAAGAGGTGAAAGCCCTCAGGAGCAGCAGAAAAGCATTCCCGGCTCGGAGGCTGCTTCTGCTCGCCGGCTGGCGCCGCGGGGACGGGCGGACATCCGCAGAGAGCCGTGCGGCAATTACTCTCAGCTGTGTGATAGGGCCTGCCCGGGTGCAGAGCAATTTTCCACCACATATTTGCTCTGTGAAGTCACAGGTAGCTCCAGGATTCGCACGTCTGCCCACATCCAGGACGTGCTGCTGGCTCATGGGGGATGAGGAGATGGGCTGCAGCTCCCTCAGCAACCGCCTCCCGCGGGACCGGCAGCAAGCCTTGGGCAGGCTCCCCCGAGCCCCTCGCTGCCCGCCCGGGGCACCACAGCTCTCCTCTTAGTCCCCGCTCCAGCCCAGCCCTCGCCTTCAGCACCTAGGATGTGCCCCGGAGCGCGGTCCCCAGCCCGCAGCCCTGCCGTAAGCTCCAGGAGCAAGGCCCAGCTCCCGCTGGATGCAGAGGAAGGAGCGGAGCGCTTTGGGGCTGACAGCAGCCCCTGCGGTGCTACCCACCTTCGGTCACCTGAGACGCGCTCCAAGGGACAAGAGCTGCAGCTCCTGCCTTCGCCGTGAGCCCGGGAGACCCACAACTAGGAGAGAAAGAAGCAAAACGGGCAATTCTGCGAGCAGGCTAAAAGACCAACAGCGCGGAGATGCCCGACGCAGAGGACGACGGCCCTCCCTCCCTTCAAAGCTCCCAGTTCACAAGTGCGGAGACCCTTCAAGCCTGACGTGGGACCGCACTGCAACTGCTGCCCAGGAACCAGCCCACGGCGTCCCACCACGGCGCTGCCCTGAGGTCCGACAGCACGCGGGGCTGAGGCTGGGAGGCGCTGGCCCGTTTCCCTCCACCGTCAAAAGAGCCGACGAGGCACGCTGATGTGATTAATCTAGCACCAACAGAGCTCCGCTGAAGGTCGCTTTCTGCTGCGCTCCCTTTGGCCCCCCTCAGCAAGCAGAAGACCTCCGGCACGTCGCTCTCAGCACCCGGCACACGCGTGGATGAGACTGCATGAAAACGCTCCACCTCGTGCAACCGGGAGTGAACGCCGCCTCCGTCACAGCCCTCACAAAGCAAGCTTCACCCATCCCACAGCACAGCTGAGGGTACAACCAGCCACGGGCTTCGCACCCCTCCAAATCCCAGCTTTAGCCCCGAGACGGCACAGACCTGGGACACCCCGGGACCAGCAGCAGCCCGGGACGGAGCTGCCGCCAGCCCTGCTGCAGGAGCTTTCGGCCCACCGCGGCCGTACCCTCGCTGACCCCCGTGCTCCCCAGAGCGACTGGGATGTCCCAGCAACGATCTCCAAACCAACAGCAGAGACCCCGGCCCGCTGCCAGCAGAACGGCCCTTTCAAATACTTGTTAGCCAAATGATCGCCCGGGGTGTCATCTCCTGCCAGGGGCTGCGTGGAGCCCCTGCCTGCCCTCCCCATGCCTCCCGCCGCGCCCAGCCCGGCTTCTCACCGTCTCCCCCTCCGCCCCCATCCGAAAGCTGCTGACCCACGCGGAGCACGTGGCAGCCGAGCTGAAACGTTGGAGCTAAACTACAAGCCGGTTTGCAGAAATTGAGTGTGAGTCCCTTGTGCAGGGGAGATCCGGGGAAACGCAGACCCGGCTGTGCGGTGCGTGGGGCCCCCGGCCCCTCCGGCAGCACCCACATGTCCCCACACGCTGCTGCAGCGGGGACCGGAGGCCTCTGCGTGGCTGCCACCGCTCCCGATCGCTTCCGTACACCTCCCCCAGCCCCTTCTCCGTCACCCTTCAGCCACACGTGCAGCTGGCAAGCTATTAAAATAATGCAGGTGAAAATTATAGGTTAGCTAGTAAAGCCTTACAGAGGTCTCCGAGAAGAAAGGAAAAGGGTCTTTAAAAACACCTTTCTGGTGGTTGGGGAAACAGAGCTGCCCCAGGGCGTGCTGCAGCCCTCCGAGCTGCGAGGCTGGCCAGCTGCGGGGCCAGGAGAGCTCGGAATCACAGAATCAGTACGGTTGGAAAAGACCTGTAAGATCATCGAGTCCAACCTGGGGGGGGAAAAAAAAAAAAAAACAAAAAAAACAAAAAAACAAAACAAAAAAAAAAAAAAAAAAAAAAAACCACACCACAAAACCCACGCCACACAACAACAATAACAAGCCACAACCCACCCAACACCACACAGCACCATGTCCATCAAGCTACATCCCACAATGCCACATCCACACGCTCCTTGAAGACCTCCAGGGAGGGTGACTCTACCACCTCCCTGGGCAGCCTATTCCAGTGTTTCACCACTCTCTCAGTAAAGAACTTTTTCCTAATATCCAGCCTGAACCTCCCCTGGTGCAACTTGAGGCCATTTCCTCTTGTCCTGTCACTTGTCACTTGGGAGAAGAGACCAACACCCACCTCCCCACAACCCCCTTTCAGGTAGTTGTAGAGAGCGATAAGGTCTCCCCTCAGCCTCCTCTTCTCCAGGCTAAACAACCCCAGTTCCCTCAGCCGCTCCTCATAAGACTTGTGTTCCAGACCCCTCACCAGCTTCGTCGCCCTTCTCTGGACGCGCTCCAGCACTTCAATGTCCTTCTTGTAGTGAGGGGCCCAAAACTGAACACAGTATTCGAGGTGCGGCCTCACCAGCGCCGAGTACAGAGGCACGATCACCTCCCTACTCCTGCTGGCCACACCATTTCTGATGCAAGCCAGGATGCCGTTGGCCTTCTTGGCCACCTGGGCACACTGCTGGCTCATATTCAGCTGGGTGTCGATCAACACCCCCAGGTCCTTTTCTGCGGGGGAGCTTTCCAGCCACTCGTCCCCAAGCCTGTAGCGTTGCCTGGGGTTGTTGTGGCCGAAGTGTAGAACCCGGCACTTGGCCTTATTGAACTTCATCCGGTTGGCCTCAGCCCATCGATCCAGCCTGTCCAGATCCCTCTGCAGAGCCTTCCTACCCTCGAGCAGATCAACACTCCCTCCCAACTTGGTGTCGTCTGCAAACTTGCTGAGGGAGCACTCTATCCCCTCATCCAGATCATCAATGAAGATAATAAACAAGACCGGTCCCAAAACCGAGCCCTGGGGGACTCCGCTTGTGACCGGCCGCCAGCTGGATTTCACCCCATTCACCACAACCCTCTGGGCTCAGCCATCCAGCCAGTTTTTTACCCAGCGAAGAGTGTACCTGTCTAAACCACAGGCCGCCAGCTTCTCTAGGAGAATACTGTGGGGAACAGTGTCAAAGGCTTTGCTGAAGTCCAGGTAGACAACATCAACAGCCTTCCCCTCATCCACTAGGCGGGTCACCTGGTCATAGAAGGAGATCAGGTTGGTCAAGCAGGACCTGCCCTTCATGAACCCGTGCTGGCTGGGCCTGATCCCTTGGGTAACCTGCACGTGTCCCGTGAGCGCCCTCAAGATGAGCCTCTCCATAACCTTCCCCGGCACCGAGGTCAGGCTGACAGGCCTGTAGTTCCCCGGATCCTCCTTCCGGCCCTTCTTGTAGATGGGCGTCACGTTGGCAAGCCTCCAGTCATCCGGGACCTCCCCCGTTGACCAGGACTGTTGATAAATGATGGAGAGCGGCTTGGCAAGCTCTTCCGCCAGTTCCCTCAGCACCCTTGGGTGGATGCCATCAGGCCCCATAGACTTATGAGTGTCCAGGTGGCATAGCAGGTCGTTAACTGCTTCCTCCTGGATCACAGGGAGCCTATTTTGCCCTCCATCCCTGTCATCCAGCTCAGGGGGACGGATACCCTGAGGATACCCGGTGTGGCTGTTAAAGACTGAGGCAAAGAAGGCATTAAGTACCTCAGCCTTTTCCTCATCCTTCGTGACAATGTTCCCCACCCCATCCAGTAGAGGATGGAGATCCTCCTTGGCCCTCTTTTTGCTGTTAATGTATTTATAGAAGCTTTTTTTGTTGTCCCTCACGACCGTGGCCAGGTTGAGCTCTAGCTGGGCTTTCGCCTTCCTAATTCCCTCCCTGCATGACCTAACGAGGTCCTTGTACTCTTCTTCACTTGCCTGCCCCTTTTTCCAGAGGTGGTAAGTTCTCTTTTTTTCCCCAAGCCTCAGCATAAGCTCCTTGTTGAGCCAGGCCGGCCGTCTTCCCCGCCGGCTCTTCTTACGGCACACGGGCACTGCCTGCTCCTGCGCCTTCAAGATTTCCTTCTTGAAGAATGTCCAGCCTTCCTGGGCCCCTTTGCCCTTCAGGACCGTCTCCCAAGGGACCCTCCCGACCAGTGTCCTGAACAGGGCAAAGTCTGCCCTCCGGAAGTCCATGGTAACGGTGTTGCTCACCCGCCTCCTTACTTGGCTAAATATTGAAAACTCTATCATATCATGGTCGCTAAGCCCAAGACGGCCTCCGACCTTCACTTCACCCACCAGACCCTCTCTGTTCGTAAACAGCAGGTCAAGCAGAGCACCTTCCCTTGTAGGCTCGCTTACCAGCTGCGTCAGGAAGTTATCTTCGACACACTCGAGGAACCTCCGGGACTGTTTCCTCTTAGCTGTGTTGTACTTCCAGTAGACATCCGGTAAGTTGAAGTCCCCCACAAGAGCAAGGGCTTGCGACTGCGAGACTTCTGCCAGTCGCTTGAAGAACACTTCATCAGCTTCTACGCCCTGGTCGGGTGGTCTATAACAGACCCCCAGCAGGATATCCGGCTTGTTGGCCTTCCCCCTCATCCTTGCCCATAAGCATTCAACCCCGTCGTGACAATCATCCAGCTCTATACAATCAAAGCACTCCTTGACGTACAGAGCCACCCCACCGCCTCTCCTTCCTTGCCTGTCCCTCCTGAAGAGCTTATAGCCCTCCATCGCAGCACTCCAGCCATGCGAGTCGTCCCACCATGTTTCTGTGATGGCGACCACGTCATAGCTGCCCCGCCGCACGATGGCTTCCAGCTCCTCCTGTTTGCCGCCCATGCTGCGTGCATTGGAGTAGATGCACTTGAGCTGGGCTATCGGTCTTGCCCCCGACAATGGCATGCCACCCCTAGGCTCACCTCTGGGTAGCCTGGCTTCATCCCCTTCCCCCTTCAAGTCTAGTTTAAAGCCCTCCTGATGAGGTTTGCCAACTTACGGGCAAGGATTCTTTTCCCCCTTGGGGACAGCTGGACACCACCTGCACTCAGCAGGCCCGGTGCCACAGAGACCACCCCATGGTCAAAGAATCCAAAATTCCTCTGGTGGCACCAGTCTCTGAGCCACGCGTTGACCATGTTTGCTTTCTTATTCCTTTCAGTGTTCCTCCCCGCCACTGAAGGGATTGCAGAAAACACCACCTGCGCACCCGATCCATCAATCAGTCTCCCCAGCGCCTTAAAGTCCTTCTTCATCCCTTTCACGCTTCTTTGCTCTATCTCCTCGCTGCCAACCTGCAAAACTACCAGCGGGTAGTAATCGGTGGGCCGTACCAGACTGGGGAGTTTCCTCATGACCTCCCTCACCCGGGCCCCAGGGAGGCAGCAGACCTCCCTGTGGGTCGGGTCAGGCCGGCATATTGGGCCCTCCGTTCCCCTCAGGAGGGAATCACCTACAACAACCACCCTCCTTTTTGCCTTGGTAGAGGTGGTTGTGATGCGTGGGGCAGGCTGTCTCGCCCTAGGCAGCCCCGCAGATGGACTTTCGTCCACGTCCTCGTTAGCCTGGCCCTCAAGTTCCAGAGCCCCATATCTGTTATGTAGGGGCAGCTGAGAAGGTGAGGGTGAGGGAGGCCGGGAGGGGATTCGCCTGCGGCCCCGAGCAGGGACCTTTTTCCATTCCCCTTCGCCTCCTAGGTCCCCTCCTTCTGCCCGGTGGCAAGAGGGTAAGGGGGCCTCTGCTTCTCGTGGAGCCCCTTCCCCTCGCCTGACCCCCGGCATCGCTCCCAGGGCACCCCTTCCCCTCGCCTGACCCCTGGCATCGCTCCCAGGGCACCCCTTCCCCTCGCCTGACCCCCAGCATTACTCCCAGGGCACCCCTTCCCCTCGCCTGACCCCCAACATCGCTCCCGGGGCACCCCTTCCCCTCGCCTGACCCCCAACATCGCTCCCAGGGCACCCCTTCCCCTCGCCTGACCCCCAGCATCGCTCCCAGGGCACCCCTTCCCCTCGCCTGACCCCCAGCATTACTCCCAGGGCACCCCTTCCCCTCGCCTGACCCCTGGCATCACTCCCAGGGCACCCCTTCCGCTCGCCTGACCCCCAACATCGCTCCCGGGGCACCCCTTCCCCTCGCCTGACCCCCAGCATTACTCCCAGGGCACCCCTTCCCCTCGCCTGACCCCTGGCATCGCTCCCCGGGCACCCCTTCCCCTCGCCTGACCCCCAGCATTACTCCCAGGGCACCCCTTCCCCTCGCCTGACCCCTGGCATCGCTCCCCGGGCACCCCTTCCCCTCGCCTGACCCCCAGCATTACTCCCGGGGCACCCCTTCCCCTCGCCTGACCCCCAGCATCGCTCCCAGGGCACCCCTTCCCCTCGCCTGACCCCCGGCATCACTCCCAGGGCACCCCTTCCCCTCGCCTGACCCCCGGCATCACTCCCAGGGCACCCCTTCCCCTCGCCTGACCCCCAACATCGCTCCCGGGGCACCCCTTCCCCTCGCCTGACCCCCAACATCGCTCCCAGGGCACCCCTTCCCCTCGCCTGACCCCCGGCATCGCTCCCCAGGCACCCCTTCCCCTCGCCTGACCCCCGGCATCGCTCCCGGGGCACCCCTTCCCCTCGCCTGACCCCCGGCATCGCTCCCCGGGCACCCCTTCCCCTCACCTGACCCCCGGCATCGCTCCCGGGGCACCCCTTCCCCTCGCCTGACCCCCAGCATTACTCCCAGGGCACCCCTTCCCCTCGCCTGACCCCCAGCATTGCTCCCCGGGCACCCCTTCCCCTCGCCTGACCCCCGGCATCGCTCCCCGGGCACCCCTTCCCCTCGCCTGACCCCCGGCATCACTCCCCGGGCACCCCTTCCCCTCGCCTGACCCCCGCATCACTCCCAGGGCACCCCTTCCCCTCGCCTGACCTCCGGCATCACTCCCAGGGCACCCCTTCCCCTCGCCTGACCTCCGGCATCACTCCCAGGGCACCCCTTCCCCTCGCCTGACCCCCGGCATCGCTCCCCGGGCACCCCTTCCCCTCGCCTGACCCCCGGCATCGCTCCCCGGCACCCCTTCCCCTCGCCTGACCTCCCTGCTCTCCGCAGCGTCGGCTCACGACGGCTCGGGGAGGCAGCAGGTCCCTGCCCACCCTCTGGCCGCGGCAGTAGTGGTTCGCCGTCTCGAGCCCACTCCTCACACCACTGCGCCGCCTGCATCCCCCCGGCTCTGCCGCCGAGGGCTCAGACAATTCGGGAGCATCCCTGAGGACCCTCGGTGCCTGTCACCGCAGCGCCGAGCACTGGCCCAGCGGGCTCGTGAAGTGTTTTTCCCTCCCTGCTGTTCTGCAAAAGGCCAGAAGCCAAAAAGGAAAACGAATGAGCGGGAGAGAAGCCGAAGGAGGTGACGCAGCCGGCCGCCCGCGCGCGAGAGGCAAAGCAGGACGAGAGGGAAATGCTCTTCAGCTCCTCGAAAGGGGCCCAGCTGCCCCCCGCCACGGTGAGCACAGGACAAATCCTGTCCCGGAGCTGTAGCTCAGCGGGTGCAGGACCTGCACCGACCACAGCGGGCTGAGCCAGCCCAAGCCCGGGCGCAGACACGCGTCCTGTGACCCCCAGGTCCCAACGGGGGACCGACGTCCGGCTGGACGGAGCCCTCTCACAGCGACGATGGCCGGGGGATCAGGGCAGAAGAGTTTCGCCATCGTAGGGTGAAAGCAGCACAGCTCCAGCAGCCGCCCCTGAGCCAAGCGCTATTCCTCGGGGAGCTGCCGGGGCAGCAGCCGGAGGGGAGCGCGACGGCCGGCTCGGGAGGAGGAAGCGGGGTCAGCGCTGCCCACAGGCAGCGGCCGCTCTCCGGAGAGCTCCAGCCCCAGGCACCAGAGAGACTTTCCTTCCCGACAGCTTCGGCTGCAAGGAGAGGAAGCGGCTGCGTGCTCGGAGCTCGCCGCGCTCGACGGCAGCCAAAGCACGCTCGGAGCCCGCTGGAAAAAGCAGGGCCAGGGCTCCGGGAGCACGGGCAGGGGCAGCCCCTGTGCCTGCACTGCTGGGGGCGGCTGTGCTGCCCTGCAGCCGGGAGCGCTCCTGGGGAGCCGGCGTCACTGCTGGGATGCTGGGAGCACTGCTGGGATGCTGGGATTGCTGCTGGGGAGCTGGGAGTATTGCTGGGGAGCTGGGAGCACTGCTGGGACGCTGGGAGTATTGCTGGGGCACTGGGAGTATTGCTGGGGTGCTGGGAGCACTGCTGGGATGCTGGGATTGCTGCTGGGGTGCTAGGAGTATTGCTGGGGCGCTGGGAGTATTGCTGGGATGCTAGGAGTATTGCTGGGGAGCTGGGAGCACTGCTGGGATGCTGGGAGCGCTGCTGGGATGCTGGGATTGCTGCTGGGGCGCTGGGAGCACTGCTGGGGCGCTGGGAGCATTGCTGGGGAGCTGGGAGAGCTGCTGGGATGCTGGGAGCGCTGCCGGGGAGCTGGGAGTGCTGCTGGGGAGCTGGGAGAACTGCTGGGAAGCTGGGAGCACTGCTGGGGAGCTGGCATTGCTGCTGGGGAGCTGGGAGCACTGCTGGGATGCTGGGAGCACTGCTGGGGAGCTGGCATTGCTGCTGGGGAGCTGGGAGCACTGCTGGGGCGCTGGGAGCATTGCTGGGGAGCTGGGAGAGCTGCTGGGATGCTGGGAGTGCTGCCGGGGAGCTGAGTGTGCTGCTGGGGAGCTGGGAGTGCTGCTGGGGAGCTGGGATTGCTGCTGGGGAGCTGGGAGCGCTGCTGGGGAGCTGAGAGCATTGCTGGGGAGCTGGGAGCGCTGCTGGGATGCTGGGAGCACTGTTGGGGAGCTGAGAGCATTGCTGGGGAGCTGGGAGCACTGCTGGGGAGCTGAGAGCATTGCTGGGGAGCTGGGAGCGCTGCTGGGATGCTGAGAGCATTGCTGGGGAGCTGGGAGCACTGCTGGGAGCTGGGAGCACTGCTGGGGAGTTGGGATTGCTGCTGGCGAGCTGGGAGAGCTGCTGGGATGCTGGGAGTGCTGCTGGGATGCTGAGTGTGCTGCTGGGGAGCTGGGAGCACTGCTGGGGAGCACTGCTTTGGAGCTGAGATGTTTTGGGCCAGCAGTGTCACTGGCCTTTTCTGCTCCAGCACCTTTCCAGATTCCCAGGTAACTGCTTACTGGTCTTTCACCTGCTGAGAGATCCCTAGGGAAAGCCACACAGATCTGCAGCCTGGAAAAATGCTTTCCAGCAAGCGTATGGTGACTAACCTAAGCACTGAGAGCAGCCAGGTCCGGGTCTGGCTGCAGCACTCACCGGTAACCAGCGGCACGTTCCCCAGCCTGGGCACTGGCCTGTGCCGTGCGTGGGGCTGGCTGGGCGAGGGACCGGGCTGGCGGAGGTGTGGAGGTGGCATGGCCGTACCCACCCGGGGAAGTCACGGCCATCCAGGGCCACTGGAAGGATGCTGGGAGCCACCAAAAAGAGAAATGCACCATACCACACACGCAGCAACCTCAGCCCAGCAAGCAGGCGAGGCACAGCACCACACACACAGCCTGACCCAGCCGGAAGCGGCTGCACGGAGCACCGGCTGCGCAGCCCAGGACAGCCCCCGGCAGTTGTTTCTGCTCCCAAGTGTACGCTGGTACTGGGAGTGAGGAGAGGCAACCTGTCGCTGGGGGAAATCCCTGCGTCCAAGAGGGCAGGACTAGGGATGAGGACTTGAGGTTCCGGGTCCGGTTTCCTACCAGGAGAGCGCAGCCTGTTAGCACACGTGGATTTGCAGGCAGACGGGTTTCAGAAAGAAGAGACGGGTCTCGCCACCCCGAGGACGGCTCCAGAGGCAGGAGCAGCGGTGCCTGGGGGGACCTGGCCCTTCCCTGGGCCACCATCCGTCCTTGTGCCCGTCCTCGCGGGGCCCCGTCGCCTCCTCCCTCTGCACCCCAGTGAGAAGAGGAAAGCGCCGCTGCAGACTCGCCAGTCGGTGGGATTTTCTCCTTGCGCAGACACGCACTAACTTTGTTTACGAGTGCTCAGCCCTCGGCCCCGGGGGGCGAGTGAAACGATAAAAAAAGAAAGAGAAGAAAGCCCAAACACGCCGGCGCACACCCACAGGCACCGCAGGACTCAAACGCTCCAGCTCAGCTCCGGGGATCAATTTCCCCAGCTATTCTACATGGCTGCGGGGCTCCGGGGAGCTCTAAAAACAGGAAGCCAGTGGTGTAATTTTGAAGGAAATTCTCAAAGCCAAGCCATTAAGGGCTAAAAAGGAGGCTGCATCCAATTCGATCGGAACAGAACAAAATAAAAAACATCATAATGGCAGGTTCAATATTGAGAGTAACCCAATTCCAGATTTCCTCCGCTTAATCCTGCAGGAACCCGCAGATGGCTGGGGGAGGGGGCCGTGCCCGGCCAGTCTGGCGGGGAAGACGCTGCCATTGCCGTGTCCCCCTGTGCCACTGGGAAGTCGGATGGCACCGGGGACGGGCACCTCTTCACGCCGGTACGGGACGGGGTGCTCTCTCCTGTGTGGTCAGCCCCGCTGCCAAACGACCCCGTCCGAAACGGCGACCGCCTGCGGCTCTCTGGGTTTACGGCTTAAGGCAGAGCTCTGGCTTTGCACCGAGCGAGCGGGGGCCCTCCGCCGATGAAAATTTCCTGCTGCTCGCTAAGGCCGACGGCGGGCTGCTCCTCTCCTGCTGCAATGCGAGCGCTGCGCCCTCGGACGCTCTCCCCTCCGCGGCCACGAGCACAACGGCCTCTCTCCTTGCTGCCCCTTCCCAGCGGCTTGGCCGAAGCCGCGCCGGCCGCTCCACGCTCTCCCGCTCCGCCAGCCCCCGGGCACAGGGAGGGCTGCTGGGGCGAGCCGAGGTGGGGAGGGCGAGAGGGGTCTGGCCCCCCAGCCAGGACCCTTCCCCAGGGCACGCTGAGGCCCAGCCTGGGAGAGGCTCGGCCACCACCCTCGCGCCCGACAGCAAAGGTCCGTGCCCCCTAATGAAGTCCCCCCCGGGCTGACGCATCTCCGTCATTCACTGCACGGAGCGATGCAACTGTGCTGGAGCCCCTCAGCCTGAGCAGGGGGGGCTGTGCCCCCATAACCCCGCTCTCGCGGGGCTGCAGGTACCCCAGGGCCTGGAGCCGGTTTTAGGATGCACACCGGGGGCAGCCAGGGCTGGGAGAGGCGGGGAAGTCACTGCCGAGCCAGGTCAGCGTGACAGCACCTTGCTCTGGGATGTGTTTCGTGCATCGGTCGCGTCAGTGCGCTGGAATCTGGGGACGGGAGCCGGAGCCCTGGCTCTCGGCCGAGACGCTGCCTTCCCCTGCCCGGCCTCGCCGAAGAGCTCTGCACCCAGCGCGCACTGCGGGGAGCGGGACGGGTTGGGAATATGCGGCAAAGGACGTGCCGCCCTCCTGCCGCAGCCGTGCCGCCAGCGGCTCCCAGCCTCCGTGGGCCGATGGAACGGCCCAGAGCAGCACCAGCCATCCCACCGCGGGCGCCTCGCTGCTCGTGCCGCCGGCCCTCGGAGGGGTCCCACGGCCACGGCGGCAGGACGCCTGGCCCCGGCGAGCCCCCCGCTCACAACTACCTGTCCCCAGGCTTGGGGGAATGAGCTGCCGCACTCACCACATGATCCATCACAAGGTGCTCCCTGCCTGCATCCCTGCTTAGCACCTGCGAGGCTGCCAGGAAACACATGTGACCCCGCTGGTACGGCTCGGCAGGCCTTTCTTCCTCTGATTTAGTTGCTGTTAGCTTTTTTTTCCACCCTCCCCCTTGCCTCGCTCCGCTGCCTGCCCTCCTCGCTGAATGCTTGCCAGCTGGGACTCACCAGCCCCGCTCCGCCGAGCAGGGGCAGGTGCCGCCCCGAGCCCCCCACCCCGGAGCGGGGCAGGAGCCCCGGTGGGCGCGCGGGGAGCTGGGACCCCCTCGCCCCCCACCGCGCCGGCTTTAATCCCATCGTTCGGCCGCGCAGCCGCGCTCCCCGGCAATGGCGATCGCTCCCAGTTCGTGCGGCACGGTCTCCCCGTCCCCGACAGTGGCCCGTGTGCCCCCTCCCCACCGCCGCCCCCCCGGCCCCCTCCCAAAGCAGCTCCAGCTGTCAATGGCTCAGATGGGAAGTGCAGGTACGCTGCTGGCTCCCTGCCCGTCTCCCCTGTGTCTGTCTGGTGAAAGAGGAAGCCAGTCCACCTCTGGAATCCTTCACTCTCTCCTCGTTCCTGCTCTCCCCGCGTCTCCCCCGGGGATTCGGGGTCAGCCTCTCTCTCTCGGTCTCTCTTTTTTCCCTTGCCCCTCTCGGATTACAATGCATGCAGTGTTCGCTCCAAATCCCCCACTGCACGTTAATTCTGTTCCTCTGTCTCTAACTACCAAACTGCTTTCCTGTGCCTCCTGTCTTTCCATTCCTCCTCCGCTATTTTTTATCTCTGACAAATAGAGCACGTCAGCTCCAATTGGAGTGAGCGGGATGGGGAAGGGGCTGCGGGAGCAGCCAGAAGCCACGGAGGAGGGCGAGCGAGTGGGGAGCAGAGGCAGGCCGGGGCAAGGGACGGGGAGCCAGCACGAGGGGTCCCCGCAGGCAGAGACACGCGGGTCCCCAGCTCCGTTGGCCGAATCCCAGTCACTTCCAGTGCTCCAATGGGACATCCCAAAACAAAGAGCTTAGAGCAGGGCCCCGGGGCTCGGAGGCCACCTGAAGCAGTCGAGACCTCCCACGCCATCCATCATCCCCATCTGCCTCAGTTTCCCTCTAGCACACAAGGCGGGCTCTCCTCCGAGGGCTGGGGAGGGAACGCATGCCCGGGAGCTTGTCTCGGAAATCTTTGCTGCCGCCCAGAAGCCGAGCCGGACCGCGAGGCAGGGCGCAGAGCAGCACAATTGGGAACAAGTTTGTAACTCCCTTGGCCTGCACGGGGCACGTCGGGCGGCAGAGGGTCAGTCTGCGGCTACAACGGGTATTGGGGGAGCTGGGGGTCTCCTACCCGGGGAGGAAGCCCAGAGCGGAGCACAGGGCTGGAAGCAGGACGTAGAGACCTCTTGATGGGACAGAAGGACGGACCTGGGTCTTTGCTCCTCCTAGCACAGGCCACCTCCTCCCAAAGGCAGGGTGGCAGCAGCACTGCCGCAGCCCAAGCCCCGGAGCTGGGCAGCTCTGCCAGGGACCCTCCTTCCCCGCCGGGCAGCGGCTCTGCTCACCGACACACACGTGCCACCCCGTGTCCCCACCTCGGCCCTCCTGCGGGGACGAGCAGCAGCGTGGCCGGGCAGCGGAGCAGGCTGAGGACCCAGCCTGCGACGGGGCGGTCTGGGGCGCAGCTGCCTCTGCAGCCCCCCCGATTCGTGCCCCTGCCTAAGGGTGCTGTGGCGGAGCAGCACAGGAGCACCCTGACCTTCCTCAACAGGGATGAAGGGTGAAGCCGAAGGAGCAAGGGGGTGCGGAGCGGTGGGGAAGGCAGCAGGACATCGCCCCTGCGCTCCCGTTACCTCCTGCTCTGACACAGCTCTGCAACAGGGTGCGGAGGGAGCCAGAGCACGGAGGGCGACGGAGGGAGGTGGGCTGGGATTCCCCGCACCGCTCACAGGAACCGGAGCGGTTAATGAGGGGGAAAGCGCTCGCTGCCTTCCCCTGCTCGTGGGCTGGGAGGGGGAAGGCAGAGGCTGCACGGTGCCCTCCCCCAGCCGCAGCCCTCCCTGATTTATGGAGGGGTGTTTTCTTTAGCAAACCCAGCTGCCGGTGGCCTTCCTGCCGATGCCTTTTACCCCGCTCCGCACCTGGAGAGGCTGGGGAGGCAGGACTGACCCGTCCTCCCCCTCCACGGAGCCGGGGAGGGGCAGGGGGGATCACATCTTCGTGCGGGAGGAGGGGAAAGACAAGGGAGCCAGGATCTTCTCACCAGTGCCCACCGTCAGGGCAGGAGGCCACGGGCACAAATAAACAGGCGTGAAATTCAGCCTGAGCACGGGAGGACACTTTTTTACTGGTCAAGCTCTGGCTGGGGTAGAGTCTCCATCCTCGGAGATACTCAGAACCCGCCTGGACACGGTCCTGGGCAGCCTGCTCCAGCTGACCCTGCCCGAGCAGAGGGTCGGTTTAATGGTAACCACTAGGTTTCAGAGTAAACACGGGCTCACATGACAACGGATGGCGGCCTGTGAGTTGCTGCAAGCACACAGGCTCAGCCGCACAGCTGAAATTTGCTTCACGTCCGACCGGAGGAAGGACTAAAAACCTCCATAAACCAGGTAAAATATTGCCCCAGTCAGTGCAGATCGGGGACGGGCTCCTGCCACCCCTCCAGGAACCTCTCCTCATCCGGCAGGTCGGAAGCGTTTTGGGATGTGCCAGTGGGGAAGTCCTGGGACTTCCCGGCTCCACCTTTCTCACCGACAGCACGTGCCAGAAGATAATCTCTGCTGGGGGAGGCCACAAAGGGCCTGTCTGTGGCAAACGGCGTTTCAGCAGCCTGCCTCGTGCCCGAACACACCACCTACCTCGCTGCTGCTCCTCCGCGGCCATCCCGGGAGGCCGCGCAAAGGGCGGCAGCAAAACCCGCCGTGGCGGCTGCAGCCGAGCCACCGGCTCCAGGACCGGCCACGGCCCACGCTCGCACCTCTGCCCGCTGCCAGCGGCTATGGCGTGCGGGGGCCGGTCTCCCCCTCCCTCCCCACCTCCAATCTTTCCGTGCTGATTTACTGCCCACAGAAAAACTTTCCCTCTTCGAATCCAAGATTCCTTGCGTTTTGGCTCCTGCTCCCGCAAACCCGAATCAACTGTTAATTTTGGCAAGTCCCCTTCTTTGCTCTGACCGTGGTCGGACTTTTCCATTCTCAACACCTTGGGAGCCGTTCCCGGGGGGGGGGCACAGGCATCCCCCTCTCTTCCTGGGCACTCTGCCCTCCCCGTCACAAACCAAGGACTGGGAGGACCTGCTGCTGCTGCCACGAGGGCTGACGCTGCACCGCCAAATACCGTCCAGAGCCCCCCGCTCCCCACCCTGCCCTGGGCTGGTGTTTACTGGCACGTTACTGGCAGAGCTCAGGAGCGAGCCAGGTAGGTCTGGAGAGGTCCTGCTTCAGCGGCCAGCCCGGAGCTGTGGTCTTCTCTGGCCCAGTGGGCAACCGCCCAGCGCGGCAAGGAGGAGCTGAGCGCGGCGCAGCTCAGCCGCAAGCGGGGAGCAGCTGTCTGGCAGGGAAGGCCATGGAGATCCACCAGCAGAGCTGGGGGAAGAGAAACCACAGCAAGTAGTGGCTTTGCGGGGGAACCTGTGGTTAAGCCGACTTGTAAGCTGCCCCACAAACACGCCGAGCGCCAACGGAAGGCGAGAGGCACCCGCTGCACCTCTGCTGCTTCCAGATGCCAAGGGCTGCCGACCCGAAGAAGCGCCGGAGACCTGGAGGTGCTGCCTCGTCCCTCGCTGGGATGCCAAAACCTTGCGCTGGCCCGCGAACAGATTCCCCCTCCCCGCGGCTAAGTGCTGCCTTATAAAGGAGCCGCCCACATCTCGCTTCTGTGCAGAGCAGGCCCAGCTCGTTAAAGATTACGAGATGTAAAGGCAGAGCGCAGGCCCCCTGCCTCGGCGCCTTCCCAAGCAGGGCAAGGGGGATGGGAGAGAGCGACGGGGCGACGAGCCCGGGGCGGCCGGAGAGCAGCGTCCTGGGGACGCGCAGCCCCCACTTCCCAAGCACGTGTTTCGCGCTGGGGAGCGATGGTTTCCCCCCGGCTCGGTGAGCTGAGATGCCCTTGCTGTCCCTTGCGCCGCGTTTCCCCTGCAGAAGGGAAGAAGCCAGACGCAGGCGGGCTCCGTCCTCCAGCTGGTTTTAATCATGCCCAGCAAACCCCTCCCGGGACCCGCTCTCCCAACCATCTGGGAGCAGAGCTAAACCCGGATGAAAGGAAACGCTGTGCAAGCCCTCCCCGCAGAATGACGGGCGGTGGGTCTGGCAGAGGCGGCAGAGAGCCCCTCTCACCCGGCCGCCCCCTCCAAGACGTTAGATACACACCTGCATCCCCCCCAGCTCCCCCTCCTCGCCCAAGCCCCACTCCGCAACCCAAGGAAGGATTAGCCGGCGCAGCAGGAGCAGCACGCGATCCAGCACCACTGCTCCCAGGGACCTGCCAGAAAGAAAGAGCAGAGTCTTCCATGTCAACATTCCTCCTGCTTAGGAAAACACGGCCCCGTTCCCCTGAATAGCCTATTAAAGAGAGATTTCCTGCCGGGTGGCGGAGAGAAAGCAGAGGGAGGTACGGCAGCCCGGCCAAGATCAGGGATGCGTGGTACAACTGACCGATCACCGATCACCGATCACTGCCGCACCGGCCCCAGGCAAGGCTCCGCTTGGGATGGAGAGCTCCTCCGCATCTCCAGAGGCGATGCTCTGTAGGTGGGGAGATGCAGTCAGGAGCGAGTGGAGAGGGCTCCATGTCCCGTGCCACGCCGGCTTCCCTCTCGGCACTGCACACCAGGAAAAACAGCTCTGACGAGCACAGGGCTGTCCTGCTCAGAAGCCTCCCCAGCTCTATTTTCCTCCTGCCCCACGGGATGGTTTTCCCCGTGCTGTCCTGGCCGTACCACAGGTTTAGTCACACACCGGAGAGCATGGAGGAGGGATGGGGCCGACGCCAGGCACGTCTGATCTGGGCCCCCTTCGGAGGCTGGTCACAGTCCCCGTAGGCCAGACTGCTGACCTGGTCCTCGCCCGCAGCCACGCTGTCCTGCAGCCCTCACCAGCCCGCAGGCACACGGGGGGCTCTGCCCTCGCCCCCAAACTGGATGGCATTGCTGCGCACGGCAGGGTTTGTCTTGGTTGTGCTCGGCGCAAGCGGCAGCTGCCAGCAGGACAGCACCAGGGTCCCGCGCCCAGCAGCTCCGTGCATCGCTGCTCCGTGATTCCCGAGGGCACGGTGCATGGCCGAGCAAACCAAGAGCGGTAAAACAACAAAGATCCCTGGAGCGACCTATGGGAATGGGAACAGGGAGAGAAAACAAGCTCCTTTGGAAAAAAGGGCACATAAAAAGCATCGCAGCTCTACAACAGACTTTCTCCTGGAGTCTCTGGCCACCTAACTCTTAGCAAAGGCAAGCTAGAGTAGCCCAGAGCCCTTCTTCCAGTGCGTACGGATAAAATATTTGCACTTCAGAGAGTGCAAGCGACGTGCGATGCTGCTGCTCTCCCCACATTCAGAAGGCAACCGCTCTGCCCAGGGAAGCTCGGGCTCTGCGCCGACGGCCCCGCTCGGCTGTCTGTCTAAGCTCCCACCACAGCGAAATGAAAGCCTCCCCTTCTATTTCCTTTAAATGAAGAAGTAAATCGCACGTGTCCTGTGCACAGTGGCCGGGATCTCGCGGTGCTCCCGGCTGGCTCTCGGCACGAGCCCCGCCGGCCTCCTGAGCCGCAGCAGAGGCACCGGAGCAGAGGCACCGGAGCCTCCTCGCACCGCACCAGCCTCCGGGAAGGGGCCAGGGCTTCTCCTCCGTCCTCGCAGCGACAGCCCAGCCTTCTCCACCGCAGCGCACAGACCCAGGTCACGTCATTCGCACCCGCTTCACTACAGCCCAGAGAGTCGTTTCCAGCTGATGGGACTTGTGTGGTTTGAACTGCACAGGGCCTCTCTCTTTGAGGGCAAAGCCCGCGCCCGGGAGAACCTCGGGGAGATAGAAAGCTCCAGGCAGCGGCTGCGATGCCGTGGGTCGCCGCTCTCCGAAGCGCGCTGGAAGCCCACCACCCACCCCTCTGCCTCTGCCTCCCCTCCACCGCGCCGGGGGCTTCTGTCCACAAGCCTCAGCCATTAAGCAAAAAAAGCAAGACAGGTTTTAATGACTCCCAAGTCCCTTAAAGAAACATTCCTCCAAAGCCAGCTCTCGGCGCATCTCCCCCTCCTGCCATCCGAGCCCCTCTCCGGAAGGAGGCCGGACCCGGGCGGCAGCCCCTCGGAGGCGCAGGATGCTCTTCTCCTGGAGGCAGACGGGCTCGCGCCCCTACGAAATAAAGTGTCTGACTGTCACCCACATCCACCACGCCTGAGTAACGCGTAATGGGAAAACCCGACGCGGTAGGAAAACCTGACGCTGGGAGAGGAAAGAGACAGGACAAACTCGTGCGGGGGCAGGCGAAGGAAAAGGGGGTTCAGGGTCACTTTGCTCCCCAAGAGCCGGCAGACGGGGCGGGGAGAGCCAGACCCCCCAGCCCGGGCGCAGGGCAGCGGCCGGCCCGCCGGGGAGCCTCGGCCGTGAGCGATTTTCAAGACACAGTGGCCATCGGGAGAGGAGCTTTCCTAAACAAAGAGGGATCGCTCCGGAGCTTAGGAAACATGAGAAAGAGCCCCGCTGCCAGAGTGCAGGCTGCGAGCGAGCCTTGCAGCTGGGGTGGGATGCAGAGGGAAGTGGGGACACGCTCTGGGAGCGGGGGGCCGAGGCCAAGTCCTCTGGCAGCTGTCGGTTCGGTAGCCGGCAGAAGCCATTAACGGCATTTGGCTGCAGAGCAAAGCGACGCGTGGTTCCCGGACACACAAACAGGCGCTCAGCAGCGGCTCCGCACGCTCTAGAGTTACAGCCGAGCCCCGGGAGGCGAGCGCAGGCACAGGCCGACGCTTCCGATCGCGCCGGGGTGCCGGTGGCGCGGCTACTGCAGGGGCTGGAGCGCAGCGGGTTCAGCTTGGGGACTGCCAACCCCCCACCCAAGGGTCTGGCCCTTTGCCCCCCTGGACGGGCCCCGTGTTTTTGAGGGGGGAAGAACCACCCTCAAGGGCTGCAGAGCCCTGAATTTTGCTCGAGACAGCTCCTGCCTCTGCAGAGCGGTGCTGACACCCCACGCGCGGAGCCGGCACCCTCCCAAAGCAGGCACGGACCCTTCTGCTCGGGAGGAGACCCCTCTCTCGCCCCCACTGACTGTCCGGAGGGATGCTGAGCGCTGGCACGCCGTGCAAGTCCCTAGGCATGGGTTACAGGAAGGGCCATGCTGAACCCCCCCATCCCCAACAGCCAGCCCAACTGCAGCCCAGAAGGTCCTTCTAAAAATTCTTCATGCTAACCACCTCTTCTGGGGACGGAAGAGAGATGCCCCAGAGCCCCAGTGGGCTCCCAAAAACCCAGGGCTTGCTCCTGGAAGCCCAAGAGGACTCTTGCAGCACACCAGCAACTGCTGAACTCGCCCCGTTAAATGGGCATGGCCAGAAAACGGCCCCTTTGGGGGAAGGCAGCCCCCCAACCCCACCTTCGTTAATCACCCAGCCCAACAGCCAAGCTCCAAAATCTTATCCCCGCTTGAGAGAAAAAACCCCAAATGCTACATATCGGGACTAAATGAAAGCCAACGCAGCAGCACAACAGCAGCAGAGAGGAAAGGCGGTAGAAGCAGCGTAGGGGTTTGTCTGTCCAAAGCGCTGCCGAGCACGCCAGAACACACAAGCGCACACGTGAACACACACGTGTGCTTCAGCCGAGGTGACCGGTCTCCTCCACCCTGTTCCGCCCCTCCCTGAACCACCCTCAGCGCAGGGGAACTACCCTGTTCACAGACTCACTGGAGAGGGTTCAGTTTGTTTAGGGTGGAAGGGACCCCCTGCTCAGGGAGGGTCACCAGGAGCCGGATGCCCAGGGCTGCGTCCAGACGGCTTTTGAATATCCCCAAGGATGGAGTCTCCACCACCTCCCTGGGCAGCCTGTGCCACTGCTCGTCATCCTCACAGTCAACGAGCGTTTCCTGACCTTCTGATGGAATTTCACGGGTTTTAACTTATGCCCTGGCCATGGGGACGCCTGAGAAGAGCCGGGCTCCCTCGACTTCACACCCCCATCAGGGATTTTCCACATTGAGGACATCCTTGTCTCCTGGCTAAGCAGTCCCAGCCCTCTCAGCCTCTCCTCGTGTGGAAGACGCTCCAGTCCCTTCAGCATCTTGGTGGCCCTGTGCTGGACTCGCTCCGGTCAGTCCACGTCTCTCTTGTGCTGGGGAGCTGAGCGCCGGACGCTGGCTCTCAGACGCCTCTCCTTGAGGCTAAAAACCTCTGATGGAACCCCACGGGAGAACTCCTCAGTGCTTGCTTTCGTGCTCTCCGATTAGGGCCCCCTTCTCCTGAGGAGCAGCACGGAAGCGGGACTCCCTTTCCAGCCAAGACCACGTCCACGCTGAGCAGAGCAGAAGCTGCGCGGGTGCCGCAGCAGAAGCCCGCTCAGATGGCTTTGCTCAGCATTCGCCTTTTTCACAACAGCGCGATGCTGTCGCTCGTGATCAGCCTCTGTTCTCCTCCGCGGGACACCGCTTCCCCGGCGGTACAGCTGGGTTTTTGCTGTCCTCCACCACACTCCTTACCCATTTACCTCTTACAAAGCGCACCCTCCGCTCCACCACGCAGGTCACTAATAAAAGCCACGATGCAGGTGACAGGCAAGCGCAGAGCCCTGCGGGACCAGCGAATGCATCCCGCCGCCCTCCCCACGAGCCCTGGACGCTGGTGCCCCACGAACAGGCGCTGCCAACTGGGCACCCGCCTGCGAAAGCTTCACCTGGACTCTCCCACGAAGCCACAGAACGAGACAGGAGGCAATGCCAGCGGGCTCCCGAGGCTGCTGTCACCGACACCTACCGCCCTGCCCCGCTCAGACGTCGCTCCCCTGTTGCAGGAGGAAGTGAGATTGTTTTGACAGAGTTGTCTATGTTGGCAGTTACAAATCCGCTCGCTATCTTCCAGGGGTTTCCAAAGGGGTTGATTATTTTGTTCCAGAGTTTTTCCAGGAATCGAAGTTAAGCTGAGTGGTGTTTTTTTGGACAAGTTGTGCTACTGAATAGGGAAGAGATGAAAAAAAGAATCAAAGAAATCAGTGAGGCCAGCCTGTGAGAGAACCGTGAGCGAGAGGAAGGAGGGACCCGACTCAGGTCTGCAAGCCCAGGACTTACAGCAGCTGCGCTGGGGGAGCAGCGACGGAGCGTCCCTGCCCAGAGCCGGGCACACGGCAGCCGGTGCCGGGCAGAGCTGGCACTCTCGCCCCAAGGAGAGGGCAAAGCGGCCGAGCTAAAGCTTCCCCGAGCTCTTCCTGGATCACCCGTTACTGGGATTATGACAGCACCCAGAGACCACAGGTGAGAAACGTCTGGCCCCAAAGACAGCCTGAGAAGAGGCAAGAGACCGGGGAAGCGTTAGCACCCTTTCAGTGACGGGGAAAGGTGGTGCAGGCTTTCCACAGGAAAACCTTGCCCCTTCCCAGGAAGCCAAGGGCAGACCAAGACCCTCAGCCAAATTCACCGCTCCAGCTCCCAGGGCAGCGCCTCAACCCCGAGGCGACCCTTCCTCCTCACCTGCGAGCTCTGCTCTAAACGCTCTGCCGCTGAGTGCTCCTCACCCAGGAGAGGGTTAGGAATTTATAAACCGACCTGGCTGGCTTTGAATGAGGATTTTAATTCACCAGGAAGCCACAAAGTTCCCTTTGCCACGACTTAAAAGCGGCGCTGTGTGCTTGTTGCTCGCAGGTCTGCCGTAGCTGCAAATCCCGAGGATGCTCCCGCAGTGAGCGGGGGGACTTCCACGTCCCTTCCCCTCCGCCAGCGTCACCGTCGTGTGCGACACGGCTGAAGCCCCAACCCCACCAAAACCAACCAGGCCAAATTTTCAGCTTGGTCGTCGCTACCAGTGCCTCTGTATTATCTTTAGGCGGCATCGAGGAAGAAATCGTCACCAGGGTAGCAAGGTCGATCAGCACTTGTTTTTTTGCTGTTTGGGGTTTTTTTGGCGCTGAATCATTAGCTATTTCATCAAGTTTGTTTACGGCTCGGGAGTTCAACAGGCTTTTTTTTTTCTTTAATTTGTTAAAAGCCTTCTGAGAGCACAACTCTCTGAAGGCAAAGTCCCAATCATTGTTTCCATGCCCTGCTCGCCCGCAGGTTGCCCGTCCGCGCTCAGCAATACACGTCCCGGGAAAACAAGGGTGCTCGTGCTGTTTTTCACTTGAGTCATGCGCCTCTTCCCCACAGCCCTGACTGTCTGGACACTTCTCCTTTCTCGCCAACTCCAAAGTATCTCCTTTCTGGCCCCAGATATAAGCTTTCGGATACACCCAGCTGACGTGGGCTCAGAGGAATCCCAGCGGGCACAGGCCACTCCGAAGCTCCCTCGGGAGCCAGCCGTTAGCCCCAAGTCTGGCAGTGAAACACCAGTTTGCAAAGAGCCTTCCATATATATATATATAAACCCACGCTTCTGAGCACTGTCTTAGGAATCGGCAGCCACCACAGCAAACCCAGGAATCTTCCCAAACACCTCCCTGACACCACTGACACAGTCGGGGCTGTAAAAGCCAAACAAAACTCCGGGTGAGATCAATGCAGAAGCCCTCTCCCTGCAGGAGTTGCACAGAGGGGTGCCGATTTACGCCACGCGCTCTCTGACGAAGGGCAGCCTGCCTCCGCGCCAGGCGCCGTGCGGACAGCGCAGGCAAAACCACGCTCGGCCAAAAGCACCAGGGTAGCGAGGACCCGATGAGCAGGAGATGCGGGGTCAAACGCAGGCGCTGGGACACTGTCGCCAGGAGTGGAAAACAGATTTGCAAAGCCTTCCCCGCCGGAGATGCGTGGTGCCTCAGGTAGCAAACCTCAGCACGGTCCGTTTAAACGGGCAGCAAGCATCTGCTTGGCGCGTTACAGCTCGAGGAAAATAATCTTTGGGCTGGAGCGTTAGCCCTGGACTAACAAACCAACACACCCCGGTCCCCTGAACTGGCCAAGCAGCCTCCTGCTTCCTCTGCACGTTCCCTAGTACCCGGAGCGGAGCCGAGCCTAATGAAGTGGGACATTGGAACAGCGGCCAGCGATTCAGGTCTGGAGATGCACATGTCCTCAGGCCCCTCCGCTTGAAGAGGGGGGAGGCCGAGGCCAGCCCCCGAGCTCGGAGCAGCGACCCCAGCGCCGGGGCTGCCGTGCGGGTCCCTGCCCAGAGGGACATGCCCACGCTTCTGGCCGAGGGCCACGCTTCCGAGGCACGCAGACAGGCTGCTCCTCCAGAAAGAGACAAGTTGTTGGTTGAACTATAACCAGGATCCCTGGCTTCCCGGAGGGAAGGCTCTGCCAGCCGAGTCAGCGGAGGGATCAGTCACTCGGCGAAGGCGGGGGGAGCACGCTGCACTTGCCACCCTCGCAGGAACAGACAGCGAGGAGGCTGGCGCGCCTTTCGCTGGCTCTTTGGATGCCACGGCTGGCGCGGGGCACTGCGGGTAGCCAGAGCGCAGCACCAACGGTCCGGGTCACGCCGAGTTTGGGGGGTCTGTGGTGCAAGTCCCACTGGGACAACACTGTCCAGAGCGGGAGAGGCAGGGGACACTGCCAGACCCGGTGAGGTGGTGTAGGACTCCTCCGCCTAATCTGGGGCCAGGGAAATACTCAGCCTTGTCCGTCCTGGATTTGCGGGCAGGCCAATTCCTGCCTCCGCTGTCTGCTCGAGGAAGCTGTGGGTACCTGGCAGGGAGCCCGCACTGCCAACGGAGCAGCCTGCAGCCCTGCGCAAAGGGAACGTGATGCTGTGGCCGGGCCCCGGGGGGGAAAGCGGGATGCAGACAGCACCGCCAAAAGGCAGCTTCAACCTTACCGAGCAGGCGCTGTCGGCAGCAGTGAGCTCACACCGCGGTGGCAGCCTCGGCGCGATGCCCCGCTGGCCGCACGCGCCTTCGCGCTCGGCCCTGCCACGCTGCACCGTGAACACGAGCGCAGCCGTTCAATCCCCAGCAGGATCCCGGGTCAGGACGAAGCGCGGGGCAGGGGCGGAGGAGGCCCCCCCGCAGCTCCCAGGTCGCCCCGATGGCGGGAGCCCGCTCGGAGAGACGTCAGCTCGCTTTGGAAAGGACGGGCCGTAAGCTGAGCCGCAGCAGAGTGCGCAGACCCAGCACGCAGAGGGGGGAAGCAAATGGAAAAAAAAAAAAAAGAAAAAGAAAGAAAAGAAAGAAAGAAAAGTTTCCACTCATCAGCCGAAAGTTGTTGTGGGTTTCTCGCTCTCTTTGGGTCAGGGACCTGATCGTTTAAGTGTATTCGGTGATGTCATTCCTTCCAGAAGGAAAAAGCCTTTCCTGCCCCAACTGAGCTGCTTTACAAACGCTTTAAATATCAAGTTTGGGGCAGCCAAAAGACAGAGTAATTTAGCTCTTTTTTTTTTTTTATGATTATATCAGCACCTGTTAATTGGTGTCTTTCCCCTCTGCTCTCCACCAGCCTCGCCTCGACCTCGAGGTCTTCCTAATCCTGACCTGGAGAGAAACCCCGCCAAGCCAGCCTGCCGGGGACGGTCCCACGCCAAGGGGCTCCGTGGAGCCAGCCCACTTTCCATCCACACACGCCAGCCCGGCGAGGCCAGGACGCAGCCAGGGGATGCACGGCAAGGGCCGACCCATCGCCGGCAGCAGCGTGGGGAACGGGCTTGCCTCCGCGCCGGCAGCTCCAGCCCTGGTCCCCCCACCCTCCGTCACACGCAGCGCATGGAAACTTTCCATTCTGGCTGCAAACGCCAGAGACCCAAGCGAGTGCCCGAGCCGCTCGCAGCTGCTGACGTTTCCCCTTCGGGGTGAGCCCTGCCATCCCCAAGGATGGCCACCGAGCACCGAAACGCAGGGTCGGTCCCGAAACCTCCCACCTCTTTACGGGGAAGCAGGGAAAGACGGCAGGCACGGGCACAAAGCACGGCTCGGGCCGCTCCGTCTCTGTCCAGCTGGCACTGAAAGCAGCAAGTGCAGCAGCCGAGGTCTCTACACCAGCCCGTACAATGCCTATTACTGGGAAATCCATAGGAACCCCAACGCCCCGGTCAGCGGTGAAGACCACCTTCGGTGGTGGCACTTGACCAAAGACTGGTGGGGTCTGGCTGGAGAGAAGATCGCTGCCAACAGCACTGCAGAGACCTCCCTCCGCTCCTCCGAGCCGGAGGCGAAATGGCTCCCGGACACCCCCGTCCTTCGCCTTTTGCTGTTTGCATCCCGCCACCCAAGCCTGCTCAGGAGGCACGGACAGGGAGCTTCACCAGGGCGCACGGTTTAGGGACCACACTTTCATCCACAAGGTCCTGAGAGCGTCAATTTTATTTTATAACGCTGTAGCTCCAGATGTTCTTGTTATTCACATTAGTATCTGCAAACCTTAATGTCTGCAAAGCCTTTGGCACCACCGGCATCTCATGGCTGTGAAATCTGCAGGCCAGCGGTGTGTAAGATAATCCGTCTGCATGGTGCGCGCGTCCCTCTCCTGCCATTTCAGTTTTAAATCTGATGCCTTTTCATCTTGTCAAATATCCCCCCGTGCTACCTTCTACATCCTGTTATTGTGTCCTCTCAGACTCCGCTTCGCCTCCAAACTACACAAATCTTGTCTTTTCACATCTCTTCATCTGTAGATTCCCCCCAGGCCACCAATTATCCCCGCTATCCATCTCTGGAGCTCCTTTTTCTCTCCCTACCTCTTTTCAAAATGGAATAATGGAAATGGGGCATGGCACTGCAGCTGGAGGACCTCACTGACGGGCTGTAACAGAGCTTTCACTGCTTTCCTTCTCGCATCCCGTTTCCAACTCCTTCCCGATGCCAAGCGCAGCGGTAAACACTTTCACTGGGTACTTTCCAAGAACTTTGTTTCCATGAGGGACTGGTTCCTTGGGAGCCCAGGAAGGTACGAAGGAGCCTGTGCTAGCCCTACGGCCACAGCCTTTAGCACAGGTAAACGCGGGTTAGGGCGATCTCTTTACCTGGATGTGCGGACTCTCTCTACAGCTCCCTGCCCTACTCCCTTCTCAGCGTATAAAACAACCGCAGCACATCGGCGTTCCCCGAGACAGAACGGGCACGTTTTGGAAAGGACCCAGCAACACTAGGATGTACCTTCCCCTCAACAGGAAAGGGCAGGAAAATAGAAAATATTGAATTCAGCAGCAGAAACA
Organism: Gavia stellata; assembly: GCF_030936135.1. Classification (NCBI taxonomy): domain Eukaryota; kingdom Metazoa; phylum Chordata; class Aves; order Gaviiformes; family Gaviidae; genus Gavia; species Gavia stellata. Next base: position 139,226 of record NC_082596.1, on the reverse strand, counting down.
CTTGCCCACCGAGCAGCTGGCGTGATTTGGGAACCTGCTCTCACGCACTTCCCCTGGGCAAGCTGGAGGGGGGCTCCCCGGCTCGGGGCGCAGGGGAGGTTACGGTGGTGGGCACAGCCCGGGAGCGCCGGGCTGGGGCCGGAGCCCCTCGGGGCTCTGCCCTGGGGTACCCACGAGCTTTCGCAGAGGTGCCAGGGCAGAGAAGGAGCCCCGACCCTCCTGCCACGCCGTCAGGCCAGCGACAAAGCACGCGTTGGGTCGCTCCTCTCCCAGCTCCGACGCGCTCAGCTCCATCCCGGCGGCGCTGCCGCCCTTCCCGCTCCGAATCCCAGGCTCCTCACGGCCCTTCCTTTCGCACCTTCACGGCCATCAGACGGGGCCGAGCACGCGCGACTGCCCGGCCAGACACGCTCGCGGGGGAGATTTGCTAAGCGGTTAACGCAGCCGGTGAGTGGGAAGCCTGGAGCATCTGCTGGAGCCAGGCAGGTCGGGAAGCGCACGCACAGCCGCGCACACACACACGGAGCGATGAGTTGAAGGAGCTGTCTGCCAGCAGCACATTCTGCAGGATTTTTTTTCTCTCTTGGCTAATCAGCTACTGAAAGAAGAGCTCCCTCAGCCCGGCCAGCCGCTGAGCCCCCCCGCCCGGGTCAGCTGCGCTGCGGAGGAGGGAAGTGGGCTTGGAACAGCCGCCGGCTCACCGAGGAGCACTCAACGCGCCTTCATTCATTATCCACTGACATATGGAATAGTCATTGCGGGAGGAAACAGAACCAAACAAAAGCCCCAAACTGCTTCCTCCCAGCGAGGCCCTGACAGCCTCTGCAGCTCACGGCCATTCATCTCCGAGCGGCCGAGAGGAAGGGACGCTCGGGCTGCGCGGCGAGCGCCGCGGGGATCGCTGGGGGGGCCTGGCGTGGGGACCGGCTCCCGGGCAGCACCGGTACGGCAGCCAGCCCACGTGCACCGGGGCTCTTGTGCCACCCGGCGCGGGGACCCTGCCCGCCGGGCACTGGGGAAGGGCCCTGCGTGCGACACGGGCTCCCCTACCCGCCCCGGCCAGGAAACCAATTTATTTTGTTGTGTCTCTTCTCAGAGCACACGGCAGAGACCGGCCTGGGCGCCCGGCCAGGCTGAGCGCCGGCAGCTGCCAAGTGAGCAGGAGCACAGCTAGAAGAAATTTAGTCTGTGCTAAACACAGGGGCATAGCAGGTCTGAGCTATTATTCTTTATTAAAGAGCTCCGAAGCCCACGCACCGGCGGAGGGGAGAGTGCGCAAGCTCAGAGCCAGCCGCCGGCGGATGAGTGACGGCCGGCACAGCATCGGCGCGCCCCGGGGCACCGGCCGTGCCAGCGGTGGCACCGGATGTTTTCCCAAACTGCCGCTGGTTTAGGGAGCGATCCTGCGGGTGCTGCTGGGAGCGGAGGGATAGGGCAGGCTGCACGGTCAGCTGCGGACGCAGGCGCCTGGTTAGAGGTTCGCAGACGAAGCCAGGTAAAGGGGAATTGGGGAGCACCCTGAGCTGCACCCAGGGTGGTCCTGGCTGGGGTCTCTGCTGAGCAGCACCCGCCAGCGTGACTGGTGGGGAGAGAGGCAGGGGAAGGAGCCAAAGGGGACAGGGACACCTTCCCACAGCAGCACCTGACCGATGGAGCTCGCTGCCGCCGAACGCCACGCTATGAACAAGCAGAAGGGGGTTATTGTCCATCAATAACATTTAGAGCTGCTACCCTTAGAGACAACAATCAAGTTGGAGATAATTATCGTGGAGATAGTCAGGGAGCACAAGGCCTAATCTCTACACAGAGGCTGCCAAATTTCTTGCGTGTTCCCCCAGAGCCCCCAGCAGTGACCAGAGCGCGGGGACGATCTGCTCCTGCAGCTCTGCGCCGTGCCCCGGCAGGGCCCCGCCACCCCGGCTGGCTGCCCCGACGCGTGGACAAAGGCTGGGACCCCCAGTCCGTCAGGAAAGGGGGTGCTGCGGCCACGCCAGCTGCAGCTTCCACACGCTCTCCCCGCTCTGCTTTCAAGGTGCCGGGTTCAGGCTGCACCACGCAGCTAACCCCTGGGCTGGGACATCCGGAGGGATCACACTGCCTTTCACGGGTGGATCTGGACCCTCCACCATCAAGGATGGCAGACGCAGGGGGTGTTCCGCCCCAAGCCCACGGTCTCACTGCAAAACACTGCCGTTTGCCGGCTTGCTTAGAGGTGGTGAAGCAACACACCCGTGTGAGGCCGGTGGCACCGACAGCAGGGGCGGGGGGACGCAGGCGGCACGCTGTGCATCCTCCGAAGCCCAGTTCTGCACCTAGCCAACCCCCGACGCAGAGCCGGCCCGCGGACCAGCCGTCTCCGGACAAGGGACGAGCGAGGGGGTAACAAAGCGACACCCAGCACTGAAACCGGCTGCCGCGGTTCCCACCCCGGCCAGGCTGACCGAAACCGCGGGCTGGGAGAGAAGGACCAGTGCCCGCTGGTGGGGCTGGGCCGCACTCCCTCCCAGCCGGCACCGATAACCCAGAGGAATGGAAGTTCATGTCTTCAGTGCCCTCCTAAAGAGCAACGCGCTAAAGCATCGCATTTCATGAGGACTTTAATTAGGATGAGGCTACACATTAATTGGGATGAGGCTGCAGTGCAAGCTAGGTCTCAACAACAACAAAAAAAGAGACAATGAAAAATAAAAAAACCCACAGATCCTATTTGCAGCAAGAAAGTGTTTTCCCGGCCCTACTCGCGTCCGAGCCGCCCCTGCCTGAACGGGGGGACGCTGCCCTCCCCTCCCAGCACTTCTGGGCCACCGAGACACAAAGCAACAGCCAAGCGCTGGGCGATGCTCCGCGTGGAGGCGAGCACAAAGCACCCAGTGTGCGCATCCCAGCCGCAGGAAGCAGAAGCATCAGGGTTCTTATGGAAGAGAGATAAATACAATTACAGAGGGAGGGCAGGGGGCTGGGAATGGGGAACAAGGAACAAAGCCACTGGAAGCTGCTCTGATGTCAACAGGTTCTGAATCAGCGCTCCCCCCACCGGGGCCCTGAAGCAGGACCAGCTGGGGAGAGAGAGACCTTGAATTCCTGCATGAAAGGGTTTTTTTCCTGGGTTATGCTGGAGACATTACACAAGTGTATGTTTTCTATAGTCATATATTTCCCCTCTCTCTAAATCTCTATTCCAGACCCGGGGGCAGGGACTGCCGGCAGCTCCGGCGCTAGCCCAGGTGGGCCTCTAACATCTAACCTTTCGGGCCCTTGCTGGACCAGAAAGGCCGGCAGGCACCCGATCCTCCCCCCGCTGGGACTGAAACAGGAACAGACGCATCCCCTAAAGCGCCAGCAAAGGCAAGCCCAGACCCTTCGAACCGTCAGTGATGCCAAAGAGCTCTCCCGAAGCTGGGTGTGCAGCCAAAAGCCCCGCTCACATCCCCGCTCCGAAAACTCCTGTCCCAAGCCCCAGGTGCTACGCTGCAGTTACTCCCGACGTCCCCCCGGTACCCACGGCCGTTCCGCGCCGGCCAGGCGCCCCACGGCAGCGAGCTGTGGGAGCTCCTCCCGCAGAGTGCTTGCGGCGTGCGGCAGGGACCGGCTGGCTCTTCACCTGCCTGGTCACGCAGGATTTTCTGTGCTCTGTTACTTCTCAGCGGTTAAGGAGGAGACAGCCTGAAATATTCCACCTAACCGGCGCCCAGGAGGCTTCTCCAAGCATTTGTCCAAGTCATGTATGAGGCTACCCAGTACCCTTTCAGGTGAACCTAAATCCCAGCAATAAGGGCCAGATCCAAACGCCCCCACAGCCCTTGGCAATCCCCCCATCCTGACCCCAGGGCTCTACTGAAACAGCTGATTGACGCCAATCGCATTAATTGATTTAGCAGACGATTAAGAAAGGCAACGAAGTTTGTCTGGAACAACCAAACCCTAGGGGCATTTTACTGCTGAGATCCTGCTATCTTCCACACGAGCAGTTTCCAGTCTTTTCCGACGCACGAAACCCGGAGAGGTTCCCTCCCAGCGCAGGGCAGATCCCTGAACAGCGACCGTAACCCCACGAGCCACAGGTGAGGCTCAGTCACCTTTTCAACGGCCAGAGAAACCCTCTCTTGACCCTGGGCTGAAAGCCCCAGCTCCGGCTGGGCAAAGACAGCGCTTGTGCGACTTCTAGGAAGAGTGGAAGGGAGGTTCTTCCCATAGGGAAGCACCGTCCTTTCAAGGTGGCTATGACATTCCTTTTGGCTGCCCCAGATGCTCCAAGTGAATGCACCCTCACCCAGAGTCTCCTTAACAGCCCCGACTCGGTGCCTCTGCCTTGCCACGCGCTAGCGGCAAAGAGCAGTCTGGGAAATTCCCTTTCAGGAACAGCGTTGCTTGACTGTATCCCCTCCCTTCGAGCTCACACGGAAGCCAAGACAGAGAGGGAAATCCATCACCTCTATCTCATATCCACATATTAAAAAAAAAATTGGAATGGGTCCTACCTCTTCATCTGAGCTGTCTTCTTCATATTCGTTCTGAGCAAGCAGACCCTCCTTTTCCTTCAGTGACGAATCATCCTCCAAGATTTTGCTCTTCCTGGGAGCCCCTTTGGCCTGAAAGACAGAAAAAAATAGCTTAATAAAATCCCGTCAGGTGAACCTTTGCATTTTGTGTTCACTACAGCAAAGACCTTGGCTGGGCAACAAAATCTGAAGCTGCCACCAACACCTAGTCTGCGGCCAGGTCGAAGATCACCACAGAGCACTTCGTGCCCCAACCTGGACAGCACTGCGCAGTACAACCTCTCACTCTTAGATCCTCTGGCACGCCACGTTACAGAGGGAAGGAAGGAAGGAAAGGGCTCATCAAGCAGCGTGCACTTACATTCACCTGGGACTGCCAAGAGACGAAGTCAATCACCTCTCTTCTGAGGACAGGCTGCCCGAGAAGCTCTCTGGCAGCTGCTTAGCTCACGCAAGAATTGCATTCTCACTCATTGGGCCCAAAATTATTCTCCCTCTGCAGCTTCCATACCCCAGCCATCTTCCAGAGTTTCAGGACTCTCTGTCCCTCTTCTCCCCTGGAGCTCAACACCACCGAGACCACGCAAAGACACAACCAGGGCAGAGGTTGCAACAACCCGACCTGCCAGGACAGGCAGAACGGGGACAGGATTTCCCAGCAACGCTGCTTCCTCCGAGCATCAGTCAGAACACAAACAGCCAAGGGTGAGGTGCCAGTGCGGCTCCAGGCTCAGGAGGCAAGGACTGCATCGGAAACCACACAAACTCAGAGGTGGAAACAGGAAAATTTATGCTGGAAAGGACCTCTGGAGGTCCCTAATCCAACCTCCCGCTCAAAGCGGAGCTAGCTTCGAGGTTAGATCAGGATGCTCGGGACCTTGTTGGGTCAAGTTTTGAGTATTTCCAAGGACTGAGATCTCAGCACCGCTCCGGGTCCTGTTCCGGGGCTGCACAACTCCCGTGGGCAAGAACACGCCTTACATTCAACCAGAGCTTTCCTTGCTGCACCTTGTCCCCATTGCCCCTCATCCCATCCCTAGGCATCACAAGAGCCCGGCTCCATCTCCTCCACACTCCCTCACGCAGCTGCAGACGGCAAAGGGATCCCCCTTCGTCTCCTCTCCCGGCTGAAGAAGCCGTCTCGCAGACCCTCGTGTCCCATGCTCCAGCCCCAACCATCTCAGTGCCCTCCGCTGGACTCATTCCTGTCTGTCACTGTGCTGTAGTGGGGAGCCCCAGACTGGACCCCGAGCCCGGATGGGTCTCAAGTGCCAAAGAGAGGTGAAGGACCCCATCCCTGGCCCTGCCGGCTGTGCTCTTGCCAGTACAGCCCGAGATGTGGTCGGTCGGTGTTGTAGAGGACACTTGCTGACCCCCAGGTCCTTTCACTCCAGAGCTACTCCCCGGCAGCCCCCGCCTGCCCTGTTGTACCGGGTTATTCTGTCCCGAGTGCAGGACTTCACACATTTATCATCCCCGAACTTGATAAGGTGCCTGTCAGCCGCCTTCTCCAGCCCGTCCAGGTCTCTCTGAAGGGCAGATCTCCCCCTCAGGAGACCCCCAATAGATCCCAGAGCTTGCCCTCTCAAGTAAGGACAGACCCAGCAGCACCATTCTCTCTGGCAGGACAAGTGCGCAGGGGTTTCTGGTGCCCACCACGACACTATCACAACAACAGGCTCTTCCCAGCGCTCAACTTCAGCGAAGGTTCTACCTACCGACGGGCTCCAGCACCTCCGCACTCAGACTCCAGAGCTGCTGGACAAAGTGTTTGAGACTGGGTAAAGCACGTAACCATCTCACCTGCATAATCTGAAGTTACTGGTGAGTTTTGAAGTAATGTGCACATTTGGAGCCACTCTGAACCTCTTGGGAAGAGACCTGGGTAGAGAGCAGGGCAGGAACGGGCTGCAGACACAGCCCCCGAGGTGGCAACGTCGCCGTGATGAAGAGACTCCCACCATCACATGTATTACACCCCGTGCCAGACGCGTCCAACCGAGGTTACCCATCAGGCGTGGTGGGACCAACCTCACTCACAGGGAGCAGAACGCAGCCTCTATCGCTTGGATTATCCCAATTTTTTTTCCATGCCAGAACCCGCAGCGGGCAGGACACATGGACCATACGTTCTGCTCCCGTCGGAGAGACAACCCACGGGGCATGCCTCGGGTAGGAATTAATTCCCTCCTCAGACACGGGTAATCAGACAGCACCGAACATCAGACTTCGCCCACTCGCTGACCTGCTGTGTGGGTGCCGAATAAGCTACAGATCCTTCCCTGGAAAAGAGATTCTCTCTCCCCCGCCCCCCGTCACCACTCGGAGTGGGGGTAGGGGGAGAATGGGGTCCCTGGCTAGATCGGGTTTACGGGAGGATTCAGTGAAATAATCGGAAAAACAGCCCCAGAAAACGTCCCTCGCGGGAGCAGTAAAATCCGCACAGTGTGTGATCACCTTCTGCTGTACGTACACACCAGCGCAGCTCCCCCGAGCCGCGGGGAAAGGGGTGGGAGAGAGCCTGGAAAATACTGGGCCGGCAAGAGGATGAGATTACTGCAAAAACAAAAGGCTTTATTAAAAAATTTTTAAAAAGGGAGATTGGAGATAAGTTTTTTTCCAGGCTTTTGGCGCTACAATGGCTTTGGACTTGAGTTTCCATCTTTCCCTTATTTCCCCCCTCTCTCCGCCGCCACGATGAGACCAGAGAAGGATCCTGCGCCGCAAATCTGGGTTGCTGGTGCTACAAGCTGCCAGCGTCCTCGAGAGCGAAGGCCGTGCCAGGAGGTGGCACACAGTCGCCCCAGCACTCCCGCTCTTTCCCCAGTGATGCTCAGCCTCCCAGTCCACACAGTCAGGGAGAAAAACAGAGGCCCACGGGCTCCCCAGGTCCTGAGTTTACTCTGAGAGCGGGCACAAGCCAGGGTCTCGCCCAGGATTCTTGCAAGAGATTCACCCTGGCTGGCACGTCCGCAAAGTGAACCAGACCCCAGTGTCCAGGGATTAGGCGTGTCTATCGGCAGGCTCAAACCCTTCAAGAAAGCTTTGCCAGGAAAAGGAGAGAGACCTCAGCTAGGACATCAATCACACACCCAGCACCCTATCATACTTGACTGAAGCCCAACCGGGAAACAGCAAACACACACTGAACGCTGAAACCATTTTCTGCTAGAAAAAAGTCTGCCAGAACCAGACAGGGCTCTAAGGGGGCTTCAGGATAAGCAAAAGGTACGCGGAGCAGAGGGGCCAGCAGACCTGCTAGCAGGGGAGCGCAGTCACCGCTCGCTCCTCTCGCGGGCTCGCATGAAACATCGCTCTGCATCTTCCAGGTGCGTTTAGCTTGACGCCCGCAAGGGCTTTTCCCCCCAGCTGGGTATCAGCAGGCAGGGACAGGCTGGTCCCCTCAGCTTCGCAGGGGCTGTCTTCGGACGCAGGAATAAAGGCGAAGCTTTGCTCCCTCGGCCGCCCCGTGCAGAAAGGCTCGTTCCACAAGAGGGCGGCAAGCAATGCCGGACACGCCGCAAAACCCAGCAAAACCCCTCAAAACTGCCCTGCCGGCACCCCCCACCACAGCCGCTGCCAGGGCTCGGGGACGAGGACCCCCGGGCACCCACGGCCGGTGGGGACCCAGGAATCGCCACGCCCAGACCTCGGCTCAGAGGGGAGTCGGGCAGCGCTGAGCGTCACCGACAGCCATCGCCGAACCCCGTTTCTGGCAGTTTTGGTCGCTGAAGGGGAGACCTGGGGCAGCTGGTGGGTTTCCACAGCACAGACAGGGCCTGAGAACAGGTTTAGCTGTAACCAGGGGGATAAGGGAAGAAAGATCAAAGCCTCTGACACCAGTGGGACCTGTAACCTCCTCCCTCCCAAATCCACCCCCTGCTCCCCACATGTGGGTCAGCTGGGGTCCTTCTACCCCAAACTCCAACAGGTAAATTCAACAGAAGAGTTCAGAGGAACTAGAAAAAAGGATTAATCTAAACTAAAATACAAACCAGACAGGAAAAAAGGAGAGGGAGAATACGGCCAGCAGCCTTTGAGGAGAGCCACATCCTCAGAGCGCTCCACTTTACACCATCAAAAAGGCGTGCAGGACAGCAGGCAAACTGCGCTCGGTCAGACACAAGCACCACGCCGCTGAGCTGCGTGAGCCTCTCCGTGTCTTGGCCAGGGCGAGGTAACAGCTTTCCAGCACAGGCAGAGCCGGCTCTCCCTGGTTGTCCTGCAAAAAGCACGTACCAGACAGCAAAGAGAGTCTTAAGCCAGCAAAGATGCTAAGGAGAGGCAATATCTTTAGTTATAAATCAGAGAAAGGAAATATGCTTTCAGGACCACAAGCCCCTCAGGTGTGAAAAAAGCAGAACTGAAGAAGGCTTGTCTATCCCAAAGCTCTTCCACGTCCTCCAGCTAGGTAAACTGGTGTAACAAAAGATACCACCTCTCCTTACACCAGTCCTGCTTATCTCCTTAAGCTGTCGCTGCTGTGGCATCCATACTAGACAGCCTCGGAAAGACCAGCTAGGGAGACCACTTAGCAGCTGCTGGACTAGCCAAATCGGTGAGGGAAGCGTCCCCCGCTGCGTGTGCTGGTCGGCAGAATAAGCACCAGAGCACGTTAACGGCCTGGTTAGATGCTCCTTTTCCTCCCCAAACCAAGAGCCACTGGCAGCTGGATTAAAACATCAGTAGCTGCTTTGGCTCCCCTTCCCCTAAGCAAACCTGCTTGCCTCCCACCGTAAAGCTCTCAAAGTGCTCCCACGCAGTTCCTCCTTGGTTGTGGAGAAAAGATCAGAAACTCCTGGCTTGCAATTTTCCAGCAGGAAGGGAGAAAGGTCGCTGCTGTCCCAGCGATCCCCAGCTACAGCGGAGCAGCATCTCCTCGGCGGAGCTGCAGAGGCAGGAAAGCTGGAGGAAGGGGATGCACCGGCTGGGTGCTGCTGCTGCAAAGACAGAGTGGGGTTACGAGTAGCTGAACAGGTGAGGAGGAGGACGGGCAGCAGCAAGACCAGACGCGCCAGGCAGGGCCGGAGCGAACAGATAACAGACCCTCGTGTGGAAACAGCCCTAGAGCAGGTGGCTCTGGGAGCTGCGGCAACAGCACAGGCTCATGCGGGACAAAGCAACTGTCCCTCGTGTTCAGGAGAGCGGCTGCGAGGTTTCTCCCAGCTTTACCAGATGCCGGGATGAAAGAATCTTGCTCCTCAGTGCCGAGCCCAGACCTCGCTAAGATCCTACCGTCAAGGTGGGGAAAAGCAAGCAACCAACACACACACGTCACAACTCTTCCTTTGCTAAAGCGAGACGGTTCTTGGACCTAATACTGTCAGTTGCTCCGCTCACCCTATGAGGCAAAACAACTAAATCCTCAGTTGTACACATGGAAAAGTGATACCTAAAGGAGCAGCAGTGATCCAGCTCGCAACAGGGCTGGAAACAGGACTCCCAGATTCACCGCCCCGCGAGCTACAGTGTACCCGTGTGGGCTGTTCTCCGTGACCTGCCCTCCTCCACCTCCCTTCAACACACGTAAACACCGACCGGCAGCAACTCCAGCTGTTCCAGTGCCTCTGCACCAACTGCTGCTGATTTAGGGACAAACAACGCGCTAGGCGTGCGAAGAAAGCCGAGATGAAGACACATAATTCCTTCTGATGAGTAGGGTCTCAGGTCCCGAGAAGCCTGCAAGATCAGCTAAGCCTGGTGGCAGTTTAAAGGCTTAAGACACGCGTTTACCTCATTATCAGCTGTTGCATTTTAAAAGGTTTCCATTCTCAGGCAACCTCTTGCAACTGCAAAAACTCTCACGCAATTGCAGCCCACTGCAAAGCGAAGGTATGTGCACACCTCAAGCTTGAGCTTAGATGTAAGAAGATCAATCAACGCCTTCCAAGCAAGAGCAGCAAAACGGCTTCTACCGGGGCCAGGGCAATCCACCTTGCTCAGACAGCCCTGGAGTAACCAGGACTGTACAACCAAGTCCACGCCGGCAGCTATCCGAGCCTCTGGAACACGCCTGCTGCTGGGAGCCCAGGAGGAACTTGTGTGGATCCTCCCTGTAGGACAACCCGAGTGACGTCGGGCCAACGCTGACAGCAGGTCCCCATCGCAGTCGGAGACAAAGCGATATTTCCACATCCCGGTGCCTTCGGCAGAGCGGGTGTTGTCTGGTTGCCACCAGCTCAAGTCTTCTTCCACTAACCGCTCTAAAACCAGGAGGCAGAACCTCACGTCACACGCAGCGCTTTGAAGAAGTCAGCTACTACTGACCTTCTCCTGTCACCTGGCTCTACGTATCTCACTGTTTTATAGTACTGACGTGTTGATCAGCCAGCCTGTTGTGTCAGGAATCTCCTGAGGATGGGGAGAAGCAACTCGTGCTAAGACTGTCAGCGCAAGTAACAAGCCTGAAATCTTTCACCCTGCGGGCAAACATCAATTTGTTCCATTTCATGGGGCTGACAGAACTGCTAGCAGCACAAAAAGATGAAGCCTGACATGGGAAGAGAGTCTCGCTCACATACCAGACTCAAGCACTAACACTTCTCAGGACAGAGACAGCTTGCCAGAGCGCCAGGCAAGCTCAGCAGGTTTCCTCTGTACTGCTCCAGCTCTCCTTCGCAGAGCTTTGGTCCAGAGGCCGTAGTGTTGTGCGTGTGAAAGCTGGCCCGTCCCCACCAGGAGCACGGAGCCCTGCGCCGACCTAGGCTCACCGCCGAGCGCAGCCCTCTGCACCCCGCTAACACCGACACCGGGCTGGGGCCGGGACCGGCACAGCAGGCTGTCCCCAGATCACCGAGATCTGCCGCTGTCCTGGTGCGGTGACTTAGCAAGGCACCACAGGCACACCGGGCAGCAAGCGCCAAGAAGCAGCGCTTGCACTGATGGCACAGGCTGCTGTTAGCACCAACAGTGGCTTCCTTCCTTCCACGACTGCTAGAAACATGTCTAGCAGGACAACAGGCAAGAAGGCTCTGCAGAAATCAGGCCACCACAAAAGAATTTGTCAGCCGCTCTCCTATTTCAGACTGGTGTGGCAAACACGAGTACAAATTAATCCAGAGGAGAGGAGAAAAAGTGACAGAGAGGTAGAGAAAAGAACTGAACCAAGGGGCTCCCCTGCCCAGTCCCCACACGCGCTCTTGCTGATGAGAATAGATCTGGGGTCCGGCTGCTGGGGCTGCGCGATGCGGAGCCGAAGGCAGGATGGAGCCACCGAGAAGAAGGAAAATGAGCACAGGCTCACTGACAGGCGCTGGCGGAGAAGCAGAGAGAGGAGCTGGATACGGTACGGCAGCCCAGAGCCCTGCGAGGATGCTCCGAGCTGTGCTTCTGGGCGGACGAGAACAAGGCAAGGGCTCCGGGTGCAATCCCTGCAGGAAGGGAGCTCAGCGGCTCTCGCTGCCTCACTGCATCGGCAGTGCCTCCCCGATGCCTACACCCGGCACCGGGCAGATTTGCTTCAGGCGCTCGGTGCCACAGCGGGGACCCTCTGACAGAGCAGCGCTGAAGGGGCTTCCTGGATTATAAAAGCAGTGAATAAACATTTCAGCTCGGCCTTCAACTGCAGGCCACCGGGCTTTTCCCCAGGGGCTCTGAGAGCGGAGTCGGACGGCTCAGCTCAGCACCGGGGCTGCCAAGGAAGAAAGCACAGCTTGTCAGAACGCTGGAAGTCATTAAGAGGAAATCTAATCCGACAAGGACAGCCTAATATTTACACAGCCCTGCGAGCTAGAGAGGCACTAAGAACGGGGCTTTGCAATCTGCTGACAGGCAGGTGGTGGAAGCAGTGGCCTTTCTCGCTCCGGGATCCCGAGGGGAGCTGGGACAGCACAACTCAGTTCAGCACCTTGTTGCTCAGGCCGGATTAACACTTCTCCACGGGCTGAGGCGCCAGCGCTGGCTCGCAGTTCAGTTCCTCTCTCTCTCTTCGGTCCTCCAGAGAGGCTGCCTTTACTCCTCTGCAGGTTTTTTTAAGCCCCAAAGGCAAGACTTCTTACATTCCAACTTCCTAAAAGCATCTTCTTGGAGAGAGCTGCAGATAACCACCAGGATCGTGAGAAGGAGCACAGCTCTGGAGAGGCACCTCATCATCCCACCACCGTCCACGCTTGAATCCCGCACAGAGACTAACACGTCCTAAACTGTTTTGTGTTTCATCGTCTCAGGAGCCGTCAGTCTTCCCATCACTTCTCTAGGCTGGTTGAACACAGCAGTCACAAACTGGGATACCTCACAAGATAAAAATACAAACCTCCGGAAAGAGTATTTCAAACACCAAAACGTTCAGAAGGCAGTAACACCCTCCCTGTATCTAAAGGGTTCCTCCCCTGCCAGAGCACCGCGTCCACGGATGGAGCAGGAAAGGCTAAGCCCAGACCAGCCAAAAAGCATCGGCTTTGCTTCGGCACCTTCCAGATCACTGCCTTTCACCAAGAGAATACCGCAGCGAGAGACCGCGATTAAAGGAGTCAGTTGGCAGAACGCTGCCACAACCCCTCGCAGAGGGGTGCGACACTAGCAGCGTCCTCTCTGTCCGTGGGTCAGAGCTCCCAGCTCTTCCTGGAGCCCCAGACAGGCCTCTCCGCGAGGACCGCGATGCCGAGTCTACAGAAAAGCTCTGGCAACCCGAGCGAGCAAGGCTCCTTGCTGTCTGGTCTCTCAGCAGGAAACCTCAGAGTAATCACAGAACATCTGCAAGCTTCCCTTCCCTTCTCCGTCCACACGCCATCCTTCCCCACGAGCTCCCTGATGCTCCCCACGTTTCTCTGGCAGAGCAGGAGACCCTCCTGCCGACTCCTAAGCGTCGTACGCTTTCAGCTGATGCACATAGCTCTCCTGCGCATAGTCCAGAAGCCTCTGGAAGAAGCAGCTTGGGAATCCTCCCCAGCCTCGATTAACTTGCTGGACAGCCAGAAGATACTGAACGCAAGAGACCCAGGACGTGCACAAACCCCTCCGGAAGCGCTCCGGAGCCTGCCTCGAGGGACGCGCAGTGACAGGCCATTCCCAGAGAACAAAGTCGTCGTTAACATCAAGGCTGAAAATCCGGCGGGGAGGAGCAGGAGGCTTCTCCGGCACCAGCTGCCAACAAGGCACAAACTGGCATCAGCCGGGAGGTGTAAAAACAGGTTCAAAGCAGATTTCCACGAGACAGAATGAGGTCTTCAGTTTTGAAAAACAGGGACAGCGAGACAGCCGTCCAGGCCAGAACGAGCAGGCTCAGTAAAACATGCAAGAGGACTGTAAAAATCAGGCCTGGGTCTCTAAGAGGGGGCAAACTGGTCTAGCACCTCTGCCGCTGAAAGGTGGTCTTTACCCTCCCACCCTCCTCTCGCTGCTCCCTGCGTGCCGGCTCGGCTCCTCTCACACTCCCCGGGGAGCCGATTCAACCCGCTCACCTCCCGGAAGGGAAACTACCTCAGCAGGAGGAGAGACAGCTCTCGGTCACGCCGACGAGGTGACCTGGCTCAAGGAAGCATCTTCTGAGACGCAGCAGAACCAGAAGGGAGAGGACAAGGCGGGAGACGGGAAACATCCCCGCTCTGGCAGCCCTCAGAGAAGCTGCTACTGCGAAGTTTGTTGGTCCGCAGTGAAAACACAGCTTCAGAGAAGCTGCCAGGGAGGGTCCGCGCTCTGTATTTGCACTTTATAACCTAACTGCAAGGAGCAGGAAGACCCGGGGGCTGTCACTGCCACGCGTAATAACGACAGCTCTGCGTTACGGCCGACGGCTGCTTTTGGCACTTACGCATCAGGTCCCCGACAGTGCCACGCTGCATTGGAAACGAACGCTGTATAATTTGCAACATATTTTAAGCTTAGGGCTAAAAATCAATTAAATTTCTGAGAACGAGCTAAAGAAAGGCAGAAGAGACTGGCCTCCAGAGATCCCGGCTGTTCAGAGATACCTGTTCACAGGCTACAAATCGTCATTCAGCAACACCCCCAGAAGCGCCAAAGTCACCACACCAACCTACCGAACAAAAAAAAGACATCTAAGAACTGACTGTAAACTTTCGGGCAGGCGTTAAAATCCCCCCAAAGGAGGAGGGACGAGTCCCCTTCTGAAAAAGGCCGCTGACAGAGGTGCAAGTTAAACCGTTTCCTCTCTCACCGGGGTTAAACCACCACAAGGTCTCCCCGAAGCGTTTTAGGGGCACAGCCCTGGGTAGCAGTGGCCTCCGTTCCCTTACAGTTCCTTACAGGGAACGGAGCGTGGAGGAGATCCTAACGAGCAGCCAAAGCCACGGATTAACGTCAAGGACACTCAGAGTCTGCGTTTCTTTTTGTAGTGGTTTTCTTCTCTTTTTTTGCGTTCCAGTAACTAAGAACCTGGCAATTCCACTCTGCCAGAAGAAAAACTTATTTGGTGGCACCTGAAGACCGTTTAGGGTTTGCACATCACTTTGGCTACATCACTCCTACAGAGCACAGTGAACTAAACAAAATTAAAATAAAAAAGCAAAGCACGGGCACTTGGGGCCCGGGGGGAGGCAGTGCACACACGGGCAGAGTCGAGGCCACGGACCGAAGAGCGAAAGAGCCAATATCACAAATACCAGCTCAAGCGAGAGCAAGGTCTCGTGGGCAGATCCTCCCACTGCTCCCACGGCAGAGGAACCTGCGGCGTGGCAACTTACAACAACTCACCGCGAGCCTCAGCTTCTTACCATCACGCTAACAGCAGCTCCGACGCCCTTCGACGCGGCCACAGACGCCCACAGTCAACCCTCCTATCTTATAAACACAACAGAAAATAATCCCCCCAGCAGGTTTTGCCATCACAACCAATCCAAGTAAAATTTTAGCTTGCCTTTTAATTATGTTTTCGTAGCTAACTGCTAGTAAATTAAGCAGATTTGCCTACTGTAGAGCCGACAAACAGAAATCAAAGGTTTTAAGACTCTGCAATTAAGAGAGCAGAATTTGAGAAATCTCATTCAAAACTGAAGGTATCTGTCCAAGGCAAATAAACAGCTCTCCAACGCCAGCAAGTGAAATATTTTCTAAGCGCTCTTGCCCCAAAGCCCCACGCGTACCGCGTGCCTGCCACCTCCGCCAGCAACCCAGCAGAGGAGGACACCGAGCGCCCTGATGACAGACCCAGCTCAGAGTCGTCCTATGAGCATCCCCCCCTCAGACCCTGCACGTAGCTCCATTTTCTTCTCCAAAGCTTCCCACCCACGAAGCAGCGAGCACCGATCCGAAGCTAAGAGCAAAAGCGGGATGCTGTGTGGAGCAATGGCCCAGGAAAGACTCGAGATGCTCCTGGGACATTCCTACTTCGTAATTTACCTCTGCTCTCCCCAGGTTCCCGAGCGGTTTCGATGCAATGGGAAATTCTAAACTGCACACAGCTCCCGAAATCGTCGGGTCACTCTGAAAAGCTGTCTGAACCGCTGAAGCTTCTAACACTATCATGTAGCAGTTTTCAACCCATTTACTCATGGCGATACGCAAAGGCTCTGTAAAGAAGGAAGAGAAGAAAACCCAGCTGGGGGGCTGTAGTTCACGGCGCAGGGCTCACGCTCCTTCAGAAAGCGTTTAGGGGTGCTGCAAATCAAAAGGGACAGAGGTACAGAGGGTGGAATCACTTCCTTGCAGGACCCCAGAGAAGAAAAGGGTCTCAACAGACCAAACTTCTGTTAAACTCTGCACTGGGAAAGCGATGCTTTTGCAAGGAGTTCTTTTTTTTCCAAACAGAAACAACAGGTAAACGTATTCCTGCCCAAGCCCGGCACGTTTGATGTCTTTTCCCTCTGTGAAACCCCTCCAGGTACCCTTCCCTCACAAGAGGAAATCCTGTCAAGTCTCTGCTCCGTCTCCAACGTTCCCTGCTCAGGACAGCCACAGTTTGTGTCGAGTAACTCTCTTCACACGCAGCCCAGCGGCACACAGGGCTCCCGCGTGGCAGGAACGGCACCAGCTCCTGTCCTTCTGCTAAGACGCCGTTGCCTTCGCACAGCGAAGGCCCCAAAGGCAGAAGGCCAAGCCAGAAAGGAAACTGGGAATCTGACTTCACCGAGACCTCGCTACAAAACCGACAGGCCACGCCTGCCCAAAGCAGCAGCGCAGCCAAACAAGGGACATACTGCACAGCAATGCAAACAGGGCTCAGGATCAACCCCCCGACCTCCTCGTCTTGCGCTGTTGTTACCACTGTAGCTCTTTTTTAGGTGCGGGTAGCACGAAGCGTGTGACATTCCAGAGCGGAGCACCGTGTCCAGCTTGACCTGGGTTGCAACGAGACACAGCGACGGATCCCAGTATCTGCAGATACTTTCTGACAGACCGACAGCATCGCACACGCTTGGATACCGAATAAAAGGCTGAAGAATCGGGTGGGGTGGGCGCAGAACCAGCCCCAGCTCTCAGACAGACAGACGGATGCACAATGCACCAGCAGTCAGTCCCGGCTTAAGCAAGCATCCCACTGCTTACACAGCCACGTGGCAAAACAGAGCCGAGAGCCAAGGCCAAGGCAAAGAACCCCCACGACCAGCCAAAACGCCGGCGCGGTTTAGGGGACCAATTGTTCTGACAAGCAAAACAAAAACAAAAAAAGGCCTCGCTTCCGCAGCGCGATTTCTGGGCTGGATGAGCCGCCGGGCCTGGCCCACGCCGCGGATTCGTCAGCACCTGTCGAAGCACGGGGACGAAGGCGGCGTCAGGGTGGGAACAAGCGGCTGTCGATGGAGACAACCCAAGCAGGACGGCCGCAGCGCTCCATAGCAGCCCGAGGCACTCCTACGGAACTCCTACGCAGGTTACTAGAGGAACTTTCTACTAAATTTCTACTCCAGACCTTGGTAAAGGTCTGCCCATTGTCCAAACAAATAAATAAATAGACAGATCCACACAGCCCGGATAACAACAAGGCACTTTTTGTTAACAAGCTTGGGGCGTGCCCCAGGGCGAAGGAGGCTGCCGTGCCCGAAGCACCAGGGACCTGCACGCTAATATCTCAACACAAACCTGAGCGTGAATTTTTCCATCAATCTTTGTGCCTGCGCCTTCCGAAACAGAAGTCAGACTATGTCTTTGTAATTTTGTTTTTACTATGAGAGAAGCATCACTAACTCTAGAGGAGCAAACTGGCACAGAGGCCGTCTTCCTGTTAACGAGCACGCAGCACTACAGCTCTCTACTCAGCGTCTCGTCACAAAAGCAGAAGCATCGCCTCGCTCTGTATACGTACGGTTTCCCCCTCGCTGATCCTGCCTGGGCAGACATCCCTGACTCCCAGGAGACGGCGGCACAGGCGCTCCGCCCGCACGAAGCTTCCCCAGCATCTCCGGGGCCTCTCTCCTCCACGCGCGGCTCAGATTCCTGACGCCAACCCAGCTGTACCACACAGCCCCAGCCCCTGCTCGTCTAACTAAAGAAAAACAGCGAAAAGTAAGAACCTCGATACTTCCTAGGTCGAAACGAGGTTCCTCTTTACAGATGTTTCGCTACCGTTTCTGCACACAGGTTCCATTTTGCTTTTCCTCCACATCCTACAAGTGGGGGGTACTGACACCGGGGCCACCAATGACACCGGGCACAGGGGCCACAGGGGCCACTGACGACACTGGGCACGGGGGCCACCAACACCACCGGTCATGGGGGCCACAGGGGCCACCAACACCGGGACCACCGCCGACACCGGGCACGGGGGCCACCAACACCGGGACCACCGACGACACCGGGCACGGGGGCCACCGACGACACCGGGCACGGGGGCCACCGATGACACCGGGCACGGGGGCCACTGACACAGGGGCCACCGACAACACCAGGCACAGGGGCCACAGGGGCCACCAACGACACCGGGTATGGGGGCCACAGGGGCCACCAACGACACCAGGCACGGGGGCCACTGGCGACACCAGGCACGGGGGCCACAGGGGCCACCAATGACACCGGGCATGGGGGCCACCGACACCGGGGCCACCAACAACACCGGGCACAGGGGCCACAGGGGCCACCGGCGACACCGGGCACGGGGGCCACCGACACCGGGGCCACCGACGACACCGGGCACGGGGGCCACTGACACTGGGGCCACCGACGACACTGGGCACGGGGGCCACTGACACTGGGGCCACCGACGACACCGGGCACGGGGGCTTCCTCACACGCGTTCGTCCTGCTCCAGTCACGAGTGGTGGCTGGGGCAGGGAAGCAAACGGACCGGAGGACGGCAGCCGGGGGGGTGGGACGGGGTGCCGGTGCCTGCCCCAGCCCCCGCCGGGCCGCCCCGAGGCTGCGAGCACCCGGGGAGGTGCCGGGCCTCGCCCCCCGCCCGCTGAAACGGCGTTTCCCGGCGGCCAGGGGGATCTCCCCCCACACCCCGCCCCGCCTTCAGGGGCTGCTCAGCCCTTACGTGTGTCCGGGGGGGCGAGCCGCCGCCGGAGCCTTCCTCCGGGTCCTCCTCCTCCTCCTCCTCCTCCTCCTCCCCCGCCGAGGTGCTGTCGCTGCCCGAGTCCTCCAGCCCCGAGTAGACGCTCTCCTCGCTGTCCGTCAGCTCCTCGCTCTCCCCGGCAGGACAAGGCTGGAAGGGAATGGGGCGGGGGGGGGGGGGCGCGTCAGGGCGGCGGCTCCCGCTCACGGAGGGGCCGCACGGCCCGGCCCGGGCACCCCCGCGCTGCCAGGGCCCCACCGGGGCCGGGGCCGGGAGCAGGCCCCGCCGCCCACAAGGCCGCAGCGCCCGTAGCCATGGCAACGCCGCCGCCGCCGCCGCCCCCCCCCCCGGCGCGCGCCCCGACCTGCTCCATGGCTCCGTCCCGCGGCTCCGCGTGCGCCGGCCCCGCCGCGCACCACGCGTGCGCCGGTCAGAGGTCACGGCACCGCCCCCCCCACCCCAGGACACCGCCTTTCCGCCTTCCCCGGTCCCTCCCCCCCAGCAGCGTCCACACTCCACCACCGGGGTAGGGGGAGGGGCGGGGGGATGGGCCGCGCTCCCGGTGTGTGGGGGGGAATAAGGGGTCAAAGGGGAGAGGTGACACGGCGCGGCGCGCATGCGCACGAGCCGCAGGCACAGCCTCGCCTTGCGGGCGGGAGGCGCATGCGCATAGGCACGCACCCCTCCTGTGTCAGCAGAGAGGGCGCATGCGCATAGGGACGCACGGTGTCAGGGCGATGCGCATGCGCATAGGAGGGCTGGTCCGCGGGGGAGGCGCGCGTGCATAGGAATCAGCCCGTGCGAACTGCGCATGCGCACAAGGATGCCCTCGGAAAGGGGGGGGGGGTGCTCGGTGAGGAGGCGCATGCGCATCGCACCGCCCCGCGCCCGGCGGTGACGGCAGCGGGGAGGGGGGCGTGCCCCCGGCGCGGGAGGGGGCGGCCCCGCGCATGCGCGCGGCAGCGCCGCGCGGGGGGCTTGTCTCGGAGGCGTCCCAAGATGGCGGCGGCCATGCTGGGCCCCGGGGGTTGCAGTGCGCAGGCAGCGGCCCGGCCCCGCGGCGGCGGCCGCCGGCGGCACTAAGCCCCGCGCCGCCCGTCCGCCTCGGCCCGCCGCAAACCCCACCTGGCGGCGGTTTCCCGGGGGGGGCGCCGGCGCGCCGCGGCCTGCCCCGGGGCCTGCGGCTGGGCCCTCAGGGCGCAGTGGCGGCGGCCGCCGCCATGGAGGGGCCTGGCGCGGCGGCGGTGGGCGCCGGCCCCGGCGGCAGTAACGTACCCGCTTTTCTCACCAAGCTGTGGACCCTGGTGGAGGATCCCGACACCGACTCGCTCATCTGCTGGAGCCCGGTGAGTCCCGGTGAGGGGACGACGCGGCCGAGGCCCCGGGGCCCGGCTCCCGTCAGCGGGCGGATGCCCGCTGACGGGAGCCGGGCCCCGAGGCCTCGGCCCAGGCGTGTCCGCGGCCTCCCCCGGGCTCCGGAGTGACTTTCCCAGCCGCGGGCCTGGGCCTCGCTCTTTACCGATGTGTCACAACATGGGAGCGGGTTCCTGTGACTCTCCGGGCCTCGCAGTCGCGCTCGCCCGTTCCTAATTAGAGGTGCTGCCTCTTTCCCCAGTGCTTATCCCGCCCGTGCACCTCATTGCCCCAGTCCCTCAGGGGAGACAAGCCATCCTCTGTACTTGATGGGGAAAAAAAAGCCACGTCCAGACGCTCCTCTAACTGTTCCCGTGGCAGGGGATGCTCTGCGGCTTTTAGCCGTGTCATTATCCCCGCTGCGGGACAGCCCGTGCTGTTTCTGGGGCGCTTAGCCTGATTTGTGGTCGCACCAGTCGTGCAAGTCCCCTTTTTCCGTCTTTTCTAGATGGGAAGTTTAAGTTTTGTCTAAAAGGTCATAGTATCCGGAGCCAAAGGCCACAAGCTGTTTTTCGGAGGCAATTACATCTACGCTGTTTACCTGAAATCAAAGGGAAGAAGTTTTCTTGCTCTTTGGTTCTTAACCTGGCAGACCAAACAGTTAAGTAGAAATAAGTTCTTGCGAATACTAGATTACTCTCTCTCCTGTATTGCTGTATCGCCTTGCTTCGACTACAGATCAGACGTTTGCTACCAAAACTGTTGAGGGAAGAGAAATGCGGTAACGCTGGTAAGAGTGAAAAAGGACTGTCGTATAGAGGTTTGTCTTCAGGTGGGAGCGAGGAGCTAAGACGAGTGGAACTGCTGTTTGAGATAGTAAAACGTGAAAGATAAGGACCAAAATAAAAGCATAAACATGCTGGGAATGTTTTTTCATAACCCTTGATCGTAGCTGCTCTCCACCAGCTCGAACTGTTTGCTTATCTGACTCAATGTGGCAGTAATGAGATGAAAGACCTGCGCTGTCTGTTTGCTGCAGATATTGCATTGCTCTTAACTTTGCAAGTCATCGCCTCTGAACAAACGCCTTGTCCTGTTACTAGAGCAAACAAAGATTTAGCGCCTTGTGTTTAATGAGTTTGTGTTCATCTTTGCGTTGCTGAAACGCCGTGAGAAGTTGCGTTTAGGGGCAGGGGACGAATGGCATTGCCCCGTTGCCCGTGCGTTTGGGAGCTGCAGGGCACAGGCAGGTCGCCTTCCTCCTGGGGGTGGGTGCAAGAGATGTTTTGGGGATGCTGTGAAAACTTTGGGGCTCTCTTTGAGTGCAGACAGATTCGCTGTTTGGGCGGTGTTTAAATTAAGCTGTGCCGCTGGGAATGTGGAGTAATATCCACGGAATTAGTATCTACATGCAAATCAGCATGCTTTTGCAAATAGGTGTATAAACTTTGCTTATGTTGACAGGTAAACAAAGTTGCCTCCATCTTTACATTTCTCCTGGCCCAAAAGATTTTTGCAAGTGTCCTGAGTGGAGAAGGAAAGAGGTGTTGGTGTCGAGGCTGGCCGGAGGAGTTCCGACTGCTCGCTTCCAT
The DNA here is from genome assembly GCF_030936135.1 of Gavia stellata. Classification (NCBI taxonomy): domain Eukaryota; kingdom Metazoa; phylum Chordata; class Aves; order Gaviiformes; family Gaviidae; genus Gavia; species Gavia stellata. Next base: position 117,396 of record NC_082596.1, on the reverse strand, counting down.
CCCTTCGGCAGTTTGCTGCCCACTCCTCTTTGGGGTTGTTGCTCCTCGGGGCCATTTTGGTTTGTAACAGGATTACCCCAAGCTGTCGGAGCCCAGCTGGGGGGCAAGCAAGCTACTGCTGGTAGGTGAGAGTGAAAAGGAGGGAAAGGGAGATTGGCACACTGGTTTTGCATCTAATGAAGCAGTGTGCTGGGTGAGGTTGCTTCGCAGCAGCTGTCCAGGTACGCGTTCGTGGCCTGTGCTAAACGTGCGGTCTCCTGCTTTGTTCACTGCGTGATAAACTGCCTTTATTCACTGCGTGTTTGCTCTGGGGTCACAGTGTGCATGAAGAGCAGCGTGATAGCTTGGACAGCCGGAGCGCTGAGGTTCAGCCCGGATCGCAACTGTATTCCAAAGCAACTTTGCCAGTCTGATAAATAGATAATTTTTTTAACTCCTTTAGGCTATTGGTAGGTGGACAAATCTTCTAGGTCTTGGCAAGAGCTAAGGAAGCATGGTCTGGATGGATACAACTGTTAAAATTTATTGTTAGGTCTTAGATCCCGATGATCTTCACTTCGGAAGCGGGGTTCTGCTTGTGTGGAATGACTCTGTCAGGCGTCCGAGCTCCTTGTTGTTCCTGCTGTGAAAGTAAATGTTCTGTGAGTCGATGGAATCGGTGAAAACCTGAGGAAAGATTGGGTCTTCCCCTAAGTAGTTCTCTCGCTTTTTTTTGTTAATACAGACCATGATACAGAAACAAAGTAGTTGATTATCCTTAAGCTTACTCAGGTAATCAGTAGTTGATTATTCTCAGCTTACTGTGTTTAATTCCTTCCTTTCAGTTTAATTCCTTTCTTTCAATTTCCCTTTATAATGGGTGGAAGAAATAAGCTGTAGGGGTTCAGGAATGTGGGTCTCTAAGTGCTTGCAGTAAGGAGAGGGATCTTTTATGTGCGTTTGAGGGGAAATCATCTCAGTAGAAAGCAGGAAAATAAACGTAAGGGGGAGATAAAGAAGCAGAATACATCTTTTTAAATATATAACTTCTAGTTTCACTTCTTTTGAAGGTAAGGTCTTCAAATTTTATTTGGCGATTCCTTGACACACTTTTTTTTCGTAACTTTCTCATCTTGGAAGCTTCTCTCATCCCTCCAGCTAACGTTAGCGATTCAGACCTCCCCCCGGCTGTAGTCACTGCAAGTCTGAAAGGCAGGGTGGCTTTTAGGCGTTTATCATGTCCTCAGCATCAGGTGCTGTGACAGACGGCTTTCTGCCCTGCCTCATCCGTAAATCCCAACGGTTTCTTAGGTGTAACGTTGCCACTTTCCGTTCAGAGACTCTCGGATTTGCTCATCACACAGGCCAAAAGTGTTCTGGGAACACCAAAGCCTCTCCTCTCGGCCTGCTGAGCTGGATTTTCCAAAGGGCATGCAGATAGAAATGCGTTTTCCTCATTGTTTCAAATCAGTCGGTGCTTCTCACATCTAAAGATGAGACGGCACCCGGCTGAATTGCCGGGCAGCAAGTTTAAAAGGCAGAAATCTCATAACGTCGCTCACAGATTGTGTAATCGCTCCCCACAAAGATGGTGCGCAGGCCAAAACCGTGGAAGAATTTGAAGAGAGTTCAAGGAGGATGGATTGTTTTCTTACCAAACACAACGTCTGGATGTAATTTCTGCCCTCACAAGTACCACCAGTGCTGTTTGCTGGTATAAGTTTGTTAGGGAAAGTTGATGTTGTCTTGCTTGGACTTTTCCCCAAGCCACGTGAGGTGGCATCTCATCTCCCTGGGCCTCAGTCTGACGTGGGACAGCAGGTCTCGTTAGCTCTGCTCCAGATTTCTCCATTGAAACAACCAAGTTGAAGTATATTTGGCATGCCAATAATACGACTGAGTGAAGACTAGTTTATTTGTGACGTTATTTGCTACATTTACCTCCCTCTCCAAGGCAAGTACTCACCTCAACTGGGAGTTGGAGGCTGCCAAAGAGTGCAGACCTGCCCCTGCCACCGTCTTTGCATCCCGGCTAGTGATCGTGGGGCCTTGGTGAGTTGATTCAGCGTTTTGTCCTCCACGGGTTGGTCTTTTTTCCTGGATATTTTTCTTTTCTGTTGAACCGGTGAGTTTTAGTGACTCATCCTGCTGCCACGTGGCTGCTGGAGGTAATGGGGAAGTGCGCCTGTGGATGGCAGGAAGAGGGGACAACCTTTGCCGGTGGCTGCCACCTGTTTAAGTTGAGTTGGTGGGAGGGTGGAGGGCCTGCGAGTCTCTGAGGAAGCAGCACTGCATGTGCTCTGTTCCTAGAGAGGCTCCGGCTTCGGTATCGGGCTGCTGTCACGCATAGACCTCTCTTTTGGCTTGGTGGGCAGCTCTTGGGTCAACATTGAACCTTCCCCGCCTGCTTCCCTTGAGCTAGCGGTGGCACTTGTCCTGTTCTTGGTGAACTGAGCTTGTGAAAAGCTCAGAGAAGTGCTGGAGCCAGGAGGGCAGGCGAGGGAAGCTGTGCCCGCTTTGGTGGCAGTCGCTTGGCCGCATCTTTGGCTGGCTTACGTGACTCCTCGCCCTGTCCGCTGGTGATCTGATGCTCTCCTCTTCCCTCCTGGCAGCCCTGAGTCTCACCTGGATCCAGAGGGAGCTGCACCAGGGAGCTAAAGATGTGGTGCTTAGGGACGTGGTTTAGTGGTGGACTTGGTAGCGTTAGGTGAACGGTTGGACTCAATCTTAAGGGTCTTTCCCAACCTAAATGATTCTATGATTCTATTCTAAACTGGCAGAAAATTGGTTTTGCTTTTACTTCCGTGGACTGGCATGTTACGGGCTTGGGTGAGCATTAGGGCCGGCAAAGGTGGGTCAGGGCCAGTCCTTGGCGTCCGCAGGGTGCTAGATTGGCATGACCGCGGGTGAAACTGTGCCTTACGGTGAAGGTCTGCGGGACAGCCACGGAGGGAAGGTGTGGAAGAACATGAAGAAGCTCCTCACAAGGTAGAGTTAGGAGGAAGCCGTGAAATTCAGTATCCCACCCAGGCAGTCGCTCTTGTCCGAGTCTTAAGCCTGAATTTAGAATATGCTGAGCTTAGGCTTGTGGAGCCTGAACGTCAGTCCTTGTATCAGCAGTCCAAATGAAACCACCCGCTGCTGGCAAACCCCACATCCCCATTTCTGCTGCAGCAGAAGCCCGGATTCCCATCCAGGAAAGTCCACGTGGTGAGGCACGGGGCGCTGCAGCAAGGCCGTGGATGTTACAGTCCAGATCAGTACGGGCGTATAAGTGACCCTGAGGCTTGCCCCGATTTAGACCTAGAGAGGTGGCTGGACTATTTGAGAGGGTGACTCAGACTTGGAAAGCAACCACACGCGGAACAGCAAGCCCTCCACGGCACGCTGATCTTCAGCAAAGTACGAGTGAGGTGCTGTTTCCGCGCAGTCGCGTTTCAGTCTGATGGCTCCGTTAATGCTCTTGGACAGTGGAGGGGAGCAGAGTGCATGAAATAACCTCATCAGCAGCTTGTTTTGCCTGTAAACAGGTACACGCTTTCAGCACAGCTTGCCAAATTCGAGGCCAGCTCTCGTGAGGTCAGTGCCGAGGTCCTCGCCTGCGCTAGGAAAATTACTCTTTGCTGAAACTGTCTGTCACCAGTTGTGTCCTTCAGGAAGAGGATTCCTGGTGGCTTAACTCTCCGTGTGCAGGAGACACCTCTTCCCTTCCTGCTGTTCTCAACGCCAGCGCTGCCTCAAGGCAAGGTACTTGCTTTGATGAAGTACTGTATGGAAAATCTGAAGGTATAGCTGGCAACGAGGAACGTGCGGAAGAATTACAACACCAGCATGCTTCTAAAGAGTTCCGAGTGGTGGTCCTGTGAAAGTTAACTGAAAATCGAGGAATCAGAAGGAGGAAGGGTCTATAGCTGCCAAGCAGTGAGCGGGGGAAATGTGAGGTTTTAGCTTACATTTAATCCCTCACATGCATAGATAATAGCGACTTTTGTGGTTTTGCAAGCGGGAGTTGATCCAGTCTAGTATATAGGGTGAGGGTTTGTTAAATAAGGCATTGGGCTTTTAATAAAATAAAATTCAACCGTTGTTCAGAGCTTTTATGTTTGAATTACTTATTTTCAAATTCCGTGTTTGCAGCGCAAATTCAAAATAAAGCTTACTGCTGTAGGTGTGGTGATCAAAATAAGGTGCATATTTTCACAGGGCAATGATAGCTGGAATCGTGTTGGATTTCCGATTGAATTTAAATTCAAGAATGTGTGCCTTTAGAGGTGAGGTTTTTAATCTCGGTCAAAAGGTGCATTTAGCATCAGAAGGTGAAGGTCCAGCGTTAGGTAGGAGGTTAAAGCAAGAGACTTAGTAAGAGCTTCAAGAGAATGGAAAACCTCTACTTGGAGCTGAGGAGTGCTGGTAGCCAAAAAAACTGGAACTGCTCTAAGTGCTGCGCGGAACGGGCTTGGAGGTGGTAATGTGCTGACACTGCAAAACTGAATATTCAGAAACCGCCCTTGGAAACCTTGGCTGTTCAGGTTTCTGCCTCCACCATACCTTCTCCCCGTTTAAATAACTTTGCCAACTTTTGGAATACAGATGACGTCGCTTGTCCTCTTCCCGAATGGCACGGGAGCTCTTGGACCACTTCTGGGGGCCGTTTTCCAGCACAGGGATGTTTTTCGGGTGAAGGCAGCGGTCCTGCACTGTCTTGCTCCGTGCTCGTCCATGCCAGGCGCTTCCTTTCCTTCCTAAGCGGCTGCTCTGCCCTGCCGTGCTCCGGCAGCCGCCGCTGGATCTAACCACATGCTTCCGCTACGGGATCGCTCGGTTTTGGTCGCAGGATCCTGCCCCGTGCTTGCACTGACTCTGGTTCTTGTCAGACCCTTTTACGGCCCCGCCTTAAGATGCCAATACCTGGATTTCTTCGTTTTCTGCTGCGTCAGGGTTAAAGCTGCTGATGGAGCTGTTCGATGGGAGCTGGGGAGAGGCAGAGCAGCCCGCTCTCCCTGTGCCAGCAGTGAGTCGTGCCTTAGTTCCTTGTGCCTCGTTGATCCGTGACCCCTTGGGAGCAGGAGAGAGATTCAGATAAATTGTGTAAACTGGAATGTGAGATGTTTTGTGTGGTGGCGTTGGCTGCGGCTGCCAATGAAAACAACGCGGTCAGGGATGCAGAGCTTGGAGGAAACTTCATCCTGGTAGATGTCAACAGTTTTCCCCGTTTTTCCTGCATTTTGCTCATCAGAGAGGAACGACACTGTCAACTCTGCACGGGCACTTGGTGCTGAGTGCACAGAACGCTGGAATGTTAGTTGTAAGTGGTGATTAAGACGAGTAAATTACTGCAGTAGCTGATCTGCTGTGGAACTTAAAAATCTGGCTCTGTTGGATCCCCTGGTGATTATATCAATTACTGGATAAGCAGAGCCTGCTGCAGGTCCCGCCGTACGTTTGGTACATCCTCCTGCCCGGTATTCTTGATTACAGAGGCTGAGGAATTTTCCCAGCCTCACTCAATGAAAATTTCTGTTTTGACCCACAAAGGAGTGATTATTCCTTGCCTTTTTCTAGGGTTAGGACCCCCTAGTCTAGCCCAAGAGGATTTCTGTTCTTGTGATACCGCTTCCAGCACAGCGGGTCTTCGCTTTTGGTTTTAAAGACTGGTGAATAGCTAATTTTAAATCCCTTTGTATAGGCAGAAGTTCCTTCTTTGTCTTATTTTTTTCCCATTAGCAATGTGTTTTTTCACAGGCTCTATTTTCTTTTAATATGTTTTGTAAATAGAAGTGCAGATACCTTTGCTCAGCTCAAAGCTCTGATCTACCTGACTCCGGTAACCGCTGCACAGAAAACGTAATACCCGCAGGCGGGTAAGGACTAACACAAGATCCGCCAAGCGAGTGAAGAGCCAGCAAAAGAGAAGGGAAGCGTGTTGTTTGAAAAGACTTGTGTTAAGTTTTAGGTGAAGTTGCTAGCTGGGCTCCTCGAGGTTCGCGGGGTTTGTCTGCTGTAGTTCTTCTAATGGTGTTGGCGTAGAAAAGGAGTAGCTGTGCGACGTGAATGAAGTAGGAGGGTGTTGGTATCGCAGAGCCTTATCTTGCCGGGAGACTTGTCCTGAAGAAGCTGCAGTTAGGAGCGGTATGACCCTGCTCGTATGAAATGCAAGGTCACGCAAGTACGTGTTTTTTGCTGTCTTCTGGCAATCCGTTAGTTATGTCCGTAAATAGTTGTTTCCTTCTTACAAATTTGATCAGGGTGCTTCGAAACCAAAACTGCGTTTTTATGCTCTTTTTACGCGTGCGTGAGCTCGGTTACCTGATCCGGCTCACAGCGTGGTCCCCAGAAACCGGCCGGGTTTTGGCAGCACTGCGTTTGAGTCAGGAACAAGCGGTGGTGGTGCCCAAATACCTTAAGCTGATGCTTTGATGTAGTTTAACAACATGAAACCACGGTCTGAAAGTTACGTTTCCTTTAGCCCAGCGAAAGATAAAGCCTAAATGAGTGGGATCGTGTGGGTACGAACTTCCCTTAATGAAAAATTGTACGTAAAAAATAAGGAGGGTTCTGGGTCTGCGCCCTAGTACGCCTTGTGGCATCACGGAGGTAGTGTCAAGACGGAGTTTGAAGAAATAGGTGAATGCAGTTGTGCTGCGATAGCTTGGGGCTGAACCTGGTCGCCCACGAGGTCTCTTCTCGTCCTGTGCTGCTTTATTACCTGCCGCTCTGCTAGCTCGTCCCTTGCAGGACTTCTCATTCTTGCCTTCCCAAGAAGACGCTGCGTAGCGGGAGCCGGTGATGCTCCGCCACGCTTGAGCAGAACGGGGCCGGTAAGCTGAAGAAACAGTGTTATGGTGAACAACAGCAAAAAATTGATCTTGATCGATCTGTTTAGTGGGTGGCTTGCTTGTAGTTGCTAGAAAAAGGCCGGCTGTTGATCAACAGCTTTGACCTTGGATCTGCCCGTGCTGTGCGTGCGACAGCGGGGTTTCCTGGTGGAGCGTGCTTTTTGCTATCTGTCAGAAAACTTCCTTCCTGCTCTGCCGATGTCTGAACCCTTGGTAGTAAAATTCCACCTTGGAGGTTGCTTGCGTGAAGTCCCCTTGTGTGAAAGATTGTCAGCACCTTACAGATTTGTTTGGATTTTTTTCTTGTAAGCTAAAGCACGTCTCTTCCACGCCATTCAGCGCACACAAAAGGAGTGTAGTCAGACCCCGGGTGGTGACGGGTGTCTAACAGTGGTGTAGGTGAGCTTTGTGAAAAGTCAGTCTTCAAAAAGTCAAATCTCAAACCCCCAAGCTGGAAATGGTGACTTGTTTAGATTTTTGGACTGGAGCAGATTCTCTTTCCGTCGCGCTGAAGCTGGAGATAGTGCCGTGATTGAACGTAGCTTGCGCAGAATCAACGCCGGCGTGTGCTCTTTCTGTACAGTGGTAGGGAAGGAGAATTTCTTTCCTGGAATTACATGACTTCTTGCCCAAATGTGGCATGAAGGGTCTGTAAACTGTTTCCTGCAGAGGCGAACACATGGCCGCGGAGGTCTGGGGTTGTCGCATGCAGCCTGGATCACTGAAATGCGGTGATGGTAACAGCGTGGTTTCTTGAGCAGCTCAGCCAGCGCAGTGATCAGCCCCTCCTTGTCCTGTCCCCAGCGTTTATCGGATGGGCTATGAACCGGTTCAGGGTCCCTTCCAACGTGAGGTACTCTGTGAGCCGCCTGGCCTCACAGGAAGCCGCTGTAAGGTTTCTGTTGCTGAATTAGTAAGTTAGATCAGGTCTCGGAGAAGAAAGCGAGAGGAGTCTCTGGAGCATCGTGGTCAGTGCAAGGGGATGAGAGCGTACAGGGGAGATCAAGGGGAAGGGGAGGGAGGGCAGATTTTTGGATACAGCGCACTGATGTAGAGATTCTGCGCATCCAGCCTTATCCCATCCTGAAACTAAATATGATGACGGGCATAGACCCCAGCTAGCGCGCTAACCGGCTGTGCCAGCCGTCGCAAGTGCCTTGGATCCAGGACCTCCAGTTCCGTCATTGGACTGGCCTGCTTCTGCTTCCACGGTTGGTATCGACTTCACACACTGAATTTTTTTATTTCTAGCCAAAAGTATGTAAGTATTAGCAAGGATAGGCATCACTGGGTGGCCTCGCCTCTCCAGCAGCTGTAGCAGGACGGTGTCCTGCGTCTAACTGCAGGCAGAGTCACCCGAGGTAGCGTAGCGATGAGCTGTGTGGAAGGTCACACGAGGGCCAGCGTTCGCTGCGGACACGGTCAGTGCTTTGGTAGCCCCAGTGCGGGTACACTTAGACACTCTTCAGCTCCGGATTAGTTCTTTTGAAAGTGTCAATGTGCTGAACTTGACAGCTCTTAGCACGTGGTGAGAGATACTGCTAATTGTGTCGCTTTGGTTCTTGCTGCTTGGGTCTAGCGACTTCCCGGATGTCTTCAGCCCGGCTGAGCACAAATGCTTCTCAGTCCAACGCTGCGTACGGCGGCCGTGCTGCGGTTGGCAGGTGGGTCTCCCCCTTTAACTATGTACGAAGGGCGTCTGCTAAAGAGTAGGTCAGGTGCTGATAGCAGAAAGGTTTATTTTTTGTGTGTTAAGAGGTGTGTCTTTCAACACTGGTATCTACTGGAAAATGAGGCCAGTTCATTTTGCTTCCAGTCGGCACGTCAGCCTTCCTGCCCAGAGCAGTGTTTGTACCTCCCCTTGTGCCGACACAGGGTTGTGGGGCTGCACATGTAACTACTCTGGGGAACTGGTCCTAGTTAAAACTAACCAGACAAAAAACTTAGATCGTGGAATAATGTAGGTGAGAAGGGACTGCTGGTGGTCTCTAGTCCCAGCTCCGGCTCGGAGCAGGATCGGCTCTGTGCTCAGACCAGGTTGCTCTGATCCCAACCCAAACTCGCTCCTCTATATCCCGTCACCTTGTAGGTGAGGTCCCCGCGTGTGCCTGCCTTACGACTGTGCTCTGCTCTTGTCTCTCCTTCCCTTGCAGCACTGCTGGTCCTTGCTGCTGCCCGACACCCCGAAGCGGTCTCTTCCCCGGGCTGAACAAGCCCTCTTCCCTCAGCCTCCCCTTTCCAGGCAAGAGCTGCAGCCCCATCGCCACCCGGGTGACCCTCTGCTGAATTTGCTCCAGTTTATCCGCGTCTATGTGGTATTGGGGCCCCAGACTCCACACACCGTCCAAGCAGTATTTAGCGGGTGCTGCGTAGAGGGATCCCCTCCCGTGATCCGCTGGCCGCGCTCCTGTCCTGCCCAGGTTGTAGATTCAGCAGCGCGGGGTGCGGCTGGCCCCTTCCCTCTTGCAAGGGCACGCTGCCGGCGCGCTCGGCTCTGCCTGCCAGGACCCCCGGGTCCTCTACGCAGCCAGGGCCAGCACGACAAACTGCTTTTGTTGTGGTGAGACAGAGCAGTTCGTGCCGGGCTCCAGGAGCTGAATTTAACAAGGCTGAGTTTCTCACAAAAGTTGCTGTGTTTGGAACAGAAGGAGTATGTGTTTTGGAGTGGGATCCATGACACCCAGCAAACTGTGAGTCTCCTCTGGCCCCAGCACTACACATTTTATCCAAAAGCTTATTAATACGTGAGCAACCCCTGGAACAGGAACCAGAACCCACAGTTTCGCTCCCTCTGCTTCCACCCCTTCTTGGGCAGTCTCACCGTTGGGCTTTGGACCAGGGTTTCATCTCCTCAACTCCCTCTTTCTCCCTGGCCCCTGGCAGTTGTAGCTGCACCTCCTGGGAAGCCATCGGTCGTGTGCTTCTAAGCCGGCTGTTCGGAGGTGTCAGCCTTTTCCCCTGCGAGCTGGGGTCTGAACATCTCTGAAATTGTCCGTACGTCCCTTGGGAAGCCCAGGGAAACCCATTCCGTCAGCTCTGGCTGCTTTAGGCAGGCAACAAGTGCACTGCTACGTAAGCCTTCAGGTGCTCTGGTTTGGCCAAGCTTCTTAGTTGGCACTTGACGTGCACAAACGCTGAGTAACCTGAAGGGGTGAAAGCTCCCGAGCCAGTTCGGATCCTGCCACGCTGGAGCTGGTGCCCGCGGCCGTGCGGTCTGTGCTTTTGCTGTGCTAGTGGAAGGGTTTGTTCTGTCCTGTTGGCGGTCCTTTTGCAGGAGATGGCTTCCTTCTTCCCTTCCCTCTCCCTCCCCTCCCAACACGTCCGTTTTCATGAGCCGCTTCCATGACCTGGGTTCGGCGGCACCTCCAGCAGCAACCAGGACGCCCGGTCTAAGACGGCAGTGAGGAGCCAGGGCGGGCAAGCTGCCTCCAGCGGCATCCGTCCGGGAAGTCCGTGTCCGTCTGACCCCGCGGCCCCCGACCTGCGGCGAGGTGGCCAAGTAGAGCTTGTCTAAGGGCCGAGCTGCCTGCGAAGCAGAGCCTGAACCCTGGCAGATCGCACGCGGTATTTTAGGATCGGTAAGGCGGTACCTGAGTGGAACGGGCAGCGAGTTGTCCTGCTCGCAGGCTGGAGCCCCGCAGCCCGCTGTGCGTCTGGGACTAGATGTTTTTAAATAGAAGATAGCAGTCCTGGAGCGCTCTGAATCAGTCCAGAACAGTGCTGCTTCATGACATGTCTCGTCTCGAGGGTGGAAGGTGAAAGAAACAGCAGGTAAATTTTTCTAATTCCTGGGTCTCCGAGGCTTAAACAAAGTCACTGTGTTGTTGGAGGAACGTCTAGTCACTCTTCATTGCTGAGACAAGAGAATTTCATGGGGTTCATCTTGCTCGCAACAGTGGTGGAGCCAGAAAGTTGCTGGGGGGGGGGTTCTTGTGGTTTTTTTTTAATATTTCAGATGATAGCTGTAAGGTTTTCATAATTCCAATGATCAGATTTAAACTGGAGTTTGAGAATTGTCGAATCTCACGCTTCATAATTCCGATGATCAGATTTAAACTGGAGTTTGAGAATTGCCGAATCTCACGCTGGTCTCACAAATTCAACAACATCAAGTTTTCAAAAATAAACACTAATATTGTCATCCCATTTTTTTTAAATATCTGCCATAGCTGATCAGCTTTCATTTTGTAAGGATTTCATTTTCTGGTGTGACTTCGTAAGACTGCGATAACGTGACTTGGTTTTTTACGCTAAGTCATGGTTTTGCTGCCGTCCCTCCCATCTGGATGGTTTCGCTGCGCAGCGACGCTTGCGCCACGGGGATCAGCATTTCCATTTTCGAAATAGGTCTGGCGTGTCGGATGTTGGGAAACAGTATTGAACTTTTATTTGTTGCTCTGAAGTCGGTATTTTCCTGGATTTTCCTCCTTATTTCACAGTTTTCAGTCTCTTGCAAACTGAGTGTCCAAATACGTAGAAGATCCTAAGTTAGGGATGAGATTCTCTTTCCATCCTGATGCAGTGGTTGGTGACCCAGACTCTGCGGTGCTCTGAGCTGAAGCCGGCTGAGCGTTGGGCTTCCGAGCGATCGTGGCTGTCAGACCTTCCAGCCCACCCAGGCACGACTGCAGCATTTTTTTTTAACTTTCTGATTTTTCTGTTATTTTTGAAAAAAATTTATGTTCAGCAGTACATTAATCGGAAATAATGAATATTTAGAATCACTTTGCCCGTTCTTTAGAAGTTTTCAAACTGGGGCCTGCCTACTGATGCTGATAGATGGAAAACTGTTGGCCTGTGTTATTTCTAGCCCCTTACTGCAGAGGAGCTGGAAGATGTGGAGGTTAGCAACAGGGCAGAGCGAAGGGATTCCTCAAATTAGTTTGACGGGGGCGGAGGGCATGCCTGCAGGTACTTACGTGTATACTGTCCGGTGTCTTTAAGTTCCACGTATAGCGTGGAGGATGGAAAGGCAGAAGCCAGGTGATCGGGATTGTCAGTTGACGGAGACGATAGCTTTTCGGTAGCTGGTTTTTGGACGGATCGCTCTTCTGAACGCTGCTGCGCCGGTGAAACTGTGCCCAACCGTTCCTGATGGATTCACTTGAAGGTGGTAAAGGGGAAAAGCGGACTGTTCAGCGAGAGGCAGCAAGAATAGGCATGCTAGAAGATTACTCTGGACATTCAGTTCATCGTTGTAGACAGCAAATAACATGGTCTGGGGGAAGGAGCAGAAGGCACAGAGCAAAATTTTGGTGTGAAACCTCCGAAACCGCGGGACTGTACCCGGCGCTGGAGGGGCTGGGAGGGTTCGGGGCGGCTCTGGGGCCAGAGGCTCGCGATGCTTCTGAAGGGAGGGCTGCAAAGGGGGCTTATCCTGTGGACAGCTTTAGTGTTTTCAGATTCATAGCTCTCCTTGTAACTCGTGGTGAGACGCTGGAATAAACTGCCCAGGGAGGTGGTGGAGTCACCCTCCCTGGAGGTGTTCAAGGAACGTGTGGACGTGGCACTGCAGGACATGGTTTAGTGGCCATGGTGGGGTTGGGTTGGTGGTTGGGCTTGATGATCTTACAGGTCTTTTCCAACCTTAGTGATTCTGTGATTCTGCACGTGAAAAGCCTTACAGCCTTCATCCTCAGGCCAGTTCTGTAATTTTTGGCCATTTAACCTCAGCCCTTTAGTGCCATCAAGAGCTGATTAACAGCAAAGTTTGAGCAGTCGACTGCATTATAGAGCTGTTGCTACTTTTGTAAACAGAGTGAAAAGGTGTTTGCTAACCACAAGTGCCCTTCTGCAGTCTTAATTCTGAAGAGGTCGTTGAGGGTTTCTGTTGAATGTCCTGCTACAGAGCGCGCGCAGGCAGCTGGGAGAGACGCACGCGCTGTGCGGTGGCTTATAAGCACCGCCCGGACTAGGAAGGAGACTTTTCTACACCAAGCCTAAACTCAGCCACTTTCCCTAATCAACTGACTTCTCTTCCCCAGCATCAGTTTCAGCAAATCCTTCGGGGGCACCTCCTTTTTTGTCCGCCGGAAGAATAAACGGTGTCTCAAGCCTGCGAGGCTGCGCAGGAGGAGAATGGGGAGAGCAGAGGGGTGCCAGTGCGGCCGCGGAGACCTGGAGCGTGCAGTGGGTGGTCAGAGCCCGTCCAGACGAGGAGTGAGTACGGCGCTGGCCAACACCTTGAAAACGTCTAGTGTTACATGAGTCATTTTGACTTCATGTTGTCCCCCTCGTAGGGAGAGCTGAGGCTTTTGACAAAACAACCCGATCTGCGCTAAAACATTTGATGCTGAAGTAGACTTGGAACGCGTCAAGGTAAAAGTATACCAAAATTACGCAAGATAAGCTGTATTTCATTTACTGTCATGACTTTTGCGCTGCCTCGTGAAGGGACCCGCCTGCGTCGTTTCTTGCCTTTCAACAACGCCTGATAACTGCTGGGAAACGGTCCAACCCCTGCGCTGTCCCGTTGGGTCGCATCATTGACGCCGAGCATGGTTCCAGCAGGCGAAGCGAGCAGGGGTCAAACAGGGGCCTTTCAGCTCGGGGGGGGACTTCTGCCAGTCCAGGGAGCCGAGATCCTTGTGTTTGCATCCCCTAACAGTGCGGGAGAAGTGGGATTTGAACAGGAGCCCCCTCGTCCCCTTTCTGCAACATAAGCCATCACCCCGAGAAAGATGCCGAACGTCATTTGTATAAGCTATTCGATTTTAAGAGGAGCATTAATGACTAACTAGCCCGACCTTGATGGTTTGAAGTGCTTTGGAAATGATTCTGAAGAGGAGAATAACTAAAGCCACAGAAGTAAACAGAAATGGGATGAAATACCACATAGATTTACCAAAAATTGATTGTACCTCCTCACCTCTCCTCTGGACATGAAATCCTTTTCGGGATAACGGAAGGAGGGCAGATCTAATGGGTCTGGACTTCTGCAAAGCATTTGATACTCTGCCGCTTGGAAAATCATAAATGAAAGTGGAGAAGATGAGGATTAATATGAGAATTGTGGGGGAGGGACTGGCTGAAGCAGAGCCAACAATTAGTTTTCGGAGGGTTGCTCTGGAGAGAGGTCATGGCAGAGCTGCTCGAAGATGAGATCTTGGAACAGTCTTTTTGAATGCGGTTTTTGTAATGACTTCGGCACAGAAGGCGTGTTGAGAAAATTTTCACAAAACGCTGCTGGGCTCTGTTAACACAGCAAAGATTTGGGATGCCGCGCAGGAGAAACCAGACGGCCCTGAGAACTGGAGTAATAGAAATGAGGCAGAATTTGGTTAACGCCTGTGCAGGGTTGATTTAGTCCTGCCTGCGCAAATAGTCCTGTCGCTTACAGACGATTGAATTCAGGTTGGTTTCCCTGTAAACTTCTTACAGACCTCTGCCCTTCCAGCTCGCTCCCAAGTCTTCTGCCGCTTTGCAGCAGCAGCCGCTCCGAGCAGCGGTAGCCGTGCGTTGGGCGCACGTGCGTGCCGGTTGGCATTGGACTACCGCCGGGAAGGGAGGAGAGCTGGTTAAGCGAAAGGTAGTCGGTGTGAGTGCAAGAAAATGTGCGTAAGCCGGCCGTAAACAGTCTGGAAGTGGGAGTATTTCTAGTAATTGCAGAGAGAAATGCTTAAGTGGTATAGCGTTAAAAGTACAACTTTTAGGATGAATCTCCAAGTTATGAAGGAAATCACCAGTGTGGTCTTTCTGATAGTATTGGATCTGAAGAGATGCTGTATCTCAGATCAGATAGTACGAGATCTGAGAGAACCTGTCTTCAGGTCCCTCTTTCTCCCCCCTTCCTTGGAAGGAACAGGTACTGCGTTGAGACTTGGGTGAAATTCCTTGAAGTTGGTGGACATAATAGCCATCCTCCCATGAAAACAGAGGGAAAATCTGTCACAGTTGTTAGCGGCGTGGATAGACTCCTGTGGAATAGCTAAACCTGGGAAGAGTCACAGGGCTGGGCAGGAGCGGAGTTCGCAGGCGAGGCAGGTTGGGGGATCTGGACGTAGATGAAGGGAGCGGAGTATTTTGGATGTAGAGCGAATGGCTGTAGTGCTGCGGAGACCACCAGCAAACTGCATTATTTTAGGGGGCAAAAAAGCAAGAACTCCGGAGTGGAGCAACTCCAGCAAAACAAAAAGGCGTGGAATGGGACTGAAAGATGTTTTCTTTGTTGTGGGTTGCCATCTTTAGGGAGATGGCTGGTGTGCATTCCCTTCTGTCATTGCCATCTTTCTGTTGCGTTTTTTGCTATTAGAATCACCTCGGAGGACTCTTAAGTATTGGATAAGGAGCAAAGGACCTTAATGAAAACAAATACTCAAACGCAGGTGAATCCTCTGAAGGCGCAACGATCATCCATGGACCAAAAAGCCCAAACTGCGAACTTCTAATAAACTCTGCCTGGTTTTGTTATTGCCAAGCAGAATCTTTTAGAGTCTGTTTTGGGTTTGTTTTGGTTTTTTTTTTTTAATAGTCTTCATTCTTTAGGATTAATGCTACATTGACTCTGCCCCGTAACTTTAAAAATAAGACGTGCCTGTCTGAAAATCGAGTCTCCTGGAGATTCAGTCTGATACTCCTAAGTCCGTTCGGAAGACGTCGGCCTCATCTTCTCCCCGGAGGTTCGTGCTGGGCGTTGGAGACTGTCTGCAGATGCTCGCGGTGTTCGGCTGCAGCACCCATCTGACAAGACCGGGGTTTGTGGGACGCTCATGGTTTTGTGTTCGTCGTCTTGCTCAGCGCAGTCACGGGCGAGGGGGCTCTTCCGACCTTGTGCAGCATAACCGAGTTTAATACTGAAGTAGCGGCCCCTGCTTGAGGGGGTGCTTTCATTGAGTCCCTCTTGTGAATTGGGGGGGACTTTGGAGTTCTGGAGGCACCATCGCTCTGCTGTCGTGTGGGTGGTCTGGCCTGGCCCCGCCGCTTTTCTTTTGAAGTCTGATTGCTTCACGGCCGTGCAATGACCTGTCGGTATCTTGTCGGGCTTGGCTCCCTGGTGCTCCTGCCAGCGCTCTGTGCTGGTGGTACGTGGGATGATATTAGCAGGAGGATGGATCAGAAGCAGGACTTTGTCATGGAAGAAAGTCCGGGTTGTAAAACGCGTTCGGAATTCTTGTGTCGCTTTGCCAGAATGAAAATCCCTTCTTCTGCTGTTTTGCAGATGCTTATGTTGACAGTGTAATTCCTGCGCAGCGTGCCAGAAAGGTAATAGAAACCATACTTGATAAAACGGCACCACAGACCTGAAAGCGAAGTGGCTGAAACGTGATCCTGACTACTAGTCAAGATAGTTATAATAGTCAAAATAACTAGTTATTCTTGGCATGCACTGTTCCACGGGTGATAGTTCGTTTCCCAAAATCCATCAGCAGAAGTACCTCAGGGTTTAGAGGCGCAGGAACGCTTCCTCCCGTCTCTTACCTATGCCTACTTTTTAAATCTACGCATAGGAAATGTTTACCAGTCGCAGTGCAAAATTAAAGCTTGTTAAGTCAGCCTTGCTCTTGCTCTGCCAGCAACAGCGTGTGTTGCTTTTAGCTGCTCTGGACCTCGTCTGCATGGGCACAGCGAGCTGCCCGAGCCTGGCGGGACACAGGATTGCCTTCATTTGTCTGCAGATGTTGATGTTTAAAGTCAGACTAGCCTGGTCATCTTAATTTGCTCGGAAGATCGTTGGCTGTTGCTGTAGATACGAAAACAAGTTAATTGGGACAAGCTGGGGAATTAATGGATTTGCAGTTGCGCAAATTGAGGTTTAATCTTTGTAGACCGCGTCACCTGCTGGGTTGTGGTTTTTAAGTCTCTGGGGAGTTGTGCTCTGCCGGCACTTCCACCTTAGTAGCTTGATCACAGCGTAAAGAGTTATCGGCCCGTTCTCGATAACGGACAGATGCGTGTTGTTCTTCTGGGCCGAGCGCAAGGCAGCGTGATTTAGCTGCCGTTGGCTGAGAGTGCTCCTGTGGGCACTCACCCCGGCTCAGCTGGGACGCGGTGACCTGCTAAACGCTATCCGCATCAGGAGCTGAAGGATGTAGGTGAGGTCCCTCTGAACTGCGTTCGCGAGAGCCTGCGTTGGTCAGATGGTAACAGCTCCCAACAAAGCTAATAAAGTGCGTTCTTACTGCAGCCGAGGGACTCCAAGAGATGGGGCCGTTACTGATCTCACCCACAGCGACGTAGACTTTATATCTGTGAAATGAAGGGCAGGTGGGCTTCTCTCTTTTCTGTGTAACGGTGGTTGATAATGCTTCATTTTGTTTTGTTTTTTGACAGAGTGGAAACAGCTTCCATGTGTTTGACCAAGGCCAATTTGCCAAGGAGGTGCTTCCAAAGTACTTCAAACATAACAACATGGCCAGCTTTGTACGGCAGCTCAATATGTGTAAGTATCTTCTGGGCAGCTCAGAGTGCGAAGTGTAAAGTTCATCCTGAAATAAGGTTCCCCTTTTCTGCCCAGGTTTAACATAGGGGACGTTCCATTGAGTTGGGAGCGTTTGCAGTCACTCAGTTTTTGGGGACCAAGTGGTATTTTTAAGCTTGGCCTCTGCTGAAGGGAGTAACAACTTCTAAAACTGAAAACTTCTGCTAGATATAAAGAACCTCAGACTCTCAGACTTCTTGATATTATTCCCGATTATTAGCGCAGGAGTTCGGAATGCTTCCTTTGTGTTCACCCATCATTAACGTTTGCGACGGCACTCTTTGCCGTCCTGTGCCGTGAAGAAGGACCTCCTTTGGACTGCTTCCAGCGAGGCGGGACCACCACATGTGACGACTTGTTCATTTTCTACTCGCTTTCTTGAGGGGATGTTGCTGCCAGCGTAGAGCGGGCATTGGCTGAACTTGCTCTTCGAAACAGCAATTATTTAAAAAAAAAAAACAATCCATAGAATAGGGCTGGAGGGACCTCACAATCATTTGTTCCAATCCTCCGCTTCAAGGCAGGATCAACTACCTCTGTGTTGTTCCTGATGACTTTGCATCTAACCTATTTTTTCCAAGTCTCCAGTAATCAGGATTCCGTAAGTTCATCAAGGAAGTGCTGTTGGTGTAAGGATAGTGAAGCAGTGGAGTTGATTGCCAAATGTCTAACCCAAACCTTCCAGGCTACAGTTTAAATCCTCCACTTCTATCTGCTGTGGATATAAAGAGATTTATTCCTTTTCCCTTTTCATCAGCCTTCGTGTCTTTGAAAACTTGATACCTCTCCTCAGTCCTCTCTTTCTTTCTTTTTTCTTTTTTTTTTTTGTTGAACAGCGTGGTTTTTTAATTCTCGTAGGTTGTTTTCCAGCTTTTAATCATTTACATTCCTTTCTGAACTGCCTTTGTTCCATCTCTTTGTTGAAGTGTATTGGCCAACGTTGGGTGTATCACTGGATAGAACAGAGTAATTCGTGTGTCTCGAAGGCGATACTTCCGTGTGTATCCCGTTATGGCACTGGCCTTTTTCTCAGCGCTGTGACATTGACTTTTATGTTCAGTTCGTGATCCACCACAGCGTTCAGATCGTCTTCTGTTCGGCTACTATCTACCCGGTGGTTTTCCCTCCCGTATTTGTTTGGGTTTATTCCTGCCTCAGAGCTGTGCCTTGTATTTGTCAGTAGTGACTTTCATTCCTCTTGTCAAATCACTTTGAATTGCAGTCGTGTCTTTCAACACATTTGCCGCTCTTCCCCGCTGTGTTTTATCAGCCAGTTGAGCAAACATGCTCTGTTCGGTCCTTCGTGCCGTTAATGAAGATGCCGAATTGGACTGGGCCCACGCTCTTACACACAGCACTACCGTATTTTTTGCCAACTGCTCCCTAAATCAGGCTTTTTCTGTTGGGTTTTCGCCCATATTGTATCAGTTTCGTCTTGCTGATTTTCCTCCTTGGAGGATGTCGTGCTTTGGTTGAGATGTCTGCTGCTTTTCTATTTCTTCTATCGGAAGAAAATCAAATTGGTTTAACCTGACCTTTTCTTGTCTCCTGGGTTTGTTTGGTTTTGGGGGTTTTGTTACTTAGGCACACGTGTACGTGGAAAGCGGCACCCGCTTGCGTAGCTCTCTGAGAAGGGTCCCAGAGCATTAGGGAATACTCCGTTTCCCATCGCAGTTGAGGAGAGGTATGCCCAAAATACCAAATCCTGCCAGGAGAACGAGGATGTCATTGGGCGACTTGTGTGTAATTAGAGACGGGACAGCCGGGCACCTCCGGAATGTCGCTTACCGGCGCTTTTCGCCTTGCTTGCTCTTTCTTTTGCTGGAGGACAGGTAGGAAGGCTCAGGTGGGGAGCGGGAGGTCACCCTGCAGAAGGACAGGCTCCTTCAGTGGCTTTGCTTCCCTGCTCCGAGTGACCTTTCCAGCTGCGCTTCTCCTGTCCCGTCACCGCATCTGACTTGTGTTTGGAGGGAGGAGGGTGATATTTCCCTCCGAAGCACATGTCTGCAGGTGCCTTTAGTACTTGCGTGTCCTGGAACGCTTCGGGGTAGGATCAGCCCAAGCATTAGCTTGTAAAACAAGGTAAGGGCCGCCGCTCCGACTGACGCCGTTGTAACTGGGGAGTAAGAAGAAGAAAGCGAGCTGTCCGGGCTGTTCCCTCTCACTGTCTGGGATGTTGAAAGGGCAGGGGGGATAACATTATTCCGTGTGTCAGCTCCTTTCAATAGCAGGGATAGAAGAGCTGGAACAGAATTAGGTGATCGGAAAAAGCACATCTGAGTGATAAGGTGTTCTATTAAAAAGGGGGGGGAAAAGAAGTAATAAATCTCCAAGACAAGCTAAGACAGGGCTGAAACGTCTTTCTAACAGCACCTTTCCCAAGTGGCTCAGTATTTCTGGAAAAAACGTGTTCTGATCAGAAATGGAACTGAGATTTTTTTTTTTTTTTAAGACCTCAAGGGCTGGGTTCTCCAAACAAAATTCCTGCCCTCGACCCGACTTTTGGATCTTTCTGACATGTTCAGTTACGCTGCCGTGATAGCGCGGTGCGGCACTGAGATGACGGAAAGCCAGGCTTTGCGTCTTGCCCTAGGAAATGAGTAAATGTAACTTCCGTGTTCAGGTGTTTGTAACTCCTTTTCTATGCTTAATCTGTGTTTTAAGGTTGATCCTGTTCTCCCCAATCTGTGTTATAGAAGCTTTGATTTACTTGAATTATAAAAGGGGTTTCTTAGCTGGTGATTGGTAGCAGTTTGAGGATTTCAACTTATTTTAGAGTTGAGTGACACGGCAGATTTATGTCCAAACTTGAAAATAAATTGGGAGTTTGTCCCTACGCTGCCTGTCCTGTTTGCCTGAAGAACGGGGATTGCTGAAGGACAAGTAGTAAAGAAGACGACACCCAAAATGGAACATGATCTTCTACACTTAGTTTATTGGCACTTGCTTGTTTATAGCACAGTTATTGTTGCATTTTTCTCAGATCGCTTCGTGTTAGCGTAATTATATCACCTGTTCACAGGGAAGTTTGAAGTTCCTTATCCTGGCTGGGTGAGTAGTCCAGTGACGTGAAGAGCGCTCCGAGCTAGCTTTCAGGCTGTGGATCCCAAGGCAAAACCCGAGCGAGGGTTATGAAATTCTCCAGAACCGGTGTTTGGCGGCGTGTGCTGAGCCTTGCTCGCCTCTCTGGGCACACCCGCAGCCAAAAGAAGGAATCTGCTGCCAGCTCAGGTGGAAATTTTCTCCAGGGACCCCTCTGCTCCTGTTCTAGTTGCTGTATGAGCAAACTGCATCTGAGTTGCTGCGTCAGGTCGGGTCCCTTCAGTGCACGGGTGCAGGACTGTCCAAAGCTTTTGCTGTTCTGACCGAGTATCTCCGTGCTACCGGCTCCCTGCCCTCTACTAATCAAGCAATATTCTTTTTCCCCATGCTCCCCCCTTCCCGGTTTTCCAAACTTACACCGCTTAATCCTCCTCTTACCCTTCGGATGTGCAGGGAAATCGAGAACTGCCTGACTGTGTAAATGCTCCGAGATTGATGGGTGCGTTTGTAGCTGCTCTTTCCTGCCAGCTAGCAGGAACGTTCCGGGATTATCCCAGAGACATTGCTTCACGGCAGTCTGCTCGGCTTCCTCCCCGCGCACACAGGTCTGCATTTACGTTTTGGCTGCGGGTTCTTGTGATAGGCAGCGACATAAAGGATGCCTTTCATACACCTCTCACGTGGAGGTTATATCGGGGATTAACTTTAATGCTCCAGATGTGGGCTGCAGAGAGCATTCCAATGTTATTAGAAAGGATGACATTTTCATTACCTTTCAACACCAGCTCTTTGAATAGCTGTGGGGCACATTCTGTGCTTCGTGACCGGGCCTTTAGTTTTTAAGGATCACTTGAATAAGCGAAAACTGGCTAATATCACTACAATAACGTGTAATTTCTCTAAATCACTTTCTGCTGCAAGTGCAGGAAGCTTTTTTTTTTTAGCACAGCTGTGGTCTGAGCAATTTAAATAACACTCTTGATTTATTCTAGCCGTTTACAGAAATGCCGAGATCCAAAAATACTTTGATGCGCTGCACTCTGTTCTTGAGTGGCTTTTAGGTGTTTTAAGTGCATCTGAAGACTTTGGCGCATCACTTCTGCCTGAACTGTTGAGGAAGCGCTTTCCAGCGTGCCGTGCCTCTCCCTTCCCCACGCAGCAGAGGAATTGCACCGTCACCCTCACCAGAAGGTTGTTTTGCTGCGGGAATAACAAAAGCGGTGCTTGTCGCTGTGGTTCTGGGGAACTGCGTGGGCCAGGATGTTTTTAATCGTCGCATGTTAGAATGAGAAAAACGATGTGGATTTATATTCCTTAAGGTGGCGTAGACTGGTTAAAAAAAAGAATTTTGGGCTTTGATGTTAAGGTGAGGAGATTGTTAACTCGAACGTCAGCTTCAGGACTACTGACCCTGTTTGCAGAGAACGGCAGAGATTGTCAGCTCTGTCCTGGTAGTGTTGTCCAGCTCACTCAGGAGGAAGTTTTCTGGAAAGGCTCTGAAGCCTTTGGGAGGTCATTTATTTACCTTCTGTGCCTTGGGGTCTCCTTCCCTATAAGAAAAGTGCTCCTTATTTTCAGGGTAAGGATCAGAGTGCCCGGAATGTGCCGATTTATCATAGGCGTGCCAGCTACAGTAGTCTGCATCACGGACTGGTAGGGTGAGGTAGCACGTGCTGCAGCGAGAAGGCGCTGAGACGGAGAACGGAGGGGCTTGGGAGTTCGATTCAGTGCAGTGATAACTCGTCATCTCCACTGTGTGCTGATGGACACGTGCGTGGCTCTGTCTCCAAAGTGTTCCTGGTTTCAGTAGTACGTGAGATGATAGGCAGTGGTGCTTTATCTGCATCACGTATGCTGCTGAGTACACGGCTAATCGCTTTCAGAAACCATTCTGTTACCTGAATAAGTAAAACATAAGCCCTCGGGGGTTGCCTGGAGGGTGGGCTAAGTGTTTGAGGCTCTTTTTGGTGGTATTTTTGAAAAAGTTTTCTTTAAATGTATGTCTTGCCTTGCCTTGCTCTGCCCTGAAAAGGCAAGGCGAGATTAGGTATTCAAGGAACGTGTGGACGTGGCATTGTGGGACATGGTTTAGTGGGCATGGTGGTGGTTTTTTTTTTGGTTGATGGTTGGACTTGATGATCTTACAGGTCTTTTCCAACCTTAGTGATTCTGTGAGATGCTCTTTACTCATGTGACAGGACAGTTCCCTGGGAGTGCGGGGCTTTTATCAGGAAATGCTGAGGTTAACTGGAGACTCTTTGTTTCGTTCCAGTAATTTCAGCCTTTCTTCTTGCTGACCCGTGCTACCAGCCGAACATCGGCATAACTTGGTCTTGCGAGCGCAGCAAAAGGTGTTTTTCCAAATGGTTCTGGGATGTAGTAGTGGATGCCATCTTCGCCGCCGTCTGTGTCGAGCCTTTGCTCAAGGCAGGTGGCTGAGTGGCCTGGCTCCGCGCTCCTGGGGAGAATCGGAGGCAGGGGAAGGATGCGGTGGCTGGAGAGGACTCGTATGCTGTTAAACCATGTGGAGAGGATCAGCATAAGCCTCTGTCCAAACGTCTGTCAATGTAAGGAAGGGTTTCTCATTCCACATAGCATTTTTAGGATGAGATCGGTTAGAAAGGAATACCACAGTGATAGAGCACTGGGTATTTAAGCGAACAAGGGTAACTTGTGCTAGTTTCTGCTTTCTCAAGTTCACGTTTAGCCTGTTAAGCTTTTCTCCAATCATGTACCCTTTGATTTTCAGATGGCTTTCGAAAGGTTGTCCACATTGAGCAGGGAGGACTGGTGAAGCCAGAGAAAGATGATACTGAATTCCAGCATCCATACTTCATCCGAGGCCAGGAACATCTCCTGGAGAACATCAAGAGGAAAGTAACCAGCGTAAGTTTGCACAACAGATCTTGCTCTAGATACGCTGTTTTAGACCAGAGGATTAATCTGAACAGCATCAGTGTGCTCTAAGGGTGGATGGACGTTGGCGTCATTGGTTATTGTTTTACGCCAGCAGCGCTTCTCGCTGCCTCTGCCCTCTCGCCCAGGCACAAGCCGCAGTGCCATCCTGCTGATCAGCTGCCTTCAGGTTCTTGGTACCAGCCCCTTTTGTTCGTGGGTCTTTTTCTCACTGTTTTCAGCATTAGGTTCTTTACGGCGCTGCTGGAGACTTCCCCGCTCTCCCACACCACCAACAGAAAACAGCCGGCGCTCTGGCCTGCCCAACCAGATTGTTTCTGAGTTCAGTAAAAAGGGTCACTACATTTTTCCTGGTTTTCTGGACAAGTAGCATCTGTTTGAGTTTAGCTTGATGGAGGGAGGTTTGCTCTGTCCTCTGGAGGGACTGAAGAGCTATTGTACCTTTCAGTAGGAGGGAGAGCGATCGCTAGCTGAGCTGCAGTCTTTACTTAAAACGCTTCAAGGAATGAAAAGTACGTACATACAGTGTGTACGCACACAGACCCATGAAGATGTGTTAGATGTAGTGGAAGGAGGAAGAAGAAGGATAAGATGCCTGAATTATTTTCAATGTGTTAACCTCCAGTGTATCCCAAATACAAACTTACACATTCTCCCTTTAAACTCACAGATGTGCCTTACAACTGCCCGCATTTCTTGAAATACCGAATTGCAGTAGATGTACTGAAGACATGGCGTAGCAGCAGTTGGTATCAGGAGTTCCAAAAACGCTTATGAACTTTCCAGGCTAATTTATTAGTCCTGAAGTGTGGGCTGGAGAAACATGTTTTTGTCATTCTTTTCCAAACACTAATCAAAGCAGCGTGTAGAGAGAGTAGCTCACTCTTCTGTCTATCCCAGGGTGCTCTCAAATAACCGTAAGTGCCACTTTCACTGAGGCATTTAGTTCCTCTAGACATTTTCACAGTGGGCAAACGCGTTAGAAGGATGTAAAGAGATCTTAAAGATATACGACCTGCTGGCAAGTGAAGTGGAGAGAAGCTGCTATTGAATGGGTGAGATGTGTTAACCCCTATAACGGTTGGCAGATTCATAGGCTTCTCACGTGGTACAGCTCTTGTGAAACATGCCTAGGCGTCATTTCTCGTGAGTATTTTATCAGAAAAATAAAATCGTCTGCTCAGAATCGTCTCCTCAGCTGCTTTAACACTCGTAGTGGAAACGATGAGGATGTCGAGCGACCGGCTGCTGCTCAGGGATCTCTGGAAGAGGCTTACCGTTCCGCCTGCGGGCCTCTCTGCTGCAGTGAGCTCGCCTGCCCTTTTTCTCCTGATTTTCTTTCTCAAACCAGCTAATGACGGTCTTAGTTGCTGAGACCGATATTCAGTTCACTGCACGCAGCAGAGGCTTTTGAAAGTGTGCGAGAAGAATGTTTGTTTCCTCTCGTCAGTGCAGATGTGCTCCCTGGTCTTTGTGGCCGCGAAGTTTTAGGTTGAGGATTGTCAGAGGTAGGAATGTCTCGGTCCGTTGCCTGTCTGAAGGCTTGCATAGGCAAACAGCTCTTGTGCAGGCCTTCGCTTTTACCTGAGCACTCTCTTTCTGATCCAAAATGATACTTTTTTTTAGGCTGCGACAGAATTTGATGTTTTCAAATAGCAACGTGCCCGCAGAAAACTTGCTTTGTAGGCAGCTGGTTTTAGTCCCTTGACACAACGCACTCAGGTGCGACTGCAGCGGCTGGTCTAGAGCGGGGAGATGAATGATTTGCAGTATCAACTTTGAAGCTTAAATAACCATTTTGTAGGAGGGAAACATCACTGACATCTTCCTTTCTGTCTCCAGGTATCCAGTATAAAGAATGAGGATATAAAGGTTCGGCAAGACAATGTAACCAAGTTACTGACTGACATCCAGGTGATGAAAGGAAAGCAGGAGAGCATGGACTCCAAGCTGATAGCCATGAAGCAGTATGTATGTGGGAAGGGGATGGCAGAAAATGCAGGAGAGTTTGCCCAGTGATTTCTTTCCTGAACGCGTTATTTTTAAGACCTCGTCTGAGAGAAGGCTGGCTGCTGCTTGCTTGCTCTCTGTTTCAGCTTCCAGGTGTCTCGGGAGTATCGCCCGGGCTTTAAGAGGCTTTCTGCTTAGGGCGAGAAGGGGGTGGCGGAGGGACCTTTCGAACACGATTAGAACCCATTAAAGACCTGGTGCCACAGCAACCAAACCTGTGACCCCACACACAGCGTAAAGCTTCTTTGGAGGACGGCTCTGCTTTGAGGTATCAGTTGGAAAGGCTGCGAAGACTTCAGGAACTTCCTTCCCTGCCCCGGGGGTTACAATCTGAAATTTCAGTCAATGCATGGTGCTGGGTTTTTCCCTTGTGGTTTGTTTTTTTTTTTTTTCTCCCACCAAGCACAACTATTCTGTCTTGTCTCACGCTGCACCAGGGTATTCAAGTCATTTGGGATAACATCTGCTGTCCTTCTTTCTAATACCCTATTCTTCCTCCAGGCTCTTGACTTCTTACTTGCACCCAGTTAAATTCCTGCTGGATACCGCTCACCCGGTATTTGCTGTTGGGTCCGGAGGCAAAATGGGTGATCTTGAGTGCCACTGATAAATCCTGCCTTACCTTTAGAGATGATGAGGGCACTGTTGCTCACCCTTACGTGACTTTTTCTCATGGTGGTCAGACAGAAGAATTTAGTTGATGTCACCTAATCAGAGTCCTTGAGTGGTGCAGCAGGAACTGGCTGCCCGCCCGGACAGCAGGATCTGTGCGTAATCTGCCCGCTGTAGGGCTTGCACTGAGATGCTTGCAGTTGCCTTTAAGTTTAGATACCTGTTGAAGGCCAATGAGTATGGGGGGTGGGTGTCTGATTCCCTTAGGTGCCTTTATAAATCTGGATTTAAAGTGCTTTTTTGTTTGTTTCTTTGTTTCTTGTTTACCTCTCCGCAAAGTGGAGTGAATCATACGTCAGTGAAGTTTATCATATGCCGTTCTTCATCTCTGCCGTTGTTTCTAAGGAATTTGGTTCTGGGTCTCACGGAAAACAGAGCAAGCAGCCCTCTGTTCTTGCTGGATGATGAACCAGGAGGGCGGGTGGGGGGTTTCGAAGGGACAGTTTCGCAGTGGAAAAATATTTCTTCCACACTATGTTCCAAAGCCTCCCTTTTCTTGGATTTCATTACTGTATCTTGTGCTTGCAGATCACTTCTCTAGCACCTCTGGTGTTCATGGGAGGGGAGAGAACTTGCTTCGTCTCCAAGGTCATTCTAGATGATTCTCTTCATCTTCTATTTGCCCCAGGTACGAGCACTCAGCCTTGCATCTAGGCTGTGCTTCTCCTCGGGCTCTTCGCAAGAGGAGCAGGAAAAGCAGATTGTCCTTCTAACCTCTCGGTGAATGGCGGGAGGTAAAAGATTTGTGTACCGTTATCGACGGTGCGGTTTCATGGGTCCGTAGGCAGCAGAGGTGGCTCTTTCTGTTTTCCTTTTCAAGGGAGGTAAGTGACTGTCCTAGGGTGGCTTTGAATGCAAAACTCATGTGCAGCCAACCTTGAGTGAGCAAGAAGCTGCCTCAACGAAGCGTACTCACCACGCTTGTCTCCTTCCCTAAAAAACGAAGCAAAACGAAATCTTCGTTAGTCCTCCAGCAGTTGTACGAGTTGTATCAGATGTTCTTAGTAATGAACCCACGGTTAACTCCACAACAGGATAAACTTGTGCGTCCCTGGATTGGAAGCCCTTTTTTTCCACTTGCCTGGAAAAGCTATCAGCTGCCTAAAACAATTACTTTGCCACTCACTGTGATGCATCGTGTCTTCTGGCAGCTCTGGTCCCAGCCGTAATCACAAGAAGTTCGTGTGGGAGGCTTCTGCGCGATTGTTTTCTGTCCGTGGCGGGAAGAATAAGCAACACCAAGAGCCCTCTTTAAACCCAGCTGCCAGTCTTGCGGTCCCAGCACATGGTGCTCGTCTAAATTTCCCTGGCTTTTGCAGTCCTCTGGCATGTTTTGAGATGCAGGTGTCTAGGCTCGTACCCCTGTATTAAAGATGAGAGCATTCACAAATGCATTATAGGTCTCTAGGCTGCGTTCTGGCTGCTCCGCTGGCTCTCGCTAAAGCAAACATTAGCATTATTAATTATAAATGGTCTGTAAACCACTAGGTGGAGTGCCGACAGCAGTACTTTGAGCTCTGCTAAGAGCAGAGAACTGACAACCTCTCTCAAAGCAGAGAAGCTTCCCCCCTCCTTTCAGGAAGACAGTTATTGACCAATTAATAAAAAATGCGTTTTGCACTTTTTTGAAAGCTTGTCAGATAAATAGGCTCCTGTAAGACAATCAAAATTAAACGCTTTATGTCAACTATGAGAGTTACGCAGCCATCTATTAGCAGGTCTTCGTCTTGGGACGGATGCCTGGAAGAAGTGCAGTACCAGCCGAGCAGCCCTCTGCTCCCCAAAAGGGCGGCTGCCCTTCGCCGTACCGGCTGCCGCGCCTGGGCTCCCGCTCCGTGCCGTTCCTGGGCTCCCGCTCCGTGCCGCGCCTGGGCTCCCGCTCCGTGCCGCGCCTGGGCTCCCGCTCCGTGCCGTTCCTGGACTCCCGCTCCGTACCGTGCCTGGGCTCTGGTACTCTGCCACAAGAGCTGCTTTGCTCGCCCGCACAACAGAAAACATCCAGCGGAAAGAACTGGGGGACTAGTGAGCGGGGCAGGTTCAGCAGCAGGTCCGGGGCGACGGGCCCCCCACTCCTCAGCCCTGACAGGCTGCCGAGCGGAGCTGCGTGGGGGCACGTACCCCGAGGAGGTGCTGCACGGGCTCTGGCTTGGAACATCCAGCTGCAAGCTCTCCGTAGCTTGTAATTGCAGAATAACCTCTTCTTGGTTGAATATACTCCATTCTTCCTGGCTACTTCTCCATCCTTCACGGCCGTTAGTAACCGGTTTTGTCGGTCTTCCGCAGGTTCGCCATATCTCTCAATAAACACAGCTTTTGGGTCTGCATTTCATTATCTTTCATTTTTCCCATCTCCATTGTTAGTACCGGACCCCTGTACTTGGATTGCTCTTCCTTTTCTGGAGGGCAGGGTTTGCAAGCTGCTCTTCATGTCTTCA
Organism: Gavia stellata; assembly: GCF_030936135.1. NCBI lineage: Eukaryota > Metazoa > Chordata > Aves > Gaviiformes > Gaviidae > Gavia > Gavia stellata. Next base: position 89,089 of record NC_082596.1, on the reverse strand, counting down.
TTTTCCCAGGAACTTGTGGTTAAAAATTCTCTTCTTGCTTCTTGAGTAATAATACATCCGATTCGCTTAAGGTTAGTCTTTTCAGTTCTGGATCTGTGGTGTGCTTCAAAGCATCCGCTGGTCCTTACCGTGTCATTGTCACTCGTTTTCTTGACAAGTTTTTTAAATGTCTTGAGGACCTGCTGGTTTACATCATGTTGCATCTCTATAGTAGGGTTATTCCCAGTTCTTCTCCTTCCCCTTCAGCACACCAACGTCAACAGTCAACCTTCTCAGCATCCGCTCAGCTACGATCGTTTCGTAGGTGAAATGGTGTGGATTAAGACCTTCAGCTCGTGCCTGTTGTGCTGCGGCTTCTCAGTGAATCGCTACAGCTGGCAGCAGCCAGAATCCCGTTGGATTCCTGCCTTAACCGCACCAGAAAGCGCGCAGAGTGGACTTCATGATCTTACAGGTCTTTTCCAACCTTAGTGATTCTGTGATTCAGAGGTCTCTGTTGCAAATTCTGTGGGAATCACGGCTTTTAATCCTCCAGCGTGGAGGCTTGAAATACATTCGTGGCTCAATAGAGGAACCACACGTATCCGCACGAGATGGAAGAGACTTCAGTCGCCGTGCAGAACTTCCAGGCAGACCTGCCACCGGTTTGCAGGGGAATTGGAAAAAAAAACCCCGTTCACACTGCAACGGGGCTCGGACCTGGTGAGGAGGAGCCAGTTGTCAAACAAACTCCAGTGCGTGTTGGTCTTTGAGGGAGAAGTTTAATAACGGTGACCCCCCCGGAAGTTTTTCTGCACAGAAATACGCAGTGTGGTTCAAACTCGCTCACGCTGGGCGAGCTAGAAACACCCGAACTTCTAGAAACAACGGCCAAGCGTTCAAACGCCGGAGTGGATTACCTGAAGCTACGTGGGTGAAGTGAACTTCAGCTGAATGTCTGAGTTTTTTTCACCCCTGAGTTAGAAGCAGGTTCATTTTGCTGTAAAAAACAGCGTATTTTTGTATGTTGAAGTGCAAGATTGCGATGAGTGACGAGTGGTAGCTCTGAAAATGAGCTTGCGATGGGACCGCAACATCCTGCATTCGCTCTCTCTTGATGCGTAGGAGATCTCGGTTAACTGTTGGCTTTGTAAAAGACGTAGGTCTGACCACAACCAGGGGAGTGTGTCTTGTATCAGCAGCGTGAGAATGCTGAATCATTGAGCAAACTTCAGGAACAGAAACAGGAATGACTAAACTGATAGAAAACCTGCTGAGTAAGGGGTGACCGGAGGAGCTCAGCCCTCTTTACTGAAAAAGGGAGGTGAACGTTCGTTCAACGTTCAACGCTGACGTGCCCCTCTGGAGGTAACTCCGGCCTGAGGAACGGAGTATTTTTCATGCAGTGACAGAGGTGGAAATAGATAAAGTGAAACTTAGCCAACCTTGTGAAACTTGACCAACCTGATCTCCTTCTATGACCAGGTGACCCGCCTAGTGGATGAGGGGAAGGCTGTTGATGTTGTCTACCTGGACTTCAGCAAAGCCTTTGACACTGTTATCCACAGTATTCTCCTGGAGAAGCTGGCGACTCGTGGTTTAGACAGGTACACTCTTCGCTGGGTAAAAAACTGGCTGGATGGCTGAGCCCAGAGGGTTGTGGTGAATGGGGTGAAATCCAGCTGGCGGCCGGTCACAAGCGGAGTCCCCCAGGGCTCAGTTTTGGGACCGGTCTTGTTTAATGCCTTCATTGATGATCTGGATGAGGGGATAGAGTGCACCCTCAGCAAGTTTGCAGACGACACCAAGTTGGGCAGGAGTGTTGATCTGCTTGAGGGTAGGAAGGCTCTGCAGAGGGATCTGGACAGGCTGGATCGATGGGCTGAGGCCAACCGGATGAAGTTCAATAAGGCCAAGTGCCGGGTTCTACACTTTGGCCACAACAACCCCATGCAAGGCTACAGGCTTGGGGATGAGTGGCTGGAAAGTTCCCCTGCAGAAAAGGACCTGGGGGTGTTGATCGACACCCGGCTGAAGATGAGCCAGCAGTGTGCCCAGGTGGCCAAGAAGGCCAACGGCATCCTGGCCTGTATCAGAAATGGTGTGGCCAGCAGGAGCAGGGAGGTGATCATGCCTCTGTACTCGGCGCTGGTGAGGCCACACCTCGAATGCTGTGTTCAGTTTTGGGCCCCTCACTACCAGAAGGACATTGAGGTGCTGGAGTGTGTCCAGAGAAGGGCGATGAAGCTGGTGAGGGGTCTGGAACACAAGTCTGATGAGGAGCGGCTGAGGGAGCTGGGGTTGTTCAGCCTGGAGAAGAGGAGGCTGAGGGGAGACCTTATCTCTCTCTCCAATTACCTGAAAGGGGGTTGTGGTGAGGTGGGTGTTGGTCTCTTCTCCCAAGTGACAAGTGACAGGACAAGGGGAAACGGCCTCAAGTTGTGCCAGGGGAGGTTCAGGCTGGATATTAGGAAAAAGTTCTTTACTGAGAGAGTGGTGAAGCATTGGAACAGGCTGCCCAGGGAGGTGGTGGAGTCACCATCACTGGAGGTATTCAAGGAGCGTGTGGATGTGGCATTGTGGGATGTAGCTTAATGGACATGGTGCTGTGTGGTGTTGGGTGGGTTGTGGCTTGTTGTTGTTGTTGTGTGGTGGGTTTTTGGTGTGGGGTGTTTGTTGTGTTTGTTTTTTTTTTTTTTTTTTTAGGTTGGACTTGATGATCTTACAGGTCTTTTCCAACCGTAGTGATTCTGTGATTCTGTGATTAGCAGTAAGGTCTGTGCTCTTAAGAGAAAAGAAGTATTTGAACAATACGTGGAAGGCTGTGGTTGATTTCTTCAGCACTGAAAATGCGAATTTAAGATTCTCCATTTCAGCCACAGCTGTTGGACTAGAAGCAGGAGTGAACGCCTGTGGGTGCTGCGGCTTGTGCTTTACCGACCAGATGATCACAGTGTTCTGGGGGTTTTTTGGCTCGAAAATCCGATGCCACAAAGTATGCTCCGGAGAGATTTTGGTGTCTGGTGTCTTGCTCTCCTTCCCCCTCACCGGTAGGCTTGTCCCCATCTTACAGATTTTTGAGGAATCCAATTCCAAGACTTTTCCCCTTGAACGGGGTGCGTTAGCGGGCACTAACGTGAGCTGGCTGTAAACGTGACTTGGTTCTCCGGGTTGAACTTGGATCCGAGTAGACTTGCTCCGCTGTAGAGACCTCGCTTTAGCCACAGCGTGAGCGTCACTCCCGTGAAATTCTGCGGGCGTCAGAGCGGAGACGCCGGTGGAAACAGGGGGCTGTGCCCATTTTACAGGTGGGCAGGTGGTGTCTGAAAGAGGGTCTGTAGGCCAGCTCTTCTTCGTCTGCTCGGTCATACTCCTCCAACAAAGGGCTCTGATGTCTGACAGGGCTGAGCGCAGAAGTGTTCAGCCTGCCTCGTGCGTCGAGTGAGGGGTCTCTGAGGGTTGTGGTGGGAAATTACAACTGGTTTGTACTACCCGAAACAGTGACAGTCGTCTCCAAAGGGGTGAGGGTGCCAGAAGCATAAAGCTGTTTCTCAGAGCCTGAAACACTCCGTTCTTAATTATCTTTTTTCTGTCCAAAGGTCTGTTTTGAATTGGGGGAAGGGGGTCCGCGTTCGCTAAACACACCAGGTGTAATTTATATTAAGCTGCTTTGTTGGCATAAAAAGAAGTTTACGGTCACGGCTTGTCTTCTGTTGAAGTAAGATCTTTGGAGCATATTGAAAATGCATATGCTAGGAGAGGGAAAGCTGTTCCGGGGGGTTTTACTGGTTTGAGTTGGATATCATCTTTGGCACATCCAATATAATGCTCATGTAGTAAATGTCTTTTTATTGCACAGCTGTGAACAGACCTTCGCAAATCTTCTCGTATTGACTCAGCTTAGCTCAAAAAGTCTGCCTGAAAGACTAAGGAATACAATCAAAGGCATCTCCGCTGTCTTCTGATAACGCCTGGCTGGATAATTTGCCATCAGTCTCTAGCACTGGCAGCGAATGATGGAAAGTAGATAAACTGAACTTTGGGTATGAAAATATTTATTCTTCCTCGTCAGCAGCTCCTTCAGCAGAACTGGATGGAGCTCCCGAGGGGCTGCGGTTTTGCGAGCGAGGACATCGCTTCCCCGGAGCGCGGGGCAATCTCACCTGTTTGGGTTTGGTTAATCTGCACTTCTCTGCTCTTAGTCTGACATATTTGGGGGGTTGTTAGTTTTAGGGTGGGTTTTTTTGCTTCTCCTGGAAAACAGAAGTCCCTTGTCTTCTTCCAGGTATTTTATGGGCCTCTGGTGTTTTTTTATTTAAAAAAAAAAAAAAAAAAAAGGCAAGCAAGCTACAGGTGAAACAAGTGTCTGAAACGGCCGTGAGCTTTAGGGGAAATTTTAATGCTCTTCGTGGCCTCTCGCCTTTCTGGCTTTTGGAGTTACGGGTCACATTGCATCACGATTTTTTTGTCCTTCTAGCTACCTCGTGGAGAAAGATGTGCAAAAAGAGCAAACCTTCTCATTCTGGGGAGCGTAAAGCCTGAGGTTCCCTTGCTGAAGGAGCAAGGAGTCGCCTTTCGTTCTGGCACGGGTGCTGCAGCAGAGCTTTCATCCGCTCCTGCTAGCTGAAGGGGGATCTGGAGTCGAGGTTGAAAGTGCCTCGCTGCGCTTGGTTACTCTCAGCTCCTTTTTCAGGCAGTTAACCATCTGAAAATGACGACTTCTGCGGATTCTGGGGTTTTCTTTTCCCCTGTTCATCATGAAGTGAAGTTTATTGGAGCATATGAAGACAACCCCTTCAGGCATTTCAGTGTAGATTAAATAAGTCACAGCGAGGCCTTGGGTTTTGGTTTCGGTTTTGTACTCTACTTCACACAGCTCATTCTAACACATCCCTTTTATTTTCCTCTCCTCTAAATCATGGTATCTCATGCCAGTCTGGCGTAGAAGCGATTCTTTGAAACTGTCACCGTGCAGCCTGGCATTCCCGCAGCGTGACACCGCATGGACACCTCGGGGATCGCAGCGGCTGAGAGACGCTGGGTTTTTCCGAAAGCGAAGACCGAAGGTGACCAGCTAACGCTGCAAGCCGTGTCAGAGCTGGGGCACCGAGGCTTTGCCTCCGGCTGCGCGTTGTTGTACAACTCTTGCGCTCTCCCTCCAGTCTCAACATAATAGCTCGCCCAGTTAAAGCGTCGGTCACTTAACGTCTTCTCGAACTTCTTGTGCTGGTATTTGGGAAGTGCGTTGGAAAGTGTTGCTTTTTACTCCCTGCAGCACCCTTAGCAGTTTCTTACCAGCGGTGAGGCTTTGCTTAGAACAGTCGTTAACAAGTTGGCTGTAGTAAATCGTCTTCATGTTGAAGAGTACGGCGTATCTTAAATGCCTGATTCACCAGCAGCTAGTACGCGTTTTCTCGCACGAGAAGTTTTGTGTTAAAAGCGTTACTCTTAGTATCTTTTCTATTTCTGAGCGCTTTTCATCTTTTAGTATTTTAAACTTGTGAAGTTATCAGAAACCACCACGGGAGAAAGGGTAGGAGCCCCAGCTCCAGCGGTGGGGGAAGGCATCCGCTTGAACTCCGTCCCTTCAGCTGGGAGGCCAGAGATATCTTCAAGCAAAGAGTGGTTATTAATTACACTAAATTCTGAGCAGGTTACTGACCTAGAGTTTCTGCAGTTTCTTTTGGCTTCCATTCTGCTTTCTTAGCTTCTGAAGCAGTGACTCATCTAAGCCAAATGTTTTCTTCTGGGCTTTTTAACTTGGAACTGGTTAAATTTTAAAGCGACGATTGCAATTAAAGCTGGCTCTCGCGGTGCCGCACGAGCTGTCGGGTACTCGGCAGCATTTAACTGAATATAATGTTCTCTCCCAGCCTCAGGTCTGTCAGTGCCTTTCTGTAGTTCCTCATCTCTCGCGACCTGCCTGCGGCTCTGTAAGGAGAGGGTTTTAGCTTAACCTCAGGTCTGGTAGCACGCTTGTCTTTTCGGACTGTAAACAACTCCAGAAGACAGTGCTTGGACTTCTTTTTATCTGTATGCATCTACTGTAGGTGTAGAATAGTAGATAACGGATTGCTGTGCAGCTGTGGCGTTGCCCTGGAAAAGCGTTGCAGCAATTACTAACGTTGTGAGGATAACAAGACGAGCCCGGCTGCGTAGGGAGGGTGGAGAAACCAAACCAGCGCTTTCAATGGAGGCATCGTCTCTTGATTTGGAAATATGTGTCCTGACAAGTTCTTTCGCAGGGAGGAGGGAGAGCTCTGCCTGCCTGCTAGCTCCTGCCTCTCCCGGCAGCGCCCGCGCTCGCCGCTCCCCTGCCCGCAGCTCTCCCCGGCGCTACTGCCCTCGTGCAAAGCGCGGGGCAGGAAGGTGAGACGGGGAGGCTGTCACTTCCCAGTGATTCATCGGCTCTGCTCGGGTCCGCTGGGAGCCCAAGTGTATCCGTAAGTTTAATTTTAAACAGATTGTTGAAAGCAGCAAGCTAGCCGTGGTGTCTGCACCTGTTTTTATCGCTTTTCTCCACGTCTCCTTCAGGGATTGTGTTCGCTTTGGCTCAGCGCGTGAAGCTCTGCCATGGGACGCTGAGAGCACTTCCTCCTGACCAGACTCTGTTTACAAGGCCCCGCCGCTTTTACAAGGCCCCAGTTGCTAACAGACTTTAAAAGTTGAAATTTCTCTTGACAAAAATAAATCTAAACAGACACAAGAACTTGGCCTTTTGCAGTATAATTCCTCTTCACCAGAATTAGTTTACCGTATGCAAACCCCCAGTAAATCATACCAAATAATTTTGACCCGTGTAGCTTGCTTTATGGTTTCAGGGTTCCAAAAGCAACATATATATTATCGTTTGACACTGACCTGAGGGGATAGAGTTTGCATTAGAACATTTGTTGAAAAGATTGAATCCATCAGTGTTAGGTGAGAGAAAAGCTGAGCTAGGACATAATGAAGCCAACTAGGTGATATCCAAGTTTAGTCACCGTGCGCAGAAAAGCCTCATTAACAGAAGCCCTCCCACCTTCGGGGAGTAAGGTGCGCTGTTTAAAAGCTGCTTAAACTCGTCTGGGAGATGAGTAACTGCATGGCTTTTAGTCCTAGACTTAGAATTAGGCAGAACTTTGCAGCCCTGCTTCTCTCTTCACCTTTCCTCAATAGCTCTGAGAGCGCAACTGTGTTGTTCTGCATATCTGTTCTGCATGTCTATCCTGGCGTGGAAAAAATGAGGCCCAGACTATACAGAAAAGACGTAAAATTTGTAAGATGATCTTCTGTGAAATTGCTGGCCAGGTATTTTCCGTGTTTTACACCGTGCTTTATGAGTCCGTAATATCTTGTGTCCTGTTTCTGCAGCCTGGCCAAGCGGAGCGAGGTGTTTTGGAGCAGGAGGGGACGTGGTCTCCCAAGCTGGAACAGGAATTTCTGTGCCGCTTCTTGAGCTTGCGCTGCAGGTTACTGAACCCTTTACGTTTGAACCAAGTTTTAACTTTCTGTTTTCTACGCACAAGTCGGTTTACAGGCAAACTTGACCTGTACCTCTGAATAGCACCCAGTAGTGATCCGAGGTACTTCAGAAACCTGTTTGCTTTGTCCCAGCAAGCCATGCCGCTTAGGAAGTAGCATTTACTTCTCATGTATGGGGTTTTTTAACAACATCTTTCCTAGGAAAGAGCAGCGCGAGTGAACGTGCGGAGATTCATTGCGGGCAGTGAACCTGCTTAGATGTTTGCAGCATGGGAAGGGAAGCCTCACGTGGAGGCTGAGCTGGAGGAATAGTGCTGGAGATGCTGCACTTCGGAGAAACGGGAGGCTAAAACACGCTACCCAGCGGGGTGCTGAGCTGAGAGGCAGGGACCGTGCCCGTGCTGCCGGCCGGCTGTCTGCCGGCCACGTAAAACCTGAGGTGCTGCAGTCTGAGACCCATGGCGCTGATCGCCGCGGGACTGAGCTGCGTGCCTGCGGTTTCCATTGTTCAGGGCAAATTCCAGATGGGGTAGGTACCATACAATAAATCCAAGGCTTTTTCCACAAACATGATTTGAAAACCCGCTTCCAAGAAGCGCTCTCTTCCTCATCCACCCTGCTCCTGCCCAGAGCTGCTGGGGAGCAGGAGGGAAGCCGATGAGGAAGATGCAGTCCGTGGTAACAGGACCGAGGCAGCTGGCAAAGAGGCAGCCCAGGTATCACCCTGCCCAAGACCTTACGAAACTCTCGGAAAGCATGCCGGGCAGTCGGCTTTCTGCACCTCTGGGTGGTTTAGTCACCGTGCAAAGCCTTCCGTCTGCCACTCTGAGCAGGTTGGGTGCTTTCTCTGCTTCTTGCGGGCAAGAAAAAGGACGGGAGAGTCGGCTGTCGGCAAACAAACGTGACCGTGCCTTCGCTGTCTGCAGCCGGGGTGGCCAAACCTCTTTATCAAAAGAGTCTTCTGGAGGCAGTAGTGATCTATATTCTCTTGTGAACAGGTCTGCCTGCTGGAATCGGAACTAGATGAAGGAGCATCTTGTCCTCGGGGGCCTCATCCCCGCACAGCTGAGCAGCCATGGATGTCTGTCTGCATAGAAAGAGCCTTTTTTCTTTGTGCGCTCTACAGGGTCGGGCAGCTGGACAGCATCTGTGTATTCCTGGTCAGGAGTCTGTGTCCTCCTCCGTGGTGTTCTGCCTGTTATTAACTGGCCGTTTCCTACTGAAAGGAGTGGTATTAGGATTAATTACAGCGCTGTTGCCCAGAACCTGTATCAAGCAGTTTTGCGGGGGCTCTACTTCTCACTTCACTGGTACCCGTCTGGAAGTAACAAATTACGCTTTTACTTTGGTGCTGAATTTCCTTTTCAAAATACGTGAGAGCGCAGCGAGCGGAGTTAAGTAATGATGTACTCCTGGTTCGGATTCGGAACTGAGACATCACTGTCGAGGCACTGGTTTCTTGTAGAGCTGCAGTAAATCGTGAAGCACAGCAGTGTCTTGGCGGGGGGAGTATGCAGCGGAGGCTCCCCACGCTCAGGGGTAGGATTGCAGGAGCTCAGGAGCGGGCATGCGAGAGTGCTTGTGTTTGAAGTGTTCTTCCCCAGCAGCTGTATTCTGTTAATGGGGTTTCCATCGCCCCGTTTCCTCGTGTGCTGCAGTCAGCTAAGGAAACAATTACCTCTGGCTTCAGCCCCACCAGAGCCCCCGTTCCTGGGTCGTGCGTGAAGGAAGGACCATCTGTTACCGCAAATGGTCCCCAGCCTCGCTGGGAGCGGGGAGATGGAGGTGGTGGTGATCGGCCGCCCAATCTGCCGCTCTTTTTGGTCTCGGTGGTAAGAAAATGAAGGTTTGCCTTTGCGCAGGTGTGCTGTCAACATCGTCAGCTGGAGCATCTGCCACTTCAAAAAGGAGGTGGCAAGAGCTTTTGCAGTGGGAGGGAAACGAGGCTCCTGGAACTCGGACACCGTTAAGCCTGATTTTGTGGAAAGACGGCTGCGTGTGCGTAATTAAATGCTTCCCAAAGGCGAGAAGGATGCCTGCGTGTGTGGACCTGGCCGCTTGCAGGCAAGGCTGCGGTGCTACTGAGGAAGGGCCGGGCGTCTGCGGTCTGCAGCGGCTTTCCTGTAACCCTAATTGCAAGCGTGCTATCCTTCGTTTTTGCGCTCGCCGCTTGAGTTTTGTTGGCTGAACTCTGGCTCTTCCAGCCTTGCGCTGAGACTGTGGTCCGGGCTTTTATGACCTCTAAATTGGACAATTGTAATGTGTTGTTTTATGGCCTTCCTGTGCAAAGGTTGCGCAGGCTCCAGCTGTTCGGAGATGGGGGCCAAAACACTAACTCTCCTACCGTGGCCTCCGCATGTCAGTCTGGTCCTGGGGGACCCGGGCTGGCGCGGAGTCAAACATCAGCTTGATCTTAAAATTGCTTTGATGGCTTATAATGCCGAGTATAATGTGGGATCTGTGTGTTTTATCTACGCTGCTGCTTTTTATGAGCTTAGTCACTGCTTGAGATCATCTGAAGTCAGTTTTATTGGTCTTTCCAAACCATAGGTTAAAGACCTGTGGAGTACTCGTTTTTCAGTGCAGTGATCTAAATCTGAAATTAATTACCACCGCAGTCTGACACACTGATGTTAAAATAACTCAACCCAACTGGCATCTCTTAACCCCGGTTTGTAGCGCAAGCTGCTTTCTAGCAGGTTTGCGTTACACGGTCTGTAACAGGATTTTATCCTTGGCGCTGCGGGCTCTTTCTCTGGTGCCCGTGGCTGGACAGCACGTGCAGGCACCTTGCCAGTTACCGAGGCACCGGCTTTTGGCAGCGTCTTCGCACTCTTGCGCGGCGCTGTCCTGTTCTCCGAGCCTCATCTTCGCTAATTTGCTTTTTCAGAGTATGCTGGAGGAAGAGCTGTTTGGAGTCTTCTGGTGACTTTTGTCGGGGTGGTGGTTTGAGACCGTGCCCCAGACCGTACCCTGGCCAGAGCTGGAGGAGTAGGTCGCTTCGCTGTTCGGCACCCGTCCAGTCACGTCGTCACTTAAGGAGCAGTAAACTGGTCTGCTTTTCTCTTGATCCTCTACTTTTTCAGAAGAAAAGCAGAGAACAGTTAAAAACTGCATTCATTTTCCTCTGCCCGTACTCGTCTGAAATGGTTCAGAACAACGTATCGGATGAAACAGATTCTGGTTCACTAGGAAGAGGAGGAATAGTGCAGCGTTAAATAAAATCGGGTTTGATGTCTGATTTACATCTATATTTTGCAGTAACGTGCTAGTGGGTGCTGCCGTGGCTGAAGTTCAGTGGTTGTCTTGTGCTGGGTCACCACAGGGACCCTAAATACTTCGGTCACAAGCAGAGCTTAACCCTGCGCTCAGGGTGGAAGAGAATCTCCCCGGTACTTACAGGTTTGGTCATCGTGAACGGGTTTTTTTCGATCACCTCTTCAAAAAAAGCTTCATGTGGTGTCAGAGCCGCTCTGCTCGTAGCTAGCTTAGCCCGAGAGCTGCGGGCTGTTCAAAGATAATGTGACAGGATCCCAAGGTACAAGCTTTTCAATTGAACTGTGAGTTTACTTGGGCAGACAGTTCATCTTCATTGACACAGAAGAACGGGCTCTTCCCCTGGTTGAATGAACTGGCGCTACCCAAACGCTCTGTCGCAGTTACGGTTATTTTAAGAGGTGAGTTACTACCAAATCAGTCCATCCAGCCCTGTGAGACCCCAGGCTTAATGAGCGACTGACTTGTTTGGAGTAACCTTTCCTGCTCAGTAGCATGTCTGCCGCCTTTCTGAAAAAACCCCCTGACGTCTGCAGCTCTGGAGAACCGCGGCGTTGCCTCCGTTGCGCTTTGTGACCCAGACCAACGCTTCTTTGCCGTTGTGCTCTGCTCCGGTTTGTGACTGGTTCTGAAGATGTCCCGTGTGAGACCTGTCTTCCCCCCAGCTCTCCCTAGGTTCTCCTGAGAAGTTTGCGGCGTGTCGCAGAGTTCTTTCAAGATGTTTTCCTTGAAAATTGAGATTAAATCCTCGCTGGGCAGTGAGCGAAACTATTGCTCTGCAGCAAGAGTCTTCATGGCTTTCTCTTAGACTCCTCCAGCAAGACCACAGATTTTGTGCATCTGTTGGCCTGTGTTGGTCGTATGACTGACGGACTTGACAACAGCATTTCTCTGTGCGTTCTGGTGACTTCTGCAGAATTAGGGAGTTCAACACGTGGGGTGGTTAAGGGTATAATAGATTTACCGGTCAGATATTTAGCTGCCAAAACTCTTTGACAACAGTTGTGTAGGGAAGGCATATTGGCATCGGGGCGAGGAGGAGGGTTCTTGCCTTGTGCGGTGAGCTCCGGCACTTCAAAGGCTGCTGTGCCAAGGACTGCGCCCGTGTCTCATAGTTTCTGGTGTTCCTGTAATGCTTCGGTTTATCTATTTGTGGATGCAGACTTTTGAGGGCTGTGAGTTCTGCAATTAAATTGCCTTGTGCAGTGAAAATACTCTTCCGTTAAAGCTTATTGTTGGGCGACTCTTAGTTCTTATTTTGAAAGGGTGAACAAATAATTTTTTTCCATATTATTCATGGAAACATTTATTTCCGTATTATTCATTATTCATTTTATAGGGCTCTGACGTATCCCCTTTGATCTCTTCTCCAAGCCTGAAGCACCCTCCTTTCCGTGGTCATTCCTCTTGCAGAGGTTGTCCTCATCACCCTGGTTGCTGACCTTTCAGTCCGTACGACGTCAGCGATAGCGGTGACAGCAGGGGATGGTATTCGGGGTACTGGTGGGCTGTGGGTTTATTCAGTGGTATCGTTTGTTCTTTCCCTGGCCTTGCTTACCTTTGACTTCTTCGTACGATTGATGGATGAAGGTGGAAGAGGGGTTTTGCCTCTGTAGTCAAAGGATGTTATCATTATCTAAACTCCTCACAAAAAGATGTAGACACTTTAAAAGCTTATTTCTACATTTTTATTTGTCAAGCTGGCAATGTAGTAACGCACCCTGTTGCCATGTGGTACTGGTTTTTTACATAATACTGCTCTAAGAAAAGTAAATGTCATTTTCTGTGGTAGAGCAGAGGCAGTTCGAGCTCTTGGAATTGTTACCTTTGCGCATGTTGAAAACATGGAAAGTGATAAGCTGGGAACAGGCAGTTTCGGGCACCCTTGAATGTCTCAATATTTAGAAAAATCTACAAAACGAGTGAACCTTTGTGGCTGCAAAGAGTAGCTGAAGTTTCTGAACCACACTTAAACCACAGTCAGCTGTGTCCTTCGCCACGACAGGAACTCCAGATTTGTCTCGTTAAGAGAAAAGGAGCAGAGTAAGTCTTCCCATCCTCCCAGAGAAAAGCTTTCAGACCTCCTTTACCCAGCGCACGTGGAGGCATGCCGTCGCCGTCAGCCTACAGCCGCAGGTTCCTCTGTCCCCACCGGTCTCTCTCCGTTACTGCAGGATGGGCTGAGCGGCATCTCCTGTGAACTCTGCTGCCGTCGTCCCCTCCAGCACAGGCTGGCGCTGAGGAGGTGCCCTCGGGCTCTAGCAGGGCTTGGGGTCTCCTCTTGCTGGGGACTGTGCAGACCCAGATCTGGACTTCTCCACCTACCCTTGCTCACAGTCCTTGAAATTCAACTTCCTATCATATTGTACCTCGAATCCTGTGCTCGCTTTCGGGCCCCTCACTACAAGAAGGACATTGAGGTGCTGGAGCGTGTCCAGAGAAGGGCGACGGAGCTGGTGAGGGGTCTGGAGCACAAGTCTGATGAGGAGCGGCTGAGGGAGCTGGGGTTGTTCAGTCTGGAGAAGAGGGGGCTGAGGGGAGACCTCATCGCTCTCTACAACTGCCTGAAAGGGGGTTGTGGGGAGGTGGGTGTTGGTCTCTTCTCCCAAGTGACAAGTGACAGGACAAGGGGAAACGACCTCAAGTTGCACCAGGGGAGGTTCAGGCTGGATAGTAGGAAAAATTTCTTCACTGAGAGAGTGGAGAAACACTGGAAGAGGCTGCCCAGGGAGGTGGTGGAGTCACCATCGCTGGAGGTGTTCAAGGAACGTTTGGATGTGGCACTGTGGGACGTGGTTTAGTGGGCATGGTGGGGTTGGGGTGGTGGTTGGGCTTGGTGATCTTACAGGTCTTTTCCAACCTTAGTGATTCTGTGATTCTGTATTTCATTCTGTTACATCTGAGCGCAGGACATGTTCACGAGGATGGAAGTGGGCAGTTTGATGTCAGGCAGCGGAGAGGTGAAAGCTTTAAACGGCCCCAGGCTAACCCTGACGGCATCCTCCTGTCCGAGCAAAACACCCCGCACCGTCCCCTGACCCGCTTCTCGGCTTCAGCGCTTGCCTTAGCGTAAGGGAGAAGAGGGGACCCCGGGGAGATGACAGGGTGGCTTTTCAGCGGCAGCGCTAGAACAGCTGAAACTAAATACTTTGGGAAAGTGAGGAGATCAGCAGCTCTCTCAGCCGGTGGTCCAAAAACCTTGGTCTGCTGCAGTAGCGGATGCTGTGGGTACCAACTGAATGCAAAACGGGGTAAGGAAATAAGTATAAAAGACGGGGAAATCGCTTTTATTAGGAAGGTCAGACTTTCCTCTAAGCTGAGGTCTTCTTGCTCTCTCTCCCTGTTGCTGAAAAGCAACAAAAAATTGTGTCTTTGTGCCTGGCTCATTGGGCAGCAGGTTTTAGGGCGCTGACTTCAAACACGCCGCCGGGATCTCTCGCTGCTCCAGAGTGGGTTTGCTGTTGGAAGCGCCTCAGTCTCAAAACCAAACCTTTTCTCTGTCTTGGGTGTGTTAGGTTACGCGTTTCGAAAACCGCTTTTCTTTCTGGTGTGCCGATACCAGCGCTCCCTGCGGTAGCCGTGTTCAGGGTAGCTCGGGGTTGGGAAAACCGGCGGTCTCTGCGGGTGCTATTGCCACTTCGCTGCCTGCGACACCTGCTTCTGCTGTGGTCTGTTGCTACTTGCAGCCGGGTTGTCGGCAGAAATGAAAGGCTGCGTTCTCTTACAAGCTCACTGGGATGATAAAAAGAAAGCAAAAGCAGCGCTGATACCCTGTGATGGCTGTGTTTGGTTTGCACCCCTCTTTAGTCAGCAGAATGCGGACAGTCTCGCTGGTGGGGGCAGTCATTAATATTCCATATTCCTGAGCCATTTCCAGACTCTAAAGCAAGAGCTGTTTACAGCTATTTCACTCTTTTCCAAGAGTGAATCTCTTGGAATTTCACTCTTTTCCAAGAGTGAATCCCCCCAAAGGTTATACCTGCTGGAGATTAAAGATTGATAGCGCTCGAGCCAGGATTCAAAATAGCTTTTTAGTCTAGTAGCTGATTTAGTGCGAACTAAGACACAGCCGCTTCCTTCCACCAGACAACTCGTATTACATGGAATGAACCTCTCTGCTCGGAGCCTCATCCTGCACGTCACGACCTCCGCCTGGATAGTCTGGCTTGCCCTGAGCTCTGCCTCTGACCCTTTCCCTTATGTGCCGCGTTCCCTGGGGAGGTACCGTACCTTGAGGCATCTGAACCCTGCCCTCCTAAGCTCGTCTGCGTAGTCCGACGCATCTTCCTCTGGGTATCACGGACAGCAGCACAGTCCCTAAAGCCCAGGAGCTGACAGCTCAAGTATTGACCTCAAAACCAATAGCTTAAAAATTAGTTTGAGCAAAGAGGAGCGATAGTTTGCACGACACCGCAGGAACGGTCTGAGTCAGGATTGAACTGCAGACAGGAGTTACACAGGTGTGGAGCAAGGGCTTAAAAATTCCAAGGTGCCGAATCAAAGGTCCTGATCATCCAGCTCCGTCTCTGACGAGACCGTTCGCGAAGGGCAGGAGGAAAGGAGCAAGGCAAGCACGTCGCGCTGCTCTCCTGGAGCCATCTCCTGGCCCCGGCGCGGTGGGTTGGGGGCTCCCTGAGATACAGGTGATGCCCTGGTACCTAATGGTCCTCAGTAGATGTGTTTTTCTTTGTGTGATTTTGTCCGATGGCTCCTGGGATCCGGCAGCAGAGGTCTGCATCTTAATTACGTGGTGTCTGGAGAACCGTGTCCCTTTGTTTGTACTGAATCTGCCAGCTGCTGACTTCAGCTGATATCCCTAGCCTCAAATCAGAAGGGAGAGGGAACAGTTGCTGCCTGTTCGCCTTCGCTTTGTCTTTTGACGCCGCTGCTGTGGGGCGCCGGGTCGGTGCTTTGCAGAACCACTCATTTATCGTGTCACGGTCGTCTCTCTGAGCAGCGCCGCTCAGCTCGGGGCTGTGGTTTTCTCTACGTCTGCTGCTTCGTTTTTGCCTGGGTAATTTTCATCTGCCCCAATGTATTGTTCTCACCCATTTTTACAGCCATAGCTAACCTGGAGTTACCCGCCGTTCTGCCCTTTTTGAGGCCGTCCGTGGCTGCGAGCCCCAGCGCAGGGCTCGCTGTTGCTCCCAAAGGCTGAAGCCACCCTCGCTCCGTTCTGATACCCTTTAAACCACTTGAACGTGTAACTGGCGGGGCGCAGCCTCGTACAGGGTGCGTCGCTCCGCGTGAAAACGCAGATTACGCAAAGAGGGCTGGAAAACTGTCTCTCGTCTGAAATTTGGGTGAAGCCGTAGCGTCTGTGACCCTATACTTTGCTCTGACCCGTGCTATGCCTCAATGAAGATCTTTGCCCGTTTATTTTTTTTTTCCGAGCAAATATGAGCGTAGCAAGACCCTTCAGATCTTGATTGGTTTGCTTGATTAAAATCCGGTTTTATTTTCTCTAGGCTGTTGCCTGAAGTACTAGAACATCTACGTGCTGCGTGGTGAAGGAATCCGCTGCTTGCTGCAGTGCCACTTCTAAATAAATTCTGACGCACCTTGCGGCAGGAGATAAAAATATTTTAGGACAGAAAAAAGCTCAAACACAAACTCTGTGGGCATCAGGTGTGTTCATATATGGTGACAATCGCATGCTGCCGTTGAAAATCACCTCTTTTCTAGCGTGGGTCTCTAGGGTTCCAACCTCCAAAGCAGGAGATTTAAAAAACTTGAATTGAGGGTTTTTTCTTGGCATACTCTTGGTGAGGGTGTACGGTGCACAGCCGCAAGCGTCTTTCTGCAGCTGAGTGCTGGAGTTTACCTTCAAGCAGAACGAGAGGAGACAGCTCTCTCCTGTAGGTACCTGGCTCTAAAAGCCTGGTCTTAAGAAAAATGCCAAGTAGCAGCGCAGCCCCCAGGAGAGTGTGACAGCTTGCAAGGCTGCATTTTCTTTAAATTGCAAAATATCGGATAAAAATAGCCATTTATTTCAAAAATTGCTAGCTGTGAAGTCAAGCGCGGCTTTTACCCCGAGTAATTTTATCTGAAAGGAGAGCGACGACCATTTTCCTGAGTGTATACTGGTAATTAAAGCTCTTTGGAAAGGCTGTTTTTCAAGCAGGATGGACGTTTCTCCTGAGGACCCTTGTACAGCCGCAGTGATAAATGAGCGTCTCTCCTGGCTTCGGGAGATAACAAATGTCATTCTCTGTCTGGCAGAAGCGCGCGGGCGTCCTGAGCCCCTGGGCTTCGGCGAGAAGGCGCCCGCTCCCTCCGAACCGCCCCGCGTCAGCTCCGGTCTCAAACTGGGGGAGACTGGTTTTGGGAGGGGGGGAATACACGTTTAGGTGGGGATTCTGCCTGCGGACCCCATGCTTCCCCCAGGATCCAGCCACCCAGGCAGCTTTCCAGCCGAGATGGGCACGTGCTGCGTTATCTGGATGGAGGAGCATCGGGTACCGGGGGGGAGCAGGGACGGGCAGCCCTTCGCTGGTCGGCCGGTCCCACGCGCTCTCTGCGATAAAAGCGAAGAGCCCCTTGTCTTTGCTTTCGAGAGGCATGCCCCTTCTCTGCCCTGAGCCACAAACCTTGTTCTACGGCTGCTGCACCCCATCCCCAGCTTCAGAAGCGTCCCGGCTGCGCAGGGCGAGGGAGGGCACGCCGGGCGTCCCCGAGGAGCAGCGGTTTAAGAGAGGCAGGTGCGGAGCGGGGTCCGGTTTATGCAGTCCTGTAAAATATTGCATAAACAAAACGCTTCAAAGGTCTTTTAATAACTCCCGAAATGAAATGTTTGAAACTGGCCCTTGTAAACTCTTCACCGGCATTTAATTGCCTCATAAAACAGTATGCTAAAGAAAGTATTAGAGCTGTCTTTTGCTGCTCTCGGATCAGTTTAACCCTTTGGGGACCTTGTGTCCAGCTGTTTCTCTCCCGCTGCCTAATGAGCAGTTGCCACCTTCTTTCTTTGCCTTTCACGGTACAGCAGTGGCTCGGATCCACCAGACCTCGACCTCTCTGCCTGGCTCAGGTGTGGCACGGGCAGCGGCCGGTGCTGCGAGGACGGCTTCATCTCTGCCTCTGACCCTCGGGATTTCGGCAGCGGGCGCAGGGCTGCGGCTTTTCCCTTTCTAACACCGGGGCCCAGCAATCCCTGGATGCGCCATCCTGTCCCGAGGCGAATCCAGGAGCCGCGTTCAGATGGTCTGTGCCGAGGAAAGCTTGGCTAATTTACAGACCTCCCCAAATCCCCGCTGAGGCCCGGAGCGCAATCCTCCGTGCGCGTAATTGGCAGCTGGTGCGTGGGGAGCGATGGTGCAGCTGAGATAACCGCAGCTGCACCCGCCGATACGAGGGCAGCCCCGTACCCCCAGCCAGGCACCGGCTCCCACCCCCGGGGCCTCCCGCGTCCCCAGGCGGCTGCGCTGCCTTTAGGACACCCTGGCTTTGCTGCCGACAGCACCGACCGCTCCTCGCCGTAGCCGAAACGCGGCCCCTTGTTGTAAGCTCACCCCTTGCTGCGGACGAGCAGGCAGCTCGGGATGCCCGTCCCCTCCAAGGGGGAAGCGCTTGCTTTACTCAGACGTTTTTGATGCGTCTGCAAGCGTTAGCCCGTTTGGAGAAGGTTGGAGTGATTTCGTGTGAGTGTTCCCTCTCCGGGTTCTTGTCGCCCACCCATTTGCCCCGCCGAGGGCTCAGCTTGCCCTTGTATCGTACCCGAGTCCAGCCGGGGGCTGCCCCGTGCTGGGAAGGCTCTGCCAGGCGCCGTCGTCCTGCTCCTCCTCCCTGACGTCCAAGGGAAGCCGTCCAGCCTCTCCTGGATTGTCACTGCTAGCTCAAAACCCTCCGCGGGGGAAAGTCTGTATTAAAATCTGAAAGGGAGATGGTAGCTTGAGCAGTCAAGATCCCACAAAGGAGGTGGGGGGTGTTCCCTAAAAAAAGCTTGGAACGGCTGGTTCGCTTGCGGAGAAGCTCTCTGGCATTGAGATCGCACCAGTGCCGCGGTCACGTAAACACGTAACTCAAACCACATCACCTGTGAGCTCCTCGGAGCCCTAGTAGCTTTAAGAATACGTGTGCGGGTTTCTCGCTGATTTCTGCATTGTCTTTTGTGTTCACGGAACGCACAAACCCCATCGTTGCTGTCTTCACTTACATGCATAGAAAAGCCAACTACGGAGCTCTAAAAAGCGTGGAGAGTTTGGGAATTGCTGCTGCAGGAGGAAATCCGAGGGGTGGGTGCTGTGCAGCTCCTTGTGCAATGGTTGTGCGGTCCGCGCACCATCCCGGCGCGGCGTAGGTCCCTGCCTGGGTGCGGAGCTCGCTCCTCCTGGGCTTTCCCCCCCTCCCCGTCTCCAGAGAAGCCGATTTATAGCCGGCCCGGCGCGCACCTGGGCCAGATCAAGGAGATTGAGCTCGGTCACCAGGGGCCTTTCCACAGGGGCACAGTAATGGCTTGTAGCAGATGTGAACTGCTCGCTCTCTCTGGGTAAGGCTCTGCGTTACGGCCCACGTGTGAATAGCTGCTGTTTCTGGAGCTGTGCAAGCTGAAATGATGGCAAGGCGAAGTTAATGAACACAATTTCACCCGCAGCCCCAGGAGGTTGTAAATGAGCCAGTATCTGGAGATGTCGGCAAATCCCCTGCTGCAGTTTTCCGACTTGCCTCGTGCTTTATTTGCTCTGCCTGAGAGGCTGCGTTTTTTTCTCAGATGGCTTTTTCTTCTCTTGCAGCGAGAATGAGGCGTTGTGGAGGGAAGTAGCCAGCTTGAGGCAGAAGCATGCTCAGCAGCAGAAAGTTGTCAATAAGGTAAATCCTGCTCTTCCAGACGGAGGGATTGGGACGCTCCTGCGTTCGTGTACGTGGTGATGTAGTCGCCAGCCCGGACGCTTGCAGGATCGGTGGGATGCAGCGGCATTAATTCTGTTTAAGAACAATTTCGGTCACTGTGTTTTCTTCCTGTTACCGTGAGATTCTGGAAATCCAGCGGGGAGAGGCTAAATTCGGGCTGGCGGTGTTAGAATGCGGAATTCGGCTGGCTGCCATCCGCAAAGCCGTCACCTTAGTGCGTAGAGTTGCAGTCAGCGCTCTGCCGTGTCCCCCTGCGCCCGGCTCTGGCCCTGCTCTGAGCACAGCGACCGAGTGGGCCCAGAGCTGTTTCTGTCCGTGCTCATCCGAGTACCGCGCACGCCGTAACGGGTTTTCCTTTTTCCTCCTCACAGCTTATCCAGTTTTTGATTTCATTGGTGCAATCCAACCGTATTCTTGGGGTGAAGAGGAAGATGTAAGTCTGCATTTCTACATCCAGATAAAGATTCCCTGTCTGAGAGAATAAAGAGAGGATCAGCAGAGTGGGTCCCCCAGATCTCTGTCTTCTGTAGCAGCCTTGCCAGTGGGGTAGGACTGGACAGCGGTCATTGGGATCATGTGAGCCTTCACGTACTTGCTCCAGCCAAACCAGCTAACACTGCTATGCAACCGATGCCAAGAAGGGTTTGCGACCCAGGCCGCATAAGCCCGTGCAGAACCTACTTCGTAGCTAACCGCTGCGCTCTGTGAAACTGCCGCTGCGCTGTGGCAGCGCACACAGAGAGCGCCGGGGCCCTGCGCTGCTCAAACGGTCTCTTGGCACTGCCGTGACACTGGGGTCGTTACACCGAAAGGGAAACGTTGGCCCATCCAGACCAGCCTCCCGCTCCTCTCACAGGCTGCTGGGACGCCTTCACAGACTAATCAAGCCTGTCCTCAAATGTGCTGTGGGTTATTTTGCCCCTTGCTAGAAGTGCTGGATGACCACTCGGTACTTAAGTACTGTAAGCGGTTCAGAACAATTCCAGGCTAATTTCTCTTGGCCAGTTAATAGCTACTCGGTTTGGTCCCGGGGTTGGGCTGTGCACCATCACGTTTCCCTCCTCAGCCTTCGGAGATGGTTCCCCTCCCGTCTCTCCCGACGCTCCCCTAGGCTGAAGGGGCCCCGCTCTTCCAGTCTCGCCCGGTGAGACGGGCTCCTCCTCCACCTGATTTTTTGCACTTGTTCGCCTTCGAACTGGCAGATACTCTGCTGTGTGTCTGCTCCTGCCCCCACCTCGTCCCGTGTTGCCTGCCGAATTGCGAGGCTGTCCTTTTGTGTTTGAACAGTGCCCAGCAGCACCATATGGCAGACAACACCACAGCAGGCTTGATTATTATTAATGAAGATAGTGGTTTATACGGTGATAATGTCCAAGACATGCCGAAATGATTTATCTTGTAAGGAGAAAGAGTTTCTCCACAGTACTCAAGTACATGAAAAGGGCCACAGAAGTGGCTGTGTCACAGCTGACCACAAGTAATCCATCTTTGGAGCAGTTGGCCATGGAGAAGTGAAGCCAAGCAGAGCACTGACAATACAGGCCTGCAGAAGGAGGTGACCAGGGACTATAAAGAAGTCCTCTGAGGCCTGAGGTTTTACATTTCTGCTCAATAGACTTGCAGAATGTAGCCCAGGGGCCGGTCACGGGGGCTCTTTGTGTTCCTCTGTGTCGTGGGGCTGCCTGCTCTGCTGTACTGACACAACCACCCCCCGTGGCCACTGGCCCCTCCGGGACACCCAGACCCGGGGACGGGTGTGCGTTGGCCCCTCGGGTGGGTGCAAGTACCCGGTTCTGGGGTTGGGGCGGTGGGCTCTGCCGGGGAGAGGTGGTGCCCGAGAGCCGGTGCCGGCAGCGCGGTAACTCCTGTGGTGTTTGGGAATCTTTTGCAGCCCCCTGATGTTGAACGACAGCAGTTCAGCACATTCCATGCCGAAATACAGTCGCCAGTACTCCTTGGAGCACGTCCACGGCTCATCCCCGTACGCAGTAAGTACGCCGTGCGCTCCTGGCCTTGGAGAGGGGGACGAGGACACAGCTTAGCGGGGAGGGACCCGTTTTAGGCTCTTCTCCAGCTGGTCTCGCCTTTGTACAACCATTTGCTCACAACCTCTTTGTTCTGTTTGGCAAAGTATTTTAAGGTGGCAGCTGCATTCTGGCTTAGCCAACGGGGAGAGAGCTGTTAGCCGGTAATTCCCAATGATAGTTGTGATGGGGCCGAGGATTTGGCGTGCAGACCAAGCGAGGAGTTATCTGGGTTCCACTGAAAGCAGAGAGGGGTTGAAGTGGTGCCTTCTTGCTTAGCTTACATCTGCTGACTTGGTCCGTGTTTTGGTTTTGTCACAAACAAAACGCATCTGACGTCAGTCATCCCTGCTAAACGTTTGCTCATACTGCCTAATTAATGTGTGACCATGTATAATCAGCGTTGTTCCCCCCCAAAGAAGCCTCCTTCGGTCAGGGAAGGTGCCGTGGGTCAGAGCCTGGCTGAGACACAGGCCTGAAGTAGCAAAGACCCAAGTGACGAGAGCTGACTTGTGTCCGTGCAGGTAGGGAGCAAGGCGGGAAGAGCGGAGCAAAGCCGACTGGTGCTCGTGCACAGAATAATCCCCAATGTAAGTAAGGTTGTGCGGTATTAAAACCTTGAGATGAGAGAGCAGGCAGTCGCTTTCGAGCTGAAGGGATCTCCTGCAAGACGTTGTCGATGCATAGTCCAGAGGAAACGAGTTCATCGTTGGATGTGGATGTTGTTCAGACCTTCGCCCTCCTTACGGCGGGTGAACGCCGTGCAGTCGTCCAGCTGCCTAACTCCAGCGTGGACCTCTCCCGGCTGCCTGCGGGAGGTGGCCTCACAGAGACACGGCGTTGTAGGAAGAGTCTCTCTACATGTACGCTGTCCTTCGCATTGCTGCTGGATCCCGATGAATCCTGAGGTTTTGTCTGTACTCTCCCATCCTTCTGTGCACCTTTCAATGTGCTGCTTCCCCTGGCTGTTCAATGGCCGGTGAACACAAGGAGTCTCCTCCAAACCCGTTAACGCTGGCCCCGAATCCTCCTTCGGATGAGCCACAGACTTGCTCCCAGGCCTGTGCGTGTTGAGTTGGCTCTTCCTCGTAAGCCAGAGGAGGGGCGTGGGGTCGCTCCCACTGCTATTTCCCTTTCGACCTGAGAGCTGCAGTGTGCCCGCACATAAACCCTGCTGTCGTCACGCTGCACGATGCTTTGAATGCCGAGAACCGCCCGTCTTCGTGCCGTGCAGGTCTCAAACTGCGGGCTCTGACTTACCGCGGGGATCGTAAGACTCATCCCGTGCCCTGAGAGCTGGAAAGCCGCCTCCATGGCACTCCCTGAGGGCGAGCGGCTGGCTCAGCACTTACTGCTGACCGGAGAGGTGTGACACGTTTGGTCACTGTTTGCTTTTAACCACCTCAGGCCTCTGCTGATCCACTACATCTCATGTCTTGACATGG
This sequence comes from Gavia stellata, assembly GCF_030936135.1. Taxonomy (NCBI): domain Eukaryota; kingdom Metazoa; phylum Chordata; class Aves; order Gaviiformes; family Gaviidae; genus Gavia; species Gavia stellata. The sequence goes on along the minus strand of NC_082596.1, from coordinate 66,051 downwards.
TGGTTTTCATTTTAGATGCTCTGTTTGATCTGGTTCCTATCGCTGTGTGCCCCGGGAAAGTGCACCACTTAAATCCGGGGCGTCTCTCTTGGTCTGCGGCACCCCTGCTTGCCTGGCACGGGAAAGCCAGCTGGTCTTTCTTGGCCAAAGCTGTTGCGTGACTCGAGGTGCTTCTTTATGCTGATCTTCTGGCAGTGCTGCAGTCCAGGAGCAAGGCTTTACGGCTGGGAACATAGCTAAGCTTTCCTACCGGCTGTTCGTAGCAAAATAAAAGCTGTCCCCAATTCCAAGGTACGATCCTGCCCACGCTGCTGCAGGGACGTCCTGTTCGGGACAGCGGATTCAAGCCGCTGGCTCCTGACATTGAGCTGCCTTGCTGTGCCAAGGTGATCTGATGAATTTTTTAGCAGAGAACCAAAATAGCTATTAAAGAGCTCTCCTGCAGTTAGACCACCCTCTGTGGAAGCTCTCTGTTCCCGTTCCAGCTCCCATCTAATCCTGTGATCTCTTCTTTAAAAGTGCCTTTATTCTTCCATGCAGCAAATACTTACACAGAACCACCGGGAGCTCTTCCAGGTATTACCGGATTGTCCCAATTATGGGAAACGCAGGTGGTCACCTTTTCTCCTACTTCAGTGTTTATGATTTTCAGCTCCAAGCAGAACTGAGAAAGGGTATTTGGGCAACTTTTCAGAGCGAGCTGCCAACAAGCACGCCGGATCCCGGCACTGCCGTAGTCCCTGCTTTGACAGCGGAAAAAAAATGGCGTTTTCACAAGAAGACAGTTAACGTGGCATAAAACCTTAGCGGGGGTGAGGCATGGGCAGTCCTGACCGTGAGATGGCTGAGATCAATCCTGTGCCACTCGGCGGGACTTGATCTCGCATCACTGCTGCAAAGGAGCGGCTCTCTCTGTGCCCCCGGTCATCCTGCATCGGTGTAACTGCTGCCACATCGCCGTGCCCTTTTTTGCTCAAGAGTGCAGCCTCAGACTCGCAGAAACGATAGGGAGCCCAAAAGTCGTGGTCCAGAACGGGGCACAATCGGGTGTTGCAAGGACAGCGTGCTGTCTGCACGCTCCTCAGCGCGCGTGCTGCGCACGGCTGGCACCTCAGCTTTTAGAAAAGTTTCAGATCGGTGGCTGCCCGTTTTATCCACGTGTCGGTGAGCACAGCGCCGGGCAGAAAGGCTCCCGCTCTCGGGACGGCTTCCTCGCTGGGCAGGAGGCTCGTGCGTTCGGAGGTGGGGATCCAACCTCTCAGAGAGTCTGCAGGGCATCTCCGCGTGTCCCTGCGTAGCACCTGGCATACAGCGAGATGGAATCGTTTTTGGTTATTCTTTAGTGTTCTTTTTAATTTTGAGGGAGCCGAGGGGGCGTATCTGCACCCTGGTCTTGGCTGTGCTGAGCGGTGATCAAGAAGGTGAAGGTAGCGCTGGGGTAAGCCAGGGCACAGTGTGTGCAGTGCAGGCGAGCGTTAAAGGAGAGGCGGTCAAATATTTATCTGAAGGTGAGTAAGAACCAGGGTTTTCTCTAGCTACCGCTCAGCATTACCATCCCTGACTGTCTGAAGTGTCAGGAGATAGCTCCGAAGGAGGAGAGTGAGTGAGATCGCGGATCAGCTCAAAGCTAAGGGCAGCTGTGGGAATTTGAGCAGAATCTCTTACCCTCTGTTCTCCCCGTCCCCCGTGATTTTCTGACTCCTGGGTGCCTCTTCTAATCCGCAGTTTGCTTTGTGTCCTGGACTGACAAACGCTGATAGACAAAGAGGAAAGGGGAGTCAGGCTCACTCACATGCCTCAATTAATTTGCTCCTTGGCAAGACTGATACTAAAATGCAACCATTCCACGTTGCTGTTACCAGCATGGAAATCTTGTGTATCTTAACATCTGTAGGTCTCAGCCGTATGAACTTCAGCTTTCATTTAAGAAACAAAGAATGGAGTTTAGTGGAAGGAGAAAGCCGAAAATCTGGGCTTCTAAAAACCCAAGTGTTGAATGATCCAGAAAAAGAATCCAATGTTTTTACTTTTTAAGTTCCACTATTTCCAAGAAAATGGAATTTTACGGCACAGAAGTCCAATTTTGGGTTTTTTAGTAGTGCTTCAGGTTGGCAACAGTGTATTTCTAGGCATCGTGCTGAGTCCCACATTGCCTTCTTCCCTGGGTGGGTCAGGATTTTGGACTGTTCTGATGTGCCTCCTCCCGCTCCGTCTCCCATACATGGGACGGCGTACGGTACGTGCCTAGCGCTTCACGCCGCAAATGCTGTGATTGTCATTTCAGGCTTCTTCCCCAGCATATAGTGGCTCCAACCTCTATTCCCCGGATTCTTCAGCCAACTCTGGTCCCATTATCTCTGACGTGACCGAGCTAGCCCAGTCCAGCCCTTCAGCATCTCCCAGCGGCAGTCTCGATGAAAGGTATGCTGTTCCTCTCGTAAAATCTGAAGCCATCCGCGTAGGGAGAGCGTGTTTCCCGATGAGCTGAGTAGCCAAACACCATTATAACACCTCTTCTGTTCAGAACCCCCCGTGAGCGACAGCGGGAAGACAGCGCAGCCCTCGGTACGGGGGACGTTCAGGGTGTTCGGCCTCAATCCCACTTGCCTTACCAGGGCTTCGCAGAAAGCTGGACCTGTCCCTCTGGGATAGTCTCGTTCGGGACACTGCCACCTCAGCAGATTTTTGTTTGGTTGGTGTTTGTTCAGCTTTAATCCTGTTTTCCAAACAACACTCACTCCTCTGCCTGCCCCGTCTAGTGTGAACCTGTCTGGGGTGGGTCACAGTTTGGTTTCCGCAAGGAAGCCGTCTTCGTTGGCCCGTCTGCTCCGTCCCGTGAAATTACCCACATCCTGGGAGCGGGCTTAGCTTTGCCCTGCCCTTACAGACTTACTGCACAGAGGAGGAGGTGCAGAAAGCAGCTTCGTTCCCAAGTAACTGCGAATAACAATGACAGCTCTATCCCGAACAGCACGGGTGAAGAGGCTGAGAATCTGTAGCAAATACAGGTCAGCCAGCGCCCGGCAGCAGTCTTTTCAACTCCTTCAGATTTACAGGCCCTAGCAGAGGTGAGAGCTGTCCTCAGACGCCGTAGGTAATACTCAGCCTTGCGCGCCTCTGCCGACGCCATTCTGCAGCAGCGAAGGCCTCTCGCTGCATCCCTCGAGGTGTCCGTTCAGCCCTTATCCCCGGCAGCCCCGCTCCCGCCGAGCACAGCGGCTCTCGGACTTTCCGAGCCTCCCGGGGCAAGAGCAGCCCATCTTTCCTTAGCACCGTGTGGTCTCCCGACTCCTTTTTTCTTCCTCTTTAATAGGTTATTCCTGGCGTTGGCACTTCCCCTGAGGTGCTGAATCACCCACAAATGCCATTTATTGCCTTTAATACCCTCTGCCAGGAACACTCGCTCTTAAATATAGACCATATGTTTGCTTAATGGCCCTTTTCTCTGTCCTTTTGTAGTTGCTGTCCTTTCCAGTAGGACTAACTGTGCCTCTCGCACCCCCAAATCAGCGAGTTTGGGTGGTAAAGGATTTCCGTCTGCAAAATTAGGGCTGACCAAAGGAGCCGTCTTCCCTTCCCATAAAAATAGTACCTCTGAAAATGCCTGGGTGCTTATGTAAAAGGTCGATCCCAGGCTGGGTCCGCACAAGGGAGTCGCTCCGCTGACCTTGTGGGAGCAGTTAAAACACTACAGCCTCTGGTGTGGTAATGATTATGTCACGCATGTCTCAGCAGTGACTTTACAAAGGGTCTGTAGGCTGTGCTACTTCTGTTCTATTTAGACTGTGTCCACATCAAAAGCTGTATTGTTTTAACTGTACTGTTAAGGAAAAATCACACCCTCCTCCCAAAAACCTTACCTATTCAGAGCTGACTGCGTGGCAGGTCCTGGACTGAGCAGCCTCACAAACCTTTAGCCGCAAGAAATACGCTGAGGTTGCAGTAACGGCGCAAGACGCGGATGTGTCAGGGGAGCTGATTAGGATCAGAATCAGAGAAGAAGTGTTTAGGTGGTCGTTCAGCCTCATCTCGGTAGCTGACTCTGGAGGCTTTGCATGTGAAAGGCAACAGCAGTCACGAGGATTTTTTGCCCTGTTGTGTGGAAGCGGATCTTAGAAATCAAGAACGTGTTAGTGTGAGATTTTTACCAGTTCTCTTTCTGTTTCTCTCAGGAGTAGTCCTGTGGTCCGTATCAAAGAAGAACCCCCTAGTCCCACCCGCAGCCCCCAGATAGAGGAGGCCAGCCCAGGGAACCCTCCCGCTGTTGAAACTCCTCTGTCCCCCTCCATGTTCATTGACTCCATCCTGCAGGAGAACGAACCCAGCACTACGACCGCTGCAGCCGGCGACAGCACCACACAGCCTCAGCCCCAGGAAAAGTGCCTCAGCGTTGCCTGCCTCGACAAGTAAGTGCTGTGGCGAGACCAGCCGAGCTCAGGTCTCACCAGCCATCCCACCGCTCTGTACTCTTAAGCTTTCACGGTGCTAGCAGCCAGCGCTTCCAGCCAGCGCTGGAAGCAAACGTGGTCATTCGTCCAAGGAGCTCACCTGTGGCTCTGAGCGCAGCGCTCCCTGCACGTGCCGGGGAAGATATTTTGCTCTCCCATTCCCGTTCTGCTCGGAGCGGCGAGTGTAGCCCGCCACCTGACCCCACGCAGGGAATTAAACCCCCGGTGTGGGGGAGCCAGCGCTCTGCTGCCAGGGGCCACGTGGGATGCCAGAATAAGAATGGGTAAAAATTACTGTGCTGAATAAGGGCTTGTTCAAACCGCCTGCTCCTCCGGCGTAGGGGTGAGTCGCTGTGAGATCAGCTGTGTTTCTTCTCGGGCCCAGCCCATCCTCACGGTATAGAAGCTTCTGCATTGTATTTGCAGTCCAAAGGCAGCTGACAGGCAGACAGCGCAGGCGGCTTCCCCTGTTGCTTGCTAGAAGCTTCAATCCCAGCGGGTTTACCTCTCGGTGAGACTTGGAACCGCTGCGGGCAGCATTTCTCCATGAGCCTGCTCTGACGGTGTGCCCGGTCGCACTGCCCCTGTGCTGTCCTCTGCTTTTGCCTGTCCCCGCTGCCCTCCAAATTCGTAAGGGAGGAAGCTTTGCATTAAACTCTCGTTTGCCCACCTAGTGCTAGTCATGGTGAACATGTTCTGCCACTCAGCCTCTTTACTCGCTAGGACACCGCTCGTGTGAAACTTAGGCTGGACTCGGTGGGCGGCAGGCTGAAAGTTGGCGGGTGGCTTTTTGTGAGGGGTCAGATGTGCAGTCTTACGTCTTTTATCACCACGCAGCGCTCACAGATGCAACTGCAAGTGTTGGGATGAAAAACTAGAAAGTTGTTTGTATCGAACTGCCGAGAACTTCTCCCTTGACCACACTGAGATCTCAGCCGCTCCTCAGATCTCGGCCAGTCCCCGTTCTCCCTGTGTTCTGGGGAAAACAGAGTGTCGGAATTAAGGTCTTCCCTCTGAATGCCAGGACAGACTTTCTGTCCTTAAAGTATAAAAGCAATGCGGAGAAGGGACAATTAGTTTCAGGGTCCTGGCAGGCAGCGGAGAGCTCTTTTAGCCAGAAGGCTGCTGTGGACTCGCGCACCCAAGGTGGTGATAGTGTCACATGCGCACATCAGTGTGAATTCGGTGCTAGCCATCACTTTTCAGAGCTGTAGTGGCATAGCTCGACACGGAGAAGGGACAGAACCCGTGGGAGAAGCCCTCTTCCGTTAACATGACACAGCGAGCAGAGAGATGGCTGAAGGCTGCCCTGCCGCCGCAGCGGCTTCGCTGCCCTCGCGCCTCGGAGACGCGCGGAGTCGGGAGACGCCTGCTCGCTCCTTCCTCTTGGCCTCGGAGGAGATGTTTGTTTGTAGCTTCACCTATTTATAGACCTGTCCAGGGCGCTGCAATCCATCTCGCCGATAGCAGCTGTCCGTAACGGGAGGCAGATTTTATGGTGCAGATCGTCCGAAGCTGAAACTGCCCATTTAAAAGGTAATAAAAATGAAAAAAAAAAGCGCTGCCGAGAGCGCCTCTGAATTACTAAGGACTGTCACAGGCCGTGCAGAAGCAGGCAAAGGACACAGAAAACATTTGCCCCCTGCCCTGTGGAGACCGAGCGCCACGCTTCGCCTTAGAAAGCTTCTTAGGATCATTTAAAAAAAAGGGCTTGTGCTTCCTTTTCTTCTGGTGCTCTTACTCCCACATTTTGCAAGCAGCGCTGTGCTTCTCTCACCTATTTGCCGTTCTTTTAGAGGGCATTCCAGAAGGAAGGAATCTGGCCAGTAAGGATTCCCAGCCATGCAATAGTCCCGTATCCGTCTCTCAGCTCCCGGCCTGTTTGCCACATGAATTTGTACGAGGCGAGCTGTAGCGTGCTGTGGTCGACCCCGCGGGCGCTCAGCGCTAGGCGGAGGGAAACCATTTAACAGAAAACCTGTCCCTGCCCCAGGGAGTTCGAAGGCAAAGCGTAAATAATAAAAGCGACGCCCACCCTCCGCTCTTCTCTGGGTTTGGGCGTAGGAGCTTTGCGCCTCAGCGTCTCCACGTGCGGTGGTGTTCGTTGGGGTTACTGAACTCGTGTATCCTGTTATGTCAGAGGAGTATAAACACAGAGAAGGAGGTCGGTATTCCCAGTGTGCCGAGGCCTCAGCTCCTTTCCCGATGTCACTGGAGCTACCGTGCGTCTGCTTGAGCAGAGCAGCAGAGGAAGGCTCCGGGGAGACCTTACTGCGGTCTTTCGGTACTGAAAGGGGGCTTAGAAGAAAGATGGGGACAGACTTTTCACCAGGGCCTGCAGTGACAGGACAAGGGGCGATGGGTTTAAACTGAAAGGGGGGAGATTGAGGGTACATATAAGGGAGAGATGTTTTACGCTGAGGGTGGTGAGGCACTGGCCCAGGTTGCCCAGAGAGGTGGTGGGTGCCCCATCCCTGGGAACACCCCAGGTCAGGTTGGACGGGGCTCTGAGCAGCCTGGTCCGGTTGGAGATATCCCTGCTCCTGGCAGGGGGTCGGACTGGACCCTTAAAGGTCCCTTCCACCCCAAACCACTCTGTGATTCTATGGTTATAAACCGTCCGGCAGTCGTAGGTGCCCAGTGGGAAGTGGAGTTGGAATTGCACTGCGGTACCCAAGAGGCAGAAAGGATGACTTGCTAATTGAAGTGCTGGCAGTGAGCTGTTGTAAATGGGCACACGCTGCTTGTCACGTCCCCAGGAGTGTGTCAGACCCCGCTCCGGTCTTCTCAGCGCCCCGCGCCCAGGCACGCAGCCTCTCCACGTGCCCCATCCCACGAGCAGAGCTCACCACTCAGTGCTTGCTCCTCGGGCTTTGGGACCGAACAAGCCGCGTGTCCCGGTGCGCTGCGCCAAGGACGTGACACTGCGCAGCGCCCTTTCTCTGAGGCTTCTGTTAAATTCCCAGGAGCTTGCTCATTGTACTGAGGTGCCGGCAATAAGGGAAGTGTTTATTGATGGTAGGTGACTTCACAGTATGACGGGGGTGCCCATTGCCGCTCACTTGAGCCGGGCACTGACAGCCTGCCAAGGAGCCTCAGCAATACCTGGTTTTCATCACATGAAGCGTATTTCAGTTGTTCTTGAATTTATTGGAGAAGAGCAGCCCGTAAGCCTGCAGGTCATGGCATGCAGTGCCTCTTTGTGAGCCACGCGGGCTGTTACTTAATCTACAAGGCATCCTTTGTCCGAGGGAATTTCATTTGAACTGAGAATCACCTTCGTGTGACCAACAGCATTTCAGCAGCAGGTGACAGTACCGAGATTCAGGCAATAAAAGGGAGTGTTTGCATGGAAACGCTTGAGGGTGTTGCCCAAACATTATCCACCATCCACCTGGGGACCCTCGTGAGCCGCTTTACAAGAGCCGAAGCCCACTGCATGCTGAGAAACATCGACACCTACATCAGTAACGTAACGTATATACCCCGTAGAGCAGCAGGCCACTCTCTCTAAGCGAAGCGCTGTGTGCCGGTGTTCTCCCAGAGCTTCGGTGCCCTGTTAGGGGTGACAGCGACTGTGGTCCCCGCGTCAGTGCCGCCCTGCAGAAGTTAACATAAGCAGACCCGCATCGGAAGCAGCTTGTCTTGCTGAGAAACTTCTAACTGAGCTTGGCTGTGCTGTAACGAACCTGTGCTGTCTTCACTTGCTTCTGCAGGACTGTTTGTTTTCGTGTTGGTTTTTTGTTGTTCGTAACAATTCTGCCAGCCTGAAGCTGCTTGCCCGCTTCGAAGGCGCCGCAGAGCCGTGACTGCAGTGCATTCCACGCCGCTTAAAGTGCTGGAGCATGGTCGATTAACTGCTCTCGCCCTTGACCATAACAAGCATTTCATTCCTGAAAGTGCCTGGTTGTGAGTCTTTTGAATCTAGTATCCTCTTCTGTTTGTATTTTTCAGTTTGACTCGCACTTCGCAGATGTCAGAGGTCACTCGTCTTTGCCCCAGTTCTTCCTCTTCCTCACTTCATTGCAGATCACAGCAAGGGTTAGCATTTCCATAGCCGCTGTCCCCAAGCTTTGCAGTTCCGGGCAGGAGAGCAGGGGAACGCTGCACTGAGCAGGGAGCTGTCAGTGCACTGAACTCGGCTCTCCTAACGTTATAAGTAGTATATCGACAAGGAAAAAGCTCGCTCTAAAAATTGGCACTGAGGGGCAGAGTTCTTGGCCAACTCAACACAGCAACGAGAAACGTTGAGTGGCCAGCGGAGGCTGAACCGCTTCTCATCCTTTTAGGTGGTCTTGGCAGGGAAGGGAGGGAAATCTGCTCTGCTGTTGTCCGTGCTGTACCTGGTTTTGATGAATGGAAACTTCAGCCCTGAGAGCTGCTGGTTTGGTATCTCTTGCCAGCACAAAACTCACACACCTCCCTAACAAAGTGTTGCGTTGGAAAGCGGTGGGAGCTCGGGGCTGAGATGGCTTTTCTGATGCGTTTTCCGTTTCTCTGATAATGACAGAACAATGAAACTTCCCACTGCAAACCTGACTGCGCACCAAGACGCTGTTCTAATAAAGCTTTTCCGCAATAAAAAACATCCCAGAGCAGGACAAAAATCCACCTAGGCCAGTATCCTGTCTCCCACGGGAGCCTAGGAAAATCCGCCTGAAGTATTGCCCTTAAATACTTGTAGCCAGCGTACAGAATAATGCAAAAGACAACGCGTGTCTAAATTGGTGCCTCGCCTCCCCCCCCGAGGGTTGTGTCGGGGTGGCCACTGCAGGAGTCCTTGCCGAATGCTCTGGTTGTTGTCTGCAGGCTGGCGGGACCTGGGCCGGCTGTCGGCACCCCGAGCCCGTTTCCCAGGTACAAACGGACGGCAACGTGACGGCCTGGAGAGAGGGCAGGGCCCGGGGGACTGCTTCTTCCCTACGTAAACGTGACAATCGTTGCAAAGCTGCTCTGTCTTCTTGCTCTTAGAAAGCGGAACGTTTGAAAAGGAAAGCAATGCAGGGAAGAAAAAACAGCTCTGCACATCTTCAGTGCTTCAGATTCGGAGGACTGGGGGGTCGCTTGTCGCCTGGACGTGTCTGGTGCCCGGTCAGTTGTTTCTGGGAAGTAGCCAGCAGCCGGTACGCGGTAGGGCGAGGGATCGGAAGGGACGGGCAGCTCTGCTAGGGAGGGGAGCCAGGCTGGTGACGCTGGGAGCTGCTCCCTGCTAAAGCACTGTTTGCCTGACGGAGATCTGAGAACCGTGCGCTGGAGCTCAGGAGCTCCAGCTCCTTCCTGGGAAGGATGTTCTCCTCGCGGCCGTGGATCGCGCTGGCGGCAGCAGTGGTGCCGGGCACTGGCTGGGCTCGCAGGCAGCTGCATTGCCACAACGCACACGCAGGGGCAGCAGCAGGCAGCGCTGGAGGCAGCGCATCGCAGGAGGCTGGCAGGTGGAGTTCTCTCATCAGCGTCCTTATCAAAACGTGCCTTTTCCCCAGTAAAAAGCTGCTGTTCCCGGCTGCCAGCTCAACTGGTTCCCAGCGGAGGGAGAGGCAGGTCGCGTGCTTTCTGCTGCCTCCATCCCTCGCAACGAGGATCGCACGGTTGGGGCTTCCCTGGCAGTGGGTTTGGCACAGCGTGCCCTGGCTCGCTCGCCCAGTGTCCAGGGCCACCGTGGCATCGGTATCAAACCCCTCTTTCTGCTGGGGCAGAGAGGCGTACCCACGGAGAGCGGATCTCTTGAGTAAGAAGGTGCTATTTTTACATAGCCACTTCTCAGACTGTAAAACAGCCCACACAGAGCGAGACCACACCACGCAGGCTGACTTTCATCACTTCATCAGATGGAAACTCAGACGGCGAGGGTCTCGCGAGAGCCCGTGCTCTGCGGGGCCGCCCCGGGAGCCGAGGAAGCGGCGCTGGAGCGAGGCGCGCTGCGTCGCGGGGTTTGTTCTTCTGGCGAGGTGGTTGGCAGCCGGAAGGCAGAGCGAGACCCGGGAAGCTTGCCGCGAAGATGCACTGAGCGTGGGGATGGTCGGTGTGACAGGGGAAGCAGAGCCAGGGCGTGCGCTTAGGACAGGGTTATTCTTTACCTCCAAAATCCTTCCAGTCCCCCTTTCCCTGCACATCCACCTACCTGGGGACCGGCAAAGCTCTTCTCTATCAGCATCACCAGTCCTGTGTCCATCACATTTTCCAGGGATTCTGCCATTAGTTTGCAGGACCTGATGCAGGTGAGGTGGGACACAGCGATTCGGAGTGTCGGAGCTCCCCGTCTCTTCCCCCGGTTGACGCGGCCCGGCGCTGCGGGGGTGGCAGATGCCGCAGCACGTGCTGCTGCTGCTTCCTTCATTCCCAGAAAGCGTGCCCTGCTCTTCCGTGGGCTGCAGGCGTCGGGAAGGCCTTTTGCTGGAGTACCAGCTTTGAAGAGGTGTTGGGCTCTTGTCGTTGGAGATGGTCTCCTTGCCTTCAGAGCCTGGGGGGAACGGGGAGCTCCTGGCCTCCTTCCTCAGCACGCTTGGCTCGGGCTGCTCCTCTGGGGCTGTCGGGCTTTGGGGACACCCGCACAGACCTCACGGAGCCCTCAGCCCCCCGCGTCTCAGTGCCTTGTGCGGACACCTCTGATCTCTCCTGGAGACACTAGTTCCTCTTGCTTCAACCCACAACGCGCTTGGAAAACTAAGGAAAACTGTATTGCTCCAGAGAACCGCGCTCCCTCTTTCCTCCCGGCTCTGTGAGCAGTTTTTGATGGCAAACCTAGCCTGGTGTCGGACATAGCTCAGCACAGCACAGCCTGTGGGGAGAGTTACCTGCCAGCGGTGCTGGGAACCAGACAGCAACTACCGATTTCCAGTTCAACATGGAAAACAGTGGTTCAGGGGCCCCTTCTCTCCTTCTGCAAAGAAACAGGGAGACTTAGAATCATCAAGGTTGGAAAAGATCCTTAAGATCACCGAGTCCAACCGTAAACCCAGCACTGCCGCGTCCGCCACTAAACCACGTCCCTTAGCGCCACGTCTACACGTCTGTTAAATCCCTCCCGGCACGGTGACTTGCTTCGAAGGTCTGGAGTTTGTTAGTAGTCTAATCCCAGTGTCACTTCTGTGTGATCCGGATCATCCCCCTGCTCGGACCCCGTCCCCTCAGGGGTGGAAGGACCAGCTGCTCGCAGGTGGGGTTTCTAACGACGCCTTGGCTGGGACTGGTCCACGCTGCTGGATGTTCCGAACTGAGGGGTTGCTGAAAGTACCTTAAATCCCTCAGAGCATTTCAGGTGCTGTGCAGTGAGGCCTTCGGAAGCCGTGTAAAAGCACAAACTTGGATAAGTAACGTATTTGCAGTACGTTCGCGGATCTTCGTTCTCAGAGTTACGGATCTCTGCAGCTCCCGCTTGCATTCGCGGGAGAGGCGAGGCAGGAATGTGCTCATGGGCTGTGTCTGCAGCCAGCTTTCCTGCGGCCCCAAGCACGGTATTCCCAGAATGAGGATATTTGTTGTTCTGGCAGGATGCTCGTTTCTGCTGCTAGGCTTTCTGAGCTGCAATGTGACCTTGCGGCCTCTTTTCGTTTTCTGCAGCAACGACAAAATAGGCTGGATTTTGTAATCGTCGTGGCGCTGCTGTAGGACGAGAGAATGTAAAAGCTCTGGAGTGGCAAGCCGGGGAGGTTCATGCGAGGTGCGCTGGCCCGTGGGCAGCTGAGCCGGCTGGGGACCTGGGGCTGCCCGTGCCGTGGCTGAGCCCGTACCCCCGCACGGGCTCGGGGCTGGTCCGTCTCCCGAAGGGATCATCGCAGAAATGCTCCTCTGCGGGATGCTGGTGGCAGCGGTAGCTGGGGGGACAAACGCCACAGCAGGTACAGACCCTCCGAGAAAAGAAGTAGCTTCCCGGCGTTTTTCTAATTCACGTGAGACTGAAAACGGCGGCTTCGCTCTTCGCCTTCTGCTTGCGCACGTCTGCCTGTGCCTCTCTGACATCTTCCTCCTCCAGTTCTGGGTCTCCCTGTGCGGGACCTACACCGCCGGTCCCTCGGGAGCACCTTCGGTAGCCAAAAAGAGCCTTTGTAGGACAGAGAACACGGTGGCTCGAACACGAGGCCACGCCAGCACTGCTGACTGTGCAATAAGCTGAACCTGCTACTGCTAACGTTGCCAAATTCGGGGGCTTTTCATGGGTCAGCCCCCGGGCTACTAACAAGCGTGAGTGGTTTTCCACAAATGCCCTTCAGAGACCCTTGTAGGTTTTTGGTAGCACCGCGAGGTTTATGTCATCCGCTTTTCTTCTGTTATTCTGAAGCATCGTGAGCATAAACACCACGAGCACCGCGGAACTAGAGAATAAGAGGGTGTGGGTGTTCCCCACCTCACCGTCACCTCCGCGGCCCTTGCTGTCCTTCTGTGATCCCGACACCATTCTCTGGAGCTGGGTCTCGCAGCCCTCGGTCTAAGTCAGTGAAAAGCAATCTTTGCCAGGATTGCTCGCGCTCTGCCACCCGCTTGGCTCTGCAGCGTTATCCCAGAGGAGGGATCGAGCCGTGTTCTCGGAGCTGGCCTGGTTTCTCTCACGGCCTGGCTTGTGGGGCTGGCACCTCAGTGCCGTCCATCCCAGCACAGCGTCCGCTTTCCAGGTGGCCGCGGAGGGAGCCTGGCTTTGCCAGGATACCAGCTCTCAGGGGCAAAGTTGGCTGAGATGAATTACACTGTTAGTCCTCATCCTGGACTTGCTGTTTGCCAGCGAGGGAGCTGTGATTTACGTGGGAGCTTGGTGCTTCTCCCCCCGTGTCCCGCCGCGTGGATGTACGCTCTCTGGTGCTGCCCGGAGCCGTGCAGGGACGTGCGCAGGTCGGGATGCAGTGGGAAGGTTTGTTTCCCCAGGTACACGGAAGCAGCTTTAGTTCTCTCCGTTGTTACTAGAAACTCCGTCTCCCGATGAACAAATACTGTTTTCCCCGTTGCCAGTCCAGACGCGAAGGTTTTTTTCTGTCCCGCAGCGGTCCCTCTGAAACTGTTCCCCCAAAGCAAGTTGCTGCAGGGAAGAAGGTTTGTTATCCTTCCGTTGTCATGTATCCGCAACCGGGATGTGACAAGCAGAGGCCGTCCTTGCGTTTGGACTGAAAAAGGGTCCAAAGCTACTTACTGTAACGGCGCAGCTGCGCCGAGATCCCTGCCAGCCCACGGCGGCTGGTGGTTACCGAGACCCTAACCACAGAACCTAAACGGCTTGCAGAAATCCTGGGGTTCGTAAGAAATTCGGTGTGTCTCATTCGTCTGGGTTGTGCTCACCCTCAGACCTTTTGGGAGGAAGAGGCGTAGCGGCGTCTCCGGGCTCAGGCCAGAGGACTAGGTGGAGAGAGAGGGGGAGAGCATCGCCGCGGTGCTGCACCAGAACACCTGAGCTCGCCGGCAGCCGGCGCTGGCATCGGTGCCGAGCCAGGAATCCAGCCCCGCTCTCCTGCTCGGGTTGTAGGAGGGCTGGAGTCCTTGGGTGGATAAGGTCCCCTTAGCAGCCCGGAACCTGGGAGAGGCTTCTCCGCACTGATCGCCTGCGCTCCTCTTCCTTTTCCGCAGGAATGAACTCAATGACCACCTGGACACCATCGATTCCAACCTGGATAACCTTCAGACGATGCTGACCACACACGGCTTCAGCGTGGACACAAGCGCGCTGTTAGACGTGAGTACCTCCTCCCTCCTGCCTCTCCCTGCAGGAGCGGGGCCCCAGCTGCGCCGCGCCGTACCATGTGCCCGTGGCTTGCGGTGGCAGATGGACCACGGTAGCTTCAACCATGAATTTCCACAGCGCGCCTGGGTTTGCTTTCTTTCCCTACACTAATCATTCTTTCCTTTGGCAGCTGTTTAGCCCTTCAATGACGGTTACAGACATGAACCTTCCCGACCTGGACAGCAGCCTCGCCAGTGTGAGTAGCTGTTAAAAACCCCTCCATGCGCACACAGCTGCCAGAATGAAGTGTGTCCTGCTGTTCCGCAGCAGCCTCTCCGCGTGATTAAAGGAAGGCTCTGACAGGCTCTGAAGAGTCTCCAGGCCAGCCCCAGCCCGAAGGGAGGGGATGTGGGAGAGAGGAGGAACGCGGAGCCCTGCGCCGGCCTCGGGAGCCGCCGGGGGGAAATAATTCAATTAGCACTGCGGCTTTCTCTGAGCAGCTCATACGGAGAGCAGGGCTACTTCATCATTCATACCCGGTTAATTAGGTGCTGAGACTTCCATCTCTCATGTGAGCTCTGCCCCCTGAACGTGGAAGTGCACTGAAGCCTGGAGAGCTGCATGTGGTTTCCATAAACCCTCCTCTTGACTCTCTTAAATTGTCAGGAGGTTTTCTCAAGGCAAACTCCATCATGTGCCCTGTTATTTATTTTATTTACTTGCGGATCGTCAGCGCTGAACGCCGTGCAAGGCACTAACACAGACTCCTTGCAAGAGCCAGCGTTGCCTGATAAAATGATTTTTTCATTACATAATGATGCTGATAAAATGATTTTTTCATTAGCTAATGATGATTAGTCAAACCCAGCATTTCGTGGCTGCACTGAGAAGGCGCTTGGAGCAGCAGGGTGGAAGTTACGGTCGAAACCGGGGAGTCCCGGACCCTCAGAGTAGCCGGTAGCTCGATGGCTGGAGTGCTCCCGGGCTGGGGCAGAGCCAAGTCCTTCTCCCTGCCCTGGCTCAGAGCAGCGTCCGGAGCCCCGGTGTTGTGCCAGCTCCGTGCACGCTCCAGCTCCGGGGCTGCAGCGCTGGCCTTGCTCTGCCCTGGGACGTGTGTCAGGATTTGCACAAAATGGAACAACTCTGTGAGAAAAACGGAGAGGGAGACCGAGATCGACAACAGCTTGGATGCTGCCGTGGGTGGAGGAGAGGGAGTCTGGTCCAGATCAGACCAAGCAGGGTCTCCTCGTCCGGTGGACAGAGCGAGCAAGAGACCCTCGGCTAGTGTCTAACCCCTTCTCCCCCCCACTTCTTTTTGTTTCTTCATCTGAAAAAGCACAAAGGGATCTTGTGTTTTTTTCCCCGGTGCAGAACAGGAAACATCTTGAAAGTTTTTGCAAAACAGGAAAGCCCAAATTCAGTCTCCTTGCAGGGGACCTCGTGGGGCCACAGGTGACGCAACGTATGCTCCTGGGATGGCTGAGGAGAAGGTGTTGATGCCGGCGTTACGGAGCGGGGAGAGCACGGGCAGCACCGTGCCCCTCTCCAGAGTACACCCTTAGAGACCTTGTGGCTTTTCCCTAAGCAAAACAATGCCCACCAGCTCTTTTGGGGTACACCCTACCCTGCCCTAGAGTGGGGGTACACCTTACCCCGCCTGGGCTGGGGGGTAAAATACGGAACAGGACTTTGCAGTTAGTAATTCTGCAGCATCTCTGGTGCGTGTCTCGCTGGACGTTTCTCTACCTTTCTGCTTCTCCCTGCTGCCCAGCGGCGCGGCGCAGGCACCCCATGGCTCGCCGAGTTCTTGGGATGTTTGCAGGGAAAAAGGGCTGCAGAGGGAAGTGCAAAGGTGCAGAGTCCTGTTTTACACGCGTGCAGGCAAATACCTCCCCCGTAAGGTGTTTAACCGAGTTTCCTACTGACTCGAGGCCTCTGCTGCAGCGGCTGGGGCCGGGGCTGGCTGGGCAGGGGGAGCAGGACGAGGGATTAGCGGGATTTGGGAGAAGAACGTGAACAGCGGAGGCTCGGTAATTCAGGAGTGGATTACTTCACGTCGTTGAGCTGAGAGTTGCACCGCGGAAAATCTGCAAGCAGGGTTTGCTAAAGGAGACTTAACGGGTGTCCTTCGGAATTCACAGCTTAGCTCTTCAGCTCAGGCAGCGTTTGGTTCAGGGTCACTCCCCTATTATTTGTCTCTTCTCTGTAACGTTGGGGGAGTGTTGTGTTGGGCTTTGTCTTCACCCCGCCTTCACACCACAGAAATCCCGGGGCTGGCTGTGGGGTGAGCTGCGGGGTTCCTAAACTGTGGCCAGGCGGCCTGTGAAGACCGGCGTGCTCCCGAGAGCTCTGCTTTCGCTCGGTGCCACTTG
Source organism: Gavia stellata (assembly GCF_030936135.1). NCBI lineage: Eukaryota > Metazoa > Chordata > Aves > Gaviiformes > Gaviidae > Gavia > Gavia stellata. Next base: position 49,591 of record NC_082596.1, on the reverse strand, counting down.
CGGAGCGGTAGCCGAAAACGCTGGGTACGCACTTAAATACTTGCTAAGGTGACTCTTCCACGGCAGCAGTTGCTGTAATAAGCAGCCACGGGATTATTAGCTGCAAATCCAGAGAGGGAAAGTGATCCCGTGGGAGAGTCTCTGCTCAAGCGTTATCCTCCCAGTGGCACCGGTGGAGAATCCTGCTCTCGGCTCAGCGCTCTGGGATTAGCAGGCTCAGCGCCGTCTTCCCCGGACGACGTGAGCTCGGAGGGCTGGCAGGGCTTCCCTCCTGGCTGCAGCGAGCGGAGCTTCTCGGGTGGGCAGAGCGGTTTCTCCCGCTTCCAAAGTTTTCCTCCCTTTAACACTCACTTCTCAGCCTTTCCAGCCCAGTCGTGCCTGTGGGACGGGCGCGTGAACGGGATCGTGTCCTCAGCCGCAGCCCGGCTCGCTCTGGCAGCTTGCCGGGACCTGCAGCTCTCAGGTGCTTTCCTTGCAATAAGACTTGCAATAAATAGATAAAATGGCTCATTCCAAACCTGTCCTGAAGGCTTTCCCCGGGATTTTAGATCCCGAGACGCGGAAAAGCTTCACGCTGTGATCAAAGCGAGCATTGCGGAGCGGGACCTTTGCATGTAGGAGAGAGGATCGGTGAAACGGGCTTTGCCCCGGGGCTCGTGCGCTGCCTGAACCGGCCACGTTTGCGACCTGGGAGCTGGAGCGCGCCGCACAGGCTGCGTCTGGGTCCGTGCGGGCTCGCTGACAACCCTGCAAACCTCTGAGGGCGTCTCTCTCTGCCTCAGTGCGGCTTCGAGACTGTAAATCACGGCTTGCTTTGCACGGCGCGTGTGTTGGGTCAGGCCCGAGGCGGGCACAGAGAGGACCCACGCACGTCTGACCCGTGCAGCGCTCGATCCGCTTACCGATCCAACCTTTCTCCCTGCAGATTCAGGATCTCCTTTCATCCCAGGAACAGCAGAAACCGACTGAGACAGAGGCCAGCGCAGCAGACACAGGTACCAGGCGGCCGACTCGGCCTTTAGTGACTCCGCAGCGCGAGAGCTGAGGCTGCGGCAAAATCATTTCTCCTCCCAAAAAGCGTATTTGGCTGAGAGAGATGAGGCTGTTGAGCCTGGAAAAGGGGAATTACGGGGGGGGGACCTTAGTTATGTGTACAGATCCCTGATGGGAGGGAATGAAGCCGAGGGAGCCAGGCTCTCCAGGGACAGGGCAAGAGGCCATTGAAACACACGAAATTCCATCGGAACGCACAAAAACCGCTTTTTTTACCCTGAGGGTGGTCAAGCTCTGGCACAGGCTGCCCGGAGCGGCTGGGGAGCCTCCGCCCTGGGAGGTGCTCAGACGCGGTCCTGGGCAGCCGGCTCCAGCTGAGCCCGCTCGAGCCGGGGCTCGGACCAGACGCGCTCGAGGTCCCTGCCGGCCCCAGCCCTCGCGGGATTTCTGTCCGCGTGGAATCGCGTGGGCTGTCACGGTGCTGCTCTTCCTTCGTGGCAGCAGCCCCAGCACCCAGCCGCGGCTCTGCAGCTCACAGCCTGGTCAGGGCGCTCGCCCTGTGCTGTCAGCGTGTCCACGGAGGCACGGCAAAGCCCCCGGCCCGAGTCCCGGTGTCTCATCGCTTGCGTGGCGAGTAGCGAGGAAGCAGGCGACCTTGGCGGTTTCACGAGCGAAACCTTGTCGCTCTCGTTCCTCTGCCGGGCGTTGGGTTAGCTGTCCCCCCCGCCCTGCTCCCGAAAGACGCGACCCTCCTGCAAACTCTCTCTCTGCAGGGAAGCAGCTGGTGCACTACACGGCTCAGCCCCTCTTCCTGGTGGACTCGAGCGCTGTCGACATGGGGAGCGGAGACCTGCCGATACTCTTCGAGCTGGGGGAAGGGCCGTATTTCACGGCCGGAGACGAGTACTCAGAAGATCCCACCATCTCCCTCTTGTCCGGGACTGAGCAGTCCAAACCCAAGGACCCTGCGATATCCTAAGGCCCCGGGCAGGGTGAAAGGAAGAGGAAGAATGCGCACTAAAGGGAAATCCAGCCGTCAGCCTCCTCGCTTTGCACAGACATTGAAAGCTCTAAACACCCTCTGGTTCATGTTTGCTTCCCCCGGCACTGTGAGGATTTCATTTGTGTGTGTGCTTAATGAGGTGTTTTGAAATCTGCTTTAGATTCTAGCCACCCAGCGCTCCTCCAGTTTGGCGGCCGTCGGGGGGGCCGAGCCGTGCCGGAGCCCCCCTCCGTCGCGTGGTCGTCGCCCGTCCTGCCGCGGAGGCTTGGACGGGCACCGCCGCGGCTCCGGTGAGCGGGCAGGAGAGCCCGGCCGGCCGCAGAACAGCCGGCCGCTACGTGACGCTTGCATTTCGTTCCGCGCCCCTGCCCAGGGCGGCAGCCGGGCCCCCGCGAGACACCGGCGGGGGCACGGCCGTGGGGCGCTCCTCCCGGCCGGGAAGCGGGGCGCTCGCCGGGTGTGCGGAGGGGGTAGCTTTTCTGAGGAAGGGAGTTCCCCCTCCACCCCTGTCCCCTTCCCTCCTCGCCCCCGGAGAGGCGGATGCGATGGTTTTTAAAAGAGAAATAAAAGTTTGCCGATCTGGCGCCGGTGGGTTGGATCCCGTTGTGGTCTCTGCCTTGCGGTCTGATCCCCGAGGGTCTCGGCGTGCGCGCGTGCCCCGGGGCGCCCCGAAGCCCGGCTTTATCTTCTCTTTTTATTTCCTCTCGCTCTGTGTGTTTCTTATGTGTTCCTTTGGTTTTGTTTTCCTTTTGCTTAGCAGTAAAGATTTGTACATTTACACTTCAGATTGTTAATAGTAAAAACTGTATTTTGAATTTTTACATGAGAGAAGAAGAACCCACTTCTATCTATATATATATAAATATCTCTCTATATATACATACAAATATATATAAAACAAATGGTCTGTCACCTGGTGGCTTTTCTATGGTTGAAAGCTTTATTTTTGTCATCCTTTCGGGAAGCGGATGGGATAAAGGCCCAGGAAATGCCCTTCGTGCCCTGCGCTGTGGGGCGAGGATGCCGGTGCCGGTGCCTGCTCCGGTGTCGGCTGTGCGGGAGCCGGAGGTGTCACCACGCTTCTCCGGTGGCAGCCAACACCGTGTGTGTGTTTGATTCCTGTGCTGTGGCTCCCTTCCCTAAATCCCGGGCTGGGCTCCGGGGCTGAGTTTTCCAGGATGTTTCAGAGGAGACGGCAGCGGGGACCGCGCTGACGCGCCGGAGGCGCGGTGGACGCTGTGTACACCTTTAGGGGTGCTTTTTTTGTAAGAACAATAAAAAAATCTTCGTTGTTACGTTCAGAGCGTTCGAACCTCCCTCCGTCCCGCTCTCCTCCGCTCTGGGGCGGTCGCACGTGCTGCTTGCTCACCCCGAAGGCACGGAGGCCTCTCGGCGTTGGGGTTCAACCGCAGCCGGGACTGACGCAGGTTGGATGACGGGAGAAGCTGGTGCCTGCCGCAGCGCCGCCTCTGCCGCGTGAGCTCCGTCTTCCAGGGCAGCATCGACAGCGTCCCGGAGCTGGTCTAGCTGAGATCCGTCGTGGGTTGCTGCCCTTCCCGAGGAGACAAGAGGTTGCGCTGGGCCAACCGGTCACCGTGACCTTGTCCGAAACGCGGTGCCGCGCCTCTGGAGCTCCCCGCCGGGACGGGGGTCAGGCACGCTGGAGCCCCACGAGTGTCGCGCACACCCTGAAACGCACCGTCAGGGACCCGGTGCGGGTGGTGCAGAGCCCCAAGCGCGGCTCGTAGGCGAAGTCCCCGCTGTCCCTCACTCGGCGGTGAGGCACCAAAATGGATTTGGGGCCAGGCTGTCGCTCTGACCCCTCTGCTTCGGGGTCTGAGCCAGGGAGGGGAACACGGTGATGTGGCCTGGGGCCGGCGTGTCTTGATGCACCATCGCGGCGGCTTTGGTCAGGTTTTGGTCAGGTTACGTTCGTGCCGTTGGGCATCTCCTGTCCACATGAACGTGCTGCCTGCCCGGGGCTGTCGCGGTGACCTGCTCTGCCGTTACCTTTTGAGCTGCGGGGCAGGGATGTCCCTGCACGGCAGTGTCCAGCCCGTGGCACGGGGAACATTCGGCACCGGACCCCCTCCCCGCTCGGAGGTGCGTCCCCTGCAAATGGCGGTGGCCTGTCCTGCGCTCAGGCCCACCGCCACCTCTCCGGGGGCAGAGGGGACACCTCCCGCTCCCACAGCCGCCGTGCCAGCCCCCCTTTCCCCCGGACACCCGTCTCCCTCCTTCCCTCCCCACCCTTTATGCCTGATGTTTGCCCTCACTCCTCCTCTCCCTCAGCGCCCAAAATCGCTCCGCTCCCGACTTTCTCCAAGTTCTGCCTTTGGGTTTGGCGTGTCGGTGATTTCCCCAAGGCTGTCCACCCCCCACGACCGAAGTCGTCACCCCCGTGGACGTCTGCTCTGCCAATGCTGGGTTCGTCTTCCGGAGCAAGAGCTGTGCCAGGAGGTGGGAGATGCTACAGCGCGGGGAGGATGTCGCATTGGAGACGAGACGCGCGAGTGCGTTTCCCCAAACTCGTGTGATTTGCGGGTCGCGATGACCAGAACACGACGTCCTTTAATAACGCAGGCACTGGGTTATTAAACTAACGTAGCAGTGTCGGGTTAATGGTTGGATTTGGTGATCTTAAAGGTCTTTTCCAACCTAAATGATTCTGTGATTCCATAATTAAGCAATTAAAAATGGGCTGGGTGACGATGCCCATGCGGAGGCGTGCCCTGCGGGGACGGGGGCTCAGCCCGCGCTACGCAGCATTTCCACGTGCGGTCACACCGATGGACGGACCAGGGGATGGGGACGCGGAGGGAGCCGCGGTGATGGCAGCTGTGCGGTCAGTGGGGTGCCAGGGACGGGGAGCCGGACGGTCCCGCGGGATGAAGGACGGTCTGGGTGCAGGACGGAGCATGAGGCAGGGCCATCCGCGCAAGCCGCTCTGCACGGGCACGTGGCGAGGACGATGGAGCGTCGTGCCCTGCCTTCAGGGTCAATGAGGCAGCTGGAAACGATCCCTTTGCTTGAGAAGGTGTAGGAGCCAACAAAATCACCGCACGCTGCGGGTAATGCGTCCCAGCGAGGGACTGCCCGGTCTGCGCGGGGGCATCGCAAGGGAGGCAGCGCTCACGCCTGCGCCGGGAGGTCGGGGCAGGAACGGTGTCGGGGCTGGAAGCTACAGACAGACAAGTACAACCTGGGAAACCAGGTTTCCAGCGCCGCGGTGTTTGACCCCTGGAGTGATGGATCCACCCTCCCCTGACACCCTCGGCCCAGGCCGGCTGCCTTTCTGGCAGGAGCTTTGGCTTGACGTGGGTTACCGCCCTCGGACGCACTCGCTGCCTATGGGTGCCCAGGGTGCCGGCTCCGTGCTCCCCGTTCTCACCAGACCGGGCATTTTCCGGGTGTCCTGAGTGTCGCTTCAGTGGGACCGGCTCAGGGTGCCCATTGTGGAGCTCCCGGAGCGGCTGCAATGGTGGGGGGACGTGGTGGGGAGTGGGGAGCAGGGGGTGGTCTGTGGACACGACTCAGCAGGACGCGTGGATGGCTGCAGCGCGCGATGCCGTGCACAACGCTTGGCAGTTTGGGGGGTTTCCCCATCTTGTACCTCGGTCAGGGTCCTTCTGTGCAGCCCGGTGGGTGCCCGCGGCCGGGGGGTTTCGTGCACGCTGGAGCCGGCAGTCGGCTGGAGCGGGAGGTGGTGGAGGTGCTGGACTGGCACCCGCCTGGGCAGGATGTGCTCCGGGCTGGGTGCCGGGTGCTGCCGGGGGCAGAGGGCAGTGCCAAGGGGCAGGAAGCCTTTGGGCAGGTCCCAGCGGTGCCCCCGCATTTAGGGGGCAACATCTGGGGTAAAGCTCTTCCCTCCCAGAGCCCTGCTCGCCCTGGGATGGGGAGTCATGGTGATGCCGCCGCGGCTGCATGGTGCGGGGGGTGGCTGGGGGCAGTGGCCCCGCCGCAGCCCCGGGGCTGGGGGTCCCCCGAGTGCTGCAGGAGCCCCTCGCTCCGGGCGAGCCGTAATGATCCAACTAATCGTGTGTGACGCGGGCGGCCAGCTCGCATGATCTCATCCCGGCTAATGAGGTAAATGTCTGGCGGGGCTGAGCACCGCCACTGGAAACTTCCCCCCTAATTCATCACCCGCCGCCGAAGACGCCTGCGTCCCCTTCGCGCCCGCTCCAGCCAGTGGTAACCGGAGCCGCCGAGCACCGCACCGGCAGCGCCGCGGGGACAGAGCCGCTGATGAGGTGCGGGGGGACGGGGCCCCTCGCGCTGCCGCTGTGGGGTCGCCCCGATGAACCGCGCATGGCCCCAGGGCGACGGCGGGGAGAGGGTCCCATAGAGGGGCTGCAACGTGGAAATGGGGCTGGGGGGTACCTGCGGTGGAGGGGCCCCACTGGGCTGCTCAGTAGCACCCCCCCGGGACCCCCGCATGGACTTACAGCCCTGCGGATTGCGGGGTCCCCCAGGTGATTCCCATCGCCGTGGGTAGGATGGCAGCGTTTTCCCGGGGCCGGGAGCGGACCCCAATGGGGAACCCCCAGTTTAGCTCGGAGGAAGTCCAGGAGCTTCTGGGGGGTCCCTTTGCACAGGGGTGGCCCCTCACTAACCTCCATCCCGCCATCCCCAATGTTGGGGGTCATCCCCCCCACCAGGTCCCAACTTGCGAATGCTGGAAAATGGTTGTAGAAAATCCCGGCGGATGGAGCCGAGGCTGGGCTGAGCCCGGCATGGGCGCGGAGGCACGGTGGGGGCTGCATCAGCCAGGTAGTGACCGAGGTGGCATTAAAAAATCATTAAAAAGCTTTTTTGGCCTTTATGTCGCAGGTAACGGAGACACATCTCCTCCGGGGAAGGGCTCCGGAAGGACCGGGAAGGGACCCGGGCAGCGGGGACACGAGACCAGGGAGGGACCTGCCAAGAGCCGGGCTGAGCTCAGCCTCGGCGAGAGCGAAGAGCTGTGTCCCCGGTGTGGGGCGAGGGGACAGGCACGGGCAGTGCGCCGTGGGGCAGCCCCAAGCGCCGCCCTGCCCGCAGCCACCACCGAGGACGAGGTGTGCGGGAAAGGCAAACACACGGCGCTAATTCCTGGTACACTTCATCACCTCCCAGCAAACGGCAGCCTGGGGCCCCGCGCCGGAGGTGGGACCGAGGTGTTTAATAGCCCTCCGTATATTTTTCTTTTTTTTCCCCCCAAATTGCCTCCTAATCGTGTTTTTTGAACCCATGTTAACTTTGGGCATCCGGAGCGGGCGCAGGACAGGGCCGGGCAGCCTCCGGCGCTGCTGCCGGCGGGGAACGGGCATCCGCACTGGAGGGGCCGGGGATTAGCGCCGGGGCAGTGGGGCGGGGGACTCGCGGGGATGGGGTTTGACGCCTTCATTAAAGATGTTGGCAGAAGAGCCCGTTAACGAGCGCCGCTGTTGGCCGCGGCTCCCCGGGTGCGATGCAGCGCTGGCGGCTCGGCACGCAGGGGGCCGGGGTTGGGGGTGTTTGCGCTGGGGAGGTGCTGGGGAGGGGACGGTGGCACTGCCGGGAGCAGGGCTGGCTTCTGGGGACCACGATGGCGAAGTCACAGTGCCATCACCTGAGGGCTGGGGACGGGGACAGAGCCAGCCCCGGTCCCCCAGCGCCGCAGGACGGACTCAGCCAGGTCAAATCACGGGGAGCCCTGCGGTAGCGGAGCCGGTGGCAGCTGGGGCCTCGCCGGGGTTCTGCACCCAGCACCCCACCTCTCCGCTCCCCAAGGTCCCCGGCCAGCCCACGCCGAGCAGCTCTGCTCCGTGCCGGGGGGGGACGGTACCTCCGTCGGCACCCCCACGGCGCTGCCCAGGCGAGGGGCTGCAGCCGCACTGCTCCCACCCCGGGCTGGGCGGTGGGTCCGGCGGCCGTGAGGTGCCAGCACCCCGCTCCACCACACCACGCGGCTGCTGCAGGGACCTTTATTGGGGGGGACACGGAGGGGCGCAGGCGGCCGGGGGCTGCTCTGCTCACAGCCCCCACCACAGGGGCACATGGAGGGGTCCGGCCGCCCCCATGGCCCTGCCCCACTGCGGACCCCGCTCCCCGGGCATCCCGCAGCCCCCGGCCCCCCAGCAAACCCCCAGCGGCGTGGGGGTCTGAGGGGCGCCGTGCACCACGCCAGGGTGCAGGCTGGGCCGTGGGGCTGCGGTGGGGTTGCGGGGGCCACGGCGAGGACTGGCGGGGCGCGGAGAGAGCCGGGGCAGGGAGGACATGGGGAGGCAGCAGGAAAGCTCGGGAGAGGACGGCATCCCGGGAGGCATCTCCGGCGAAGCTCGGCCGTCTCAGATCCCTGGGGAGGGAGAGGCTGCGTCAGCCCCCGCGCACCCGGCGCTTGCCCCATGCGCCCCGTCCCCGCAGCCGGCCCCGGCAGCGCTCCCACCGTCCCACCACGTGCCACCCCCAGCCCCACCATCACCTTGGGACGCCAGGGCCTCCTCCGAGTCCACGTCGCGGTCCACTCCTGCGGGCAAGCGGAGATGCCGGGGCTGGGGGCAGGCACCGGCACGGCCCCCACCCATCCATGATACGGCCCCCTGGATAACGGGGCACCCCCAACTAACGGGGCACCCCTGGGACTGCAAGAAACTGCAGGGGACCAGGACAATCTACCCCCCCGGGAGGCTCGGGATGGCCCCGCACCCCCAGCTCTGGGCCCTGGGCTGGGTGCCGGGCAGGGTGCAGGGAGCCCGGGGGGGACGCTCAGCCGGTCAGGGGGGGACGCGGCACCGGGGCCTCACCCTCCTCCGACTCGTTGGACTGGGCCGGGACATCCACGACGGGACCTGCAGGAGGGCAGAGAGAACGGGGTCGGCACCCGACGGCACAGGAGCGGGGACCCCCGGGCTGCCCGCGGGGCAGAGCGCCGGCACCCACCGCCGCGGGCCTCGCCGGCGAGGGCATCCATGCTGAAGGAGCCGCTGTTGAGGGCATCGAGGCTGGAGGAGTCGCTGCTGAGGGACTCCCGCGTCGAGTCGTCGGCGGGCGACCGCTCCGCGCCCTCGAAGCTGACGGAGGTCAGACCTGCGGGAGAGGTGAGCAGGGCCGGGCTGCGTGTGCCGGGCAGGGGCGCGGGTGCGAGGGGGCCCTGCGCGCGGTGCAGCGCACCCCAGGGAGGGTTCATGCCCGCCGGGCAGGGGTCTGTGCGTGCATTGCGTGGTCCCTGGGCAAGGGGCAAGGGTCTGTGCACACCGGGCAGGGGTCTGTGCACACCGGGCAGGGGTCCGTGCCCATGTTGGAGGGTCCCTGCGTGCAGGGCGGGGGTCCATGCCTGCTGGGCAGGGTCAATGCCCACATGGCACAGCCCCGAGCCAGCGCCCGGCCGTGCCGTCTCACACCGACCCCAGCCCTACCTTTGCCCAGGCGCTGTGCCGAGGTGGTGAGATCACCTGGAAGAGGAGAGGGGGTGTCAGGAGGAGCCGGGGGGCAGAGACCCCGGGATCGCGCCCCCCAGCCATGCCCCAGCCGGGGGTCCGGCCACCCCTCGCCCTCCGTGGGCCCCAGACGCTCGCCGAGGGCTGCCTCCCCGTCTGGCTCCCACGTCCCCGGGCCGACGCTCACTCTCTCCGGAGGCCTCCAGCTTGGCGGGGCTGACGGGCTCTGGAAGAGACGGACAGGGGGACGTGAGCCCCGTGGCACCCACACTCTGGGTCCCACTGCCAGCCCCCCTCCAGGCCTTGGCTGGGGGGGAAACTGAGGCACAGAGCAGGCAGGTCCCAGCTCCCGGCCGGGCGATGCTGGGGGGGCTGTGTGGGGCAGGGCCCCCCCGCTGGGGCAGCCCTGGTCCCCCTACCTGGCGTCTGTCCTTCTGCAGAAAGGGCCACGTCCAGGGTGCTCGCGGGCTCTGTGGGGACACGGGGGGGCAGACACGGGCCGGGGAGCACGTCCCTGACACCACTGCCCCGGGGGATCGGGGACCGGGCCAGGGGTCCCCAGGAGTCCCCCAGCGTGAATGCAGCCTGACCCCCCCTCCCTTCAGCCAGATGGGGATCCCCCACGCTGCCGAGGGGGCTGCACCCGCCTGGACCCCCCCCAGGCACCCGGGGTGCCCCCAGCCCTCTCCCCACAGCCCCCACAGCCCCCTTACCATCGGCCATCACAGCGGCCACGACCAGGACGACCACGGCCAGCGCCGGGGCCCTGCAGAGGAGACGCAGCGTTTGGGGGACCCCTGAACCCCTGAGCACCCCTCACTGCTCCCAGTCCCCCTCCAGGGGCCCCGCAGACCCCCCAGCACCCGCACCAGCCCCTTCCTGGGGACCCCTACCTGGGTCCCCGTCCCCGCGCTGGCGTCACCCCAGCTCCGGGCAGGGCGTGGGGCTGCGGTCCCCGTCCCCGTGCTGGCGTCACCCCAGCTCCGGACAGGGCAGGCTGAGGGGACCCCAACACGAGGTGCCCGGAGGAGGTGGCCCCTCTTACGGAGCACCCCGTGCCGCAGCCCCCGGCCTCGGTGGCCCCCGTGTCCTGGCCTTGTCCCTGCCTGTGACGGAGCCGGGCTGGGGGTGCGGAGGGTGCCGGGGACCCCACAACCAGCCGGGGAGCGTCGGGGCAGCCCAGCAGTGGGGTACGGGGTAGTGGGGACCGCCGCGGGTCGGGTGCACCCCGCAGATGCCCCCCAGAGCTGCGCTGGGACCCCCCAAAGGTTCCAGGAGACGCCGCCCCAGAAGTGCCGGGAGGTGCCCCCCAGGACCCCCCCCCCGGGTCGTGCCCCCCCGGGACCCCCCAGCACCGCCCGGGAGATGCGCACCCGCGAGTGGGCAGCGTGGGGGGTCCCCGTTTCCCCTCGGCCCCCGTGCCCGGGGTGGGGGGGTCCCCGCCGTCCCCGGGGCTCACCTGCGGGGCACGGCCATGGCTGCGGCTGCGGGGGGACGCGGCGCTGCGGGAACGGGTCCGGCGCCGCCCGGGGCCGTTATAGCCGCATGGGGCTGGGGAGGAGCCAGGTGGCACCGGGCCAACCAATCCGCCGCACCGGCACCGGCACTGCGGCTCCGCCGGGCACCGGCACCGGGACCCGCACCGGGACCCGCACCGGGACCCGCACCGGCACTGCGACCCCGCACCGGGACCCGCACTGGGATCCGCACCGGCACTGCGATCCCGCACCGGGACCCGCACTGGGATCCGCACCGGCACTGCGATCCCGCACCGGGACCCGCACCGGGACCCGCACTGGGATCCGCACCGGGACCCGCACCGGCACTGCGACCCCCGCACCGGGACCCGCACCGGGACCCGGCCCCTGCCGCGCTGGGAGCCGGCGCAGCCGCGGGGACCCCCAAACCCGGACCCCCAGCAGCAATTTGGGGACCCCCAGAGCCATGGCCGGGACCCCCCAGCAGCACTTTTGGGACCCCCGAGCCATGGCCGGGACCCCCCAGCACTATTTTGGGGACCCCTGAGCCATGGCCGGGACCCCCAGCAGCAATTTGGGGACCCCTGAGCCACGACTGAGACCCCCCAGCACCGTTTTGGGGACCCCTTAGCCATGGCCGGGACCCCCAGCACCATTTCGGGGACCCCTGGGCTCAGAGCCATGGCCGGGAACTTGAACCCCCCTTCAGGGACCCCCAAGCCCAGCACCACGGCCGGGACCCCCAGCAGCACTTTGGGGACCCCCGAGCCATGGCTGGGACCCCCAGCACCGTTTTGGGGACCCCTGAGCCACGACCGAGACCCCCAGCACTATTTTGGGCACCTCAGAGCCATGGCCAGGACCCCCAGCACCATTTCGGGGACCCCAGAGCCATGGCCGGGACCCCCAGCAGCACTTTTGGGACCCCCGAGCCATGGCCGGGACCCCCAGCAGCACTTTGGGGACCCCTGAGCCATGGCTGGGACCCCCAGCAGCACTTTGGGGGACCCCCAAGCCATGGCCGGGGCCCCCAGGCACTATTTTGGGGACCCCTGAGCCATGGCTGGGACCCCCAGCACCATTTCGGGGACCCCTGAGCCACGGCTGGGACCCCCAGCAGCACTTTGGGGAGCCCCAAGCCATGGCCAGGACCCCCCCAGCACTATTTTGGGGACCCCTGAGCCATGGCTGGGACCTCCAGCACCATTCTGGGGACCCCTGATGGCCGAGACCCCCCAGCACTCTTTCGGGGACCCCCAGACCCAGCACCACAGCTGGTCCCACAGCACAGCTCTGGGAACCCCCAGATCCAGAGCCCCAGCTGTGACCCCTGCGGGGACCCCCGAGCCATGGCCGGGACCCCCAGCACCATTCTGGGGACCCCTGAGCCACGACCGAGACCCCCAGCACTATTTTGGGCACCTCAGAGCCATGGCCGGGACCCCCAGCACTATTTTGGGGACCCCCGAGCCATGGTCGGGACCCCCAGCAGCACTTTGGGGACCCCTGAGCCATGGCTGGGATGCACCGGCATCATTCCGGGGACCCCTGGGCTCAGAGCCATGGCCGGGAAGTTGAACCCCCCTTCAGGGACCCCCAAGCCCAGCACCACGGCCGGGACCCCCAGCACCTCTGCGGGGACCCCAGAGCCAAAGCCATGACCAGGACCCCCAGCACCACTTTGGGGACCCCCAACACCACTTTGGGGACCCCCAGGCCCAGCATCACAGCTGGGACCCCCCAGCACCCCTTTGGGGACCCCCAACACCACTTTGGGGACACCCAGCCCCAAACCCATGCCTGGGTACCATGGCACAGCTCTGAGGACCCCCAAATCTGGAGCCCCAGCTGGGACCCCCCCAGCACCACTTTGGGGGACCCCCAGGCCCAGCATCACAGCTGGGACCCCCAGCACCCGCAACAGGGACCCCCATGCCCGGCGCCATGGGGACCACCAGCACCCCAACACGGGGCAGCAGGACCAGCACCCCTGCATGGACTGCCAGGGCCAGGGGTGCTGGGTGCTGGGTGCTGGGCAGGGTGGGGGTACCGGGCACGGTGGGGGTGCTGGGAATGGTGGGGGGTGTTGTGCACCTTGGGGTGCTGGGCACCCTGTGCTGGGGTGCTGGCCATGGGTGTGGGGGTGCTGGGCACCTTGGGGTGCTGGGCACCCTGTGCTGGGGTGCTGGCCATGGGTGTGGGGGTGCTGGGCACCTTGGGGTGCTGGGCACCCTGTGCTGGGGTGCTGGTCATGGCGGGGGTGCTGAGCACCTTGGGGTGCTGGGCACCCTGTGCTGGGGGTGCCGGGCATGCTGGGGGTGCTGTGCACCTTGTGTTGGGGTGCTGGGCACCCCGTGCTGGGGGTGCTGTGCATGGTTGGGTGCTGAGCACCTTGGGGTGCTGGGAATGGTGGGGGTGTTGTGCACCTTGGGGTGCTGGGCACCCTGTGCTGGGGTGCTGGGCATGGGTGTGGGGGTGCTGTGCACCTTGGGGTGCTGGGCACCCTGTGCTGGGGTGCCGGGCATGGTGGGGGTGCTGTGCACCTTGTGTTGGGGTGCTGGGAATGGTGGGAGTGCTGGGCACCTTGGGGTGCTGGGCACCGCATGCTGGGGGTGCTGGTCATGGCTGTGGGCGTGCTGGGCACCTTGTGTTAGGGTGCTGGGCACCCCGTGCTAGGGGTGCTGTGCATGGTTGGGTGCTGAGCACCTTGGGGTGCTGGGCACCCTGTGCTGGGGTGCTGGGCATGGTGGGGGTGCTGGGCACCCTGTGCTGGGGGTGCTGTGCATGGTTGGGTGCTGAGCACCTTGGGGTGCTGGGCACCCTGTGCTGGGGTGCTGAGCATGGTGGGGGTGCTGGGCACCTTGGGGTGCTGGGCACCCCGTGCTGGGGGTGCGGGGCATGCTGTGGGTGCTGTGCACCTTGTGTTGGGGTGCTGGGCACCCCGTGCTGGGGGTGCTGTGCATGGTTGGGTGCTGAGCACCTTGGGGTGCTGGGCACCCCGTGCTGGGGGTGCGGGGCATGCTGTGGGTGCTGAGCACCCCTGGCCCCCCCTCGCAGCAGCCCCGGGGTCCCCCCAGCTGCCCCGGCCTCGCTTCCCCGGGGCCGCCCTGGGGGCCCCCCCCCCCCGCCGGGCTCCCCCAGGCAGGCAGCACCCCCTTCCCGGGGCGCCCCGACCCGCACAGCCGTGGCTGGGTGGGGAGGGGGCCGGGGGGTCCCGTCCCGGGGGGTCCCGTCCCTGCCCCGCACCCCCGGCAGCCCAACAAGGGGCCCTTTGTGGCCGGAGCGGCTCAATGCCGCTTTGTTCCCCGGATTAAGGGGCTGCGGGACGGGGGGCCCGCGCCCGGCTCCGGTTGCAGGGGCTGCGTGTGGGGCCGGGGGGCTCCCACCGGGACTGGGGGGTCCCGGCCCATTCCCCGTCCCACCGGGGTGCCGGTTGGCAGCGCCGGAGCAGCCGCGGGAGCTGGGGTGCTGCCAACCATCAAGCCACGCGGTCCCGCCGACCCCAGCCCCTTTATTGGGGCACCCTGGTACGGCAGAGCCCCAGCTGCCGCCGGCACAATGGGCCTTTATCCCGGCTTTGTGCCACCGCCGGGCGCCGGAACAATCTAGCCGCGTGGCCACGTCCTGCCCATCCGGCATCGCCCGTCCCTGGCACCGGCCCCACGTCCCCCCAGGATGAGCTGCCCTGGCCGGGGGTTTCTGCCGCACCCCCAAACCCGGCACCAGTGCCCTCGCCCCGGTGCGGGGCCCCGGTGAACTGGCACAGCCCCGGTGAGCCGGTACGGTGATGGTGAGCTGGTACAGCCCTGGTGAGCCAGTATGGTCCCAGTGAGCTGGTATGGTCCTGGTGAGCTGGCACAGTCCTGGCAAGCCGGCACCGTCCCTGTGAGCCGGTAAAACCCCGGGGAGCCAAAATGGTCCCAATGAGCCAGTCCACGCCCAGTGAGCTGGCACGGCCCCAGTGAGCCGGTACGGTCCTGGTGAGCTGGTACCATCCCAGTAAACCAGTATGACCCCAGCGAGCCATTAAACCCAGTAACCCAGCACAGCCCTGGTGAGCCGGCATGGCCCCGGTGAGCTGGCGTGGACCTGGTGAGCCGGCAGAGCCCCGGTGAGCTGGCACAGACCTGGTGAGCCGGCAGAGCCCTGGTGAGCTGATGCAGTCCCGGTGAGCTGGCACAGACCTGGTGAGCTGGCAGAGCCCCGGTGAGCCGGCACAGTCCCGGTGATCCAGCACAGCCCTGGTAAGCCAGCAGAGCCCTGGTGAGCTGGCACAGCCCTGGTGAGCCAGCACAGTCCCGGTGATCTGGCACAGCCCTGGTGAGCCGGCAGAGCCCTGGTGAGCTGGCACAGCCCCGGTGAGCCCGCAGAGCCCCAATGAGCTGGCACAGCCCCGGTGAGCCAGCACAGTCCCGGTGAGCTGGTACAACCCTGGTGAGCCACCACAGCCCCGGTGATCTGGCACAGTCCCGGTGATCCGGCACAGCCCTGGTAAGCCAGCACAGCCCCGGTGATCCGGCACAGTCCCGGTGAGCTGATGCAGTCCCGGTGAGCTGGTACAACCCTGGTGAGCCACCACAGCCCTGGTGAGCTGGCACAGCCCCGGTGATCCAGCACAGTCCCGGTGATCCAGCACAGCCCTGGTAAGCCAGCAGAGCCCCAGTGAGCCAGCACAGCCCCGGTGATCCGGCACAGTCCCGGTGACCCGGCAGAGCCCACCCGCCCGGATGCCCAGAACCATTCCCCCCAGCCCGCCGTGGGCGATGGGCTCCCGGGGCACCCATGGCTGGGCCCGGCTGCATGGGTGCCACCAGACCCAGGCCACGGCAGGTGCCGGGGTGCCGGCAGAGCGGGTCCCCGGTACCACCGGGTGGGGGGACACGGCTGCCCCGGCCCCCGGGGCGGACAAGGGCCCTTTGCCCGGGGCTCAATGCACCTTTGTTCGCCCGCGCTGCGCCTCGGGGATCAAAGCAGCCGGATCCTGACCCGGGGGGGGGACACGTCCAGACCCCCCCGGGGCAGCCAGCGGTGGCAGCCCCCCCCCCGGCACAGCGGGGCCGTGCCGGTGACACCCCGGTCCCCTGGCTGGGTCCCCTCTTTGGGGTGTGCTCTGCCTCCCCCCGGGGTCTCCTGTCCCCCCCTTTGGGTCCAACAGCCGGGGGGGGGTCTCGGTGCTGGGGGGGTCCCCACTGGGGGGGATTCCAGTGGGGACGTGGGGACAGGGATGGGGACAGGGGTGGTGACATGGGGACATGGGGACAGGGATGGGGACAGGGGTGGAGACATGGTGACAGGGATGGGGACAGGGGCGGGGATGGGGACGTGGGGACAGGGATGGGGACAGGGGTGGGGGTGGTGACATGGGGATGGGGACAAGAATGGGGATGGGGACATGGGGACGGGGATGGGGACATGGGGACAGGGATGGGGATGGGGACATGGGGACAAGAATGGAGATGGTGACATGGGGACAGGGATGGGTATGGTGACATGGGGACAGGGATGGGGACAAGAATGGGGATGGGGACATGGGGACAGGGACAGGGATGGGGACAAGAATGGGGATGGGGACATGGGGACAGGGATGGGAACAGGGACAGGGATGGGGACATGGGGACAGGGATGGGGATGGTGACATGGGGACAGGGATGGGGACAGGGGTGGTGACATGGGGACAGGGATGGGGATGGTGACATGGGGACAGGGATGGGGACAGGGGTGGTGACATGGGGACAGGGATGGGGATGGTGACATGGGGACAGGGATGGGGACAGGGATGGGGATGGTGACATGGGGACAGGGATGGGGACGGGGTGGGGGTGGTGACATGGGGATGGGGACAAGAATGGGGATGGTGACATGGGGACAGGGATGGGGAAGGGGAGGTGGGGTTGAGGATGGGGACCACTGGGAGCACTGGTCTTAGGCTGCACTGGGAGTGCTGGAAGCTGATGTCCCAGACAGTATTAGGAGTACTGGGAGCGCTGGGAGCACTGGTCCTGGGACAGGCCATACCAGTGGCACTGGGAGCACTGGTCCCAGACCCAAGCATACTGGAAGTACTGGTTGCATTTTTCCCAGACCCGGGAGTACTGGGAACACTGGGAACACCGGGAGTACTGGGAGCACTGGTCCCAGACCTGGGAGCACTGGGAACACTGGTGGCACTGGTCCCAGCCGCAGGAGCACTGGTGGCACTGGGAGCACTGGTCCCGGACCTGGGAGCACTGGTGGCAGTGGTGGCACTGGGAGTACTGGGAGCACTTTTCCCAGACCTGGGAGTACTGGGAGCACTGGGAGTACTGTGAGCACTGGTGGCACTGGTGGCACTGGTCCCAGCCCTGGGAGCACTGGCGGTACTGGGAGCACTGGGAGCACTGGCGGCACTGGTGGCACTGGGAACACTGGTCCCAGCCCTGGGAGCACTGGCGGCACTGGGAGCACTGGGAGCACTGGCGGCACTGGTGGCACTGGGAGCACTGGTGGCACTGGGAGTACTGGGAGCACTGGGAGCACTGGCGGCACTGGGAGCACTGGCGGCACTGGTGGCACTGGGAGCACTGGTGGCACTGGGAGTACTGGGAGCACTGGGAGTACTGGGAGCACTGGGAGCACTGGCGGCACTGGGAGCACTGGCGGCACTGGTGGCACTGGGAGCACCGGGAGCACTGGTGACACTGGGAGCACTGGGAGCACTGGCGGCACTGGGAGCACTGGCGGCACTGGTGGCACTGGGAGCACTGGAGGGACTGGGAGCACTGGCGGCACTGGGAGCACTGGGAGCACCGGCGGCACTGGGAGCACTGGTGGCACTGGGAGCACTGGCGGCACTGGTGGCACTGGGAGCACTGGCAGCACTGGGAGCACTGGCGGCACTGGGAGCACTGGTGGCACTGGTGGCACTGGGAACACTGGTCCCAGCCCTGGGAGCACTGGCGGTACTGGGAGCACTGGGAGCACTGGCGGCACTGGTGGCACTGGGAACACTGGTCCCAGCCCTGGGAGCACTGGCGGCACTGGGAGCACTGGGAGCACTGGCGGCACTGGTGGCACTGGGAGCACTGGTGGCACTGGGAGTACTGGGAGCACTGGGAGCACTGGCGGCACTGGGAGCACTGGCGGCACTGGTGGCACTGGGAGCACTGGTGGCACTGGGAGTACTGGGAGCACTGGGAGTACTGGGAGCACTGGGAGCACTGGCGGCACTGGGAGCACTGGCGGCACTGGTGGCACTGGGAGCACCGGGAGCACTGGTGGCACTGGGAGCACTGGGAGCACCGGCGGCACTGGGAGCACTGGTGGCACTGGGAGCACTGGCGGCACTGGTGGCACTGGGAGCACTGGTGGCACTGGGAGCACCGGGAGCACTGGGAGTACTGGGAGCACTGGTGGCACTGGCGGCACTGGGAGCACTGGCGGCACTGGTGGCACTGGGAGCACCGGGAGCACTGGTGGCACTGGGAGCACTGGGAGCACCGGCGGCACTGGGAGCACTGGTGGCACTGGGAGCACTGGCGGCACTGGTGGCACTGGGAGCACTGGCAGCACTGGGAGCACTGGCGGCACTGGTGGCACTGGTGGCACTGGTGGCACTGGTGACACCGGGAGCCCCGACAGCCCCGACGGCCCCGCCCCCGGGCCGGGGTCCCCCGCGCAGGCGCAGTGGCGGCGGCGGCGCGGCGCGGTCGCCGGGCGGGAGGCGGCGCTCTGGCCGGGTCCCGGCGGCGGGGCGGTGGCGCCCCCCGTCGGCGCGGCGGGGCCGGGCCCGTCCGACGGCGCCGCCGCCGCCAGGAGCCGCCGCCATCTTGTCACCCCCAGCGGAGGGGAGGCAGCGCCCCTCCCCACAGCGCCGGGCCGCGGCGCTCGGCCAGGTAGGCCCCGACCCCCGCCCCGGCCCCGGCCCCGGCCCCGGCCCCGGCCCGACCGGTGAGGGGACAGCGGGGCGCCGCGGGGGAGGGAGGGGGGACTGCGCCGGGGCGGGCGGGGGGGGGGGGGGACGGGGACGGGGAGGGGGGAGGGGAGGGCTGAGGGGGGGTGGGGGAGGGGTGCGAGCGAGGGGGAGGGGAGGGGAGGGAGGGGGGAGGGGAGCGCGTGTGTGAGAGGGGGGAGGGGGGCAGGGAGGGGAGGGGGGAGGGGGGGAGGGGCGGGGAGGGTGAAGGCCCGGGGGGGGGGGGCGGGGGGATGGGAGCGACCGTGAGGGGGTGTGGGGGGGGATGTGAGTGAGGGGGGTGTGAATGTGAGTGGGGGGTGAGTGTGATGGGGGGTGTGAGTATGGGGGGTGTGAGTGGGGGGGGTGAGAGTATGTGGGGGGGTGAGTGGGGGGTGTGAGTGTGAGTATGGGGGGGGTGAGTATGGGGGGGGTGAGTGGGGGGTGTGAGTGGGGGTGTGTGAGTATGGGGGGTGTGAGTGGGGGGGGTGAGTATGGGGGGTGTGAGTATGTGGGGGGGTGAGTGGGGGGTGTGAGTGTGAGTATGGGGGGGGTGAGTATGGGGGGGGTGAGTATGTGGGGGATGAGTGGGAGGTGTGAGTGTGAGTATGGGGGGTGTGAGTATGTGGGGGGGTGAGTGGGGGGTGTGAGTGTGAGTGGGGGTGTGTGAGTATGGGGGGTGTGAGTGGGGGGGTGAGTATGGGGGGTGTGAGTATGTGGGGGGGTGAGTGGGGGGTGTGAGTGTGAGTATGGGGGGTGTGAGTATGTGGGGGGGTGAGTGGGGGGTGTGAGTGTGAGTATGGGGGGTGTGAGTACGTGGGGGGGTGAGTGAGGGGGTGTGAGTATGGGGGGTGTGAGTGGGGGGGTGTGAGTATGGGGGGTGTGAGTATGTGGGGATGAGTGGGAGGTGTGAGTGTGAGTATGGGGGGTGTGAGTATGGGGGGTGTGAGAATGGGGGGGGTGAGTGGGGGGTGTGAGTGTGAGTGGGGGGGTGTGAGTATGGGGGGTGTGAGTATGGGGGGTGTGAGTATGTGGGGGGGTGAGTGGGGGGTGTGAGTGTGAGTATGGGGGGGTGAGTATGGGGGGGTGAGTATGGGGGGGTGAGTGGGGGGTGTGAGTGTGAGTATGGGGGGTGTGAGTATGGGGGGTGTGAGTGGGGGGTGTGAGTATCGGGGGTGCGAGTGGGGGATGTGAGTGGGGGGGTGTGAGTGTGAGTATGGGGGTCTGAGTATGTGGGGGGGTGAGTGGGTATGAGTGTGAGTGTGGGGCTGTGAGTGTGTGTGAGTGGGGGGTGTGAGTATGTGTGTGGGGTGTGAGTGAGTGTGAGTGTGGGGCTGTGAGTGTCCGTGGGGGGGTGTGAGTGTGAGTGGGGGTGTGAGCGTGGGGCCGTGAGAGCCGGTGTGAGTGTGAGTGGGTGAGGCTGTGGATGGGGGGGGGTGAGCGGGGGGGGGGTGAGTGTGGTGGTGAGTGGGAGTGGGGAGTGAGTGTCCGTGGGGTGGGGGAGGGTGGGGGGGTGAGTGGGTGTGAGGGTGAGTGGGGGGGGGGGTGAGTGGGGGGTGTGAGCGTGGGGATGAGTGTGATGGGGGGGGGGTGTGGGGTGCGGGTGTGCAGGGTGGGGGGTGTGAGTGTGATGGGGGGTGAGTGCTTGTTCATGGGGGGGGGGGGGCGAGTGTGGGTGCCTGTGGGGGTGTGAGGGTGATTGTGGGTTGTGTGGGGTGTGTGGGTGCCTGTGGGGTGTGTGAAGGTGACCATGGGTGGGTGTGGGTGCCTGTGGGGTGCATGAGGGTGAGCGTGGTTGGATGTGGGGGTGTGTGGGGTGTGTGAGGGTGAACATGGGGGTGTGTGGGTGCCTGTGGGGTGCGTGAGGGTGACTATGGGTGGGTGTGGGGTGTGTGAGGGTGATCATGGGCGTGTGTGGGGAAGTGTGGGCTGTGTGAGGGAGAACACGGGGGGGGGGGGTGGGTGCCTGTGGGGTGTGGGTGCCTGTGGGGTGTGTGAGGGTGACCATGGGTGGGTGTGGGCGCCTGTGGGGCGTGTGAGGGTGACCATGGGTGGGTGTGGGTGCCTGTGGGGCGTGTGAGGATGATCATGGGTGTGTGGGGTGTGTGAGGGTGAACACGGGGGTGTGTGGGTGCCTGTGGGGCGTGTGAAGGTGATCATGGGCGTGTGTGGGGTGCGTGAGGGAGAACACAGGGGTGTGTGGGTGCGTGAGGGTGAGCGTGGGGCAGGGCAGTGGGTGCCAGAGGCAGGAGGGGCAGCGGGGTGCGGGGGGGGAAGGATCGTGGGCGCTAGGGGTGCAGGAAGGGGGTGTCGGGGGACAGGCGCATCAGCGGGACACCCGGGGGTGGGTGCTGAGGGCTGGGGGAGCTGGGTGTCTGTGGGGCAGGGGGTGTTGGGGGGAGGCGGCAGCGTGGGGAGGGGGGCTCGCAGGGGGGGCACCCCATGGGCAGCGCTCCGAGGGGTTCCAGTGTGCCCAGCCGTGGGGGGGGTGTGGGTCTGGGTCTGCCCAGGCGTGTGCAGGGGTGTGAGTGTGCCAGGGCCGGGTCACAGGGGGGCCTGCCCCACTGCTCGGGCCCGGGGTCCCTGCGACCTTCAAGGTTGTGGGGTCGCGCTCCTGAGGGGTGCACCTGGGTGAGGTGTGGGGCAGGGAGGCGCCCCGTGTTCTGGGGGGGGTGTGGGCCGTGTCCCCTGGGGCTGTAGGCGTGAGGTGTGGGGCAGGGAGGTGCCCCATGGGGTTGCAGGACCAGGTGTGGGGCAGGGCAGCAGCGCCGTGGGGCGGGCGGACAGGGCAGGAGCCAACACCGTGTTTTATTTGTTCCCAGATTCTCGTGTTTTACTTTAACAATTCTGCTCTCCGGCGGGGGGGGCGGGGGCAGCACCTCGCTTTTGGGGACCACTCGGGCCCTTCCCGGCGCAGTCGGTCGCTGACCCGTTAGCAAAACGCAGCCGTAATTCCCGGGGAGCGCAGGGGGGAGCTGCGGTTTCTGCCGAAGCTCTCCCCGCTCACCTGCGACGAGGGCGGGAAAGAGTGGGAAGACTCTAACGAACTTTGCTTAAGGCCTTCGTTAACCGTATAGACGAAAAGCCCGTTTCTGTCCACGCTCCGCGAGTTTTTTTCTTCTACTAATTAATCCCTCCTTCTCCAGCCGTGTCGGGGTCCGGTCCCCAGCCCGGGAGCCGCATAACGTCGAAGCCCCTGAATTCTCTGGCTGGCGCCTGCCGTACCGGGATCCCAAACCCTTCGGTACACACCGATGATGAATTTTTAAAGCGTCTCCCTTAGGAAACGCCGGTCTTGGTTTGCGGTGAGCTGTGAAACCGGGTGCCGTCCCGCAGGGAGGGATCCCTCTCTGCCGCAGAGGGGGAAGAGCGAAGCCTTTGAACCGCCGTGGCAGGAAGTGCAGCGAAGCCGGCGCGAGGGAGACTGCGGCACGCCAGCGCGGTGTTTTCGGTGGCTCTCGGGTCACGCCGTGTGCTGGAAGGTGCCCTGACAGGTGCCGCGCCGTGGGTCTGTGGTCTCACCGGCGTTCCCGGCTGGCCGCGGGAGATGCTGATGGGGCAGAAGGTGCCGTCGTCACGGCTTTTAGCCGATTCCTCCTCTGAAATCTCCCTGCTTATTCCGGCCACCTTGAAACTTGCTGTGTGATGCAGAGACGACTAAATTTAGGATATCGACCCCTTCCTGCCTCCCCTCCTCCCCCAAGCCCGGCGCTGACCGCGCTCGCTCTCCCTCCCAGCCTTTCCCCCAGCAGCACCCGCTGCCCGCGGCTCTTTGGAGGAGTCCTTCGGAAACAGGGTGATGCCGAAACGCTGCCGACAACTCGGACGGCTCCCGCTCTTCGGGGACGGGAGGGTTTGTGTTGCAACAGCGCCTCGCGGCCGTTGCCAAACCTCGCTCTGCGGAGTGAGACCTCATCGCTGTCTACAACTCCCTGAAAGGAGTAGCGAGGTGGGGGTCGGTCTCTTCTCCCAAGTGACAAGCGGTAGGACGAGAGGAAACGGCCTCAAGTTGTGCCAGAGGAGGTTCAGGCTGGATATTAGGAAAAACTTCACCGAAAGGGTTGTCAAGCGCTGGAACGGGCTGCCCAGGGAGGTGGTGGAGTCACCGTCCCGGGAGGGATTTAACAGAGGTGGCGCGTGGGGACGTGGTTTAGCGGTGGAGTTGGCCGTGTTGGGTTAACGGTTGGGCTTGGTGATCTTAACGGTCTTTTCCAACCTCAATGATTCGACGATTCTATAGCCGCCGTGTATGTCTTCCCTTCAGAGCAGCCCCAAGGTTGCGAAAGTGAGGGGCGCGGGAGTGTTTTGGTGCTGCAGCCTGCCTTCTGCCACACGGTTAGGCATCGCCGGCCCCGAGCTGCGGCTTCGTGCGGGGCTGGAGATGACGGCGAGCCTCGCTGGGTCTCGCCTAGCCCGCCCTCGCCGCGGCTGTGTGCCTTAGCTGGTGGCGAGCCCCAGCTGCCGCTCTTTTTGGGAGCGTCTCCGGCTGCGGCCGCTTCCTGAGGGAGCTCTCCGGTCTGTGGGGAAGGTCTCCTCCTCCCCCAGCTTCCCTCGTCATTTTGGGGAGGACGCGGGAGGGTCCCGGCGCCGGCCGGGCAGGGGCGCAGCAGCGGGCTTTCCCCATCCTCCCCTCCGCGAGCAGCCTGCCTTCCAGCCGAGTGGAGAATCCAGGCGTTGAGGTTGGATGTGGAGCTGCTTCCAGCCTGGCTGTGGTTCCCAGGCTGCTTCTGTCCTCTTGTTTTCGACCGCGGCCGCTTCCCTCGTCATTTCAGGCCAGTGAGCTGCTCCGGTTTCTTATCCAGAGCTGGAAAGGCGGATATTAAGCTCCTGCTCTCCGTGTCTGCGTGCTCGGCTTGCCTTTCTCTGCTGCCTTCTCCAAAGTCCTGTTGACTGCGAGTTTCTTTAGTGCCGTGAAGGCTTGGAGCTTTTCCCAGAGCCCCAAAGGCGCTGTCCTGGCCGAAGAGAGCCGGCGGTCTGACCAGCGGGAAAAGCCCGGCAAATAGGGATTTGGAGAGACCCTGCCTGGCAGGGGAGACGAGCTCAGGGAGGGTTTTAGGGCAGCGCTCTCGGCGAGGGCCGTGCCGGTTCCCCCGACCACGGATGGACGGTCGGCCAGGGCCAGCTGGAGGGCGGTGGTGTGCCGTGGGACAGGGCAGGCGGCATTTCCCAACCGGGAGAGAGGTTGGAGCGTGTTCCCAAGGCCGTGCCCGCCTGTCCCCGGCTTCCTGCTGACTGCTCCTCCTGCCTGAAAGGTCACCGGTTTGCCCCAGCTCGTGTCGGGGAGCCGGCGTGGGATCCGAGCTTCTCCCGGCCCTGGAGGGGCTGTCCGGAGGGACGGGGTTGTGGCGTCACCCTCCCGGGCACGAGGGAGAGCTGCTGCATTTCGGGCTGCTCCGCTTCCCCTTTGCAGAGCGTGTGTGGAAGGGGTTTGGGGGGAGACGAGTCGGTGTCCCACCAACCGGGGACCACAGGGAGTTCGGAGCAGGCAGAGGGGACCGGTGCCGTCCCGGTGCGGAGTAGCCGGAGGCCCCAGGACTCCAGCCACCGCATCCCGGGGCCGCTTCTGGCTTCCTGGGGAGGATGATGGTGGCCTTGGCCTCGTCTGGGGGTACGGGCTTCTCGCCGGGGGCTGCGAAGCCGTGCTGGGGCTCCTCTTGGGAGCGAGCGTCGTGGGTGGGATGCTGGTGGCCCGTGGGACCGCCACGGGCAGCGCGGGGTTTCCTCCGCCCGGGTCTGTTTCTGAGCCGCGTCACTGGATGCGGTGTTGCGGCGGCACGGGGGGGACGTGGTGACCCTCAGCCCCCTTTTCCTGAGGGATTCAGAGGGGCGGCCGTGTCTGTGCTGAGGGGCAGGGGTCTGCCCAGGCAGGGGTGCTGCCCGCTCTGCCCGCCTTTCGTCAGAGGGCAGTTTAACCAACGTCGGGAGGCGCGCCGGCTCCTTCCATCTCAACGCCTCTCCGATCGCGCTCCGTACGTTCCGTTCGCGCTGCCTCGGGAAGGAGGGATGGCGCTGAGCGCTACCAAAAAAGATGAAGGACGTCGCTCTTTTAAAGAGAGACCAAACGCTGCGCCCCACTTACCTTTGTTCTTTTAGTTTAAAAATCCTCAACAGATTGCTGCCTGAGGAGGGGAGCGGGCGGCAAACTCGTGCTGCGGAAGCACGGGGAGCCGGCGAGCTGCTGCCGGTGGTTTTGAGTTAAAAAGCGGTAAGCGCGGGAAGCCCGAGAAGCCCCTGACGGTGGTTGACGTCTCCGAGACCCGGCATGCACGGAGCTGAAAGCTGCCTGAGAGCGCGTCGCTTCCATTAAAGCCTTCAGAGGGGAAAAAACCCTCTGAAATTAGCACAGAACAGAGAGGTTGGCTTTTTTCCCCGAGCTCTTCAGGTTAAAAATATTTGAAAAGTGGGGCAGGATGACAGGATTCCTGGCTTATTTCGCCAGCCTCACGTGTGAAAGCCTCAGGTGCCGGAGAACGTGCCGCGAGGAGCGAGCCTGCTTTGGCCGGAGGGGAGATCCACGGTGCCGGCACGTAAGCGACGTCGCAGTGGATCGGAGCAGGGAAGCGCTCCCCGTGGAGCCTCCTCCTGCCCTGGGACGGTGGGATGACCGCAGCCCGCCGAGCCGAGGCTCGTTAGCTGCCCGTGTGATTGCTCCCCATGCGTCGCGGGTGGGTTTCCCCTGCGTGGAGCAGAGGGTCGTGCCGAGCCTGCGGCGGTGTGGCCGTGTCCTCGGCCGCTGCCTCGTGCCCCGGGGAAGGTTCCTGCTATTTTTTCTCCCTCTCTAATCTCTCTGCGGTCGTTCTCTTCTCCCCGTCAGCACTTTTCACCCCTATCCACAATGCCAGCAATGCCGCAGCGGAAACGTCTCCTCTCTGCCGGAGTTGGCCTTGCAGGCGGGCCTGATCCTGCCCGCTGTCGGCCTTGGGAGTGCCGCCTCCCCTCGCGCTGGCTTCTCCGTGCTGGCTCATCTCCCTCGCCGCGCTGCGGGAGGATAAATGGGAACGCCGCGTCCGCCGGCTGACGCTGCCTGCGTGCCCTGGCGCGTTCTCTTTGAAGTCGGTGGCCTTGGCTCTTCCTTCTCCCTGGTCCCCTGCTCTCCTGGTTTCTTCGGAGCACGTGCTCTTCCTGCCGAGCCTTTCCTGGGGCGTTTGCTGGATGCGGGGAGCACCCCGCCGCGCGCAGAACGGCAGGATATTCTTTCTACCTCCGAACGACTTTCTTTTTGCCCTTTGCTGAGCAGAACGTCTTCGCTGCGCTGCCAGGATCGGCGCGCACGCCGTTTCCCTGAGCAGTTGCAGATGGGACCTGGTGGGAGGTTTTTTTTTCTATTTTCCGTTTCTGAGTGGTTTTTACTCCTCCCCACCCTCCCCAAACCCTGCTCCGGGCCGCAGGGTCCTGCCTGGGCTGGTGGAACCCATTCACCTGCCAGAAAACTCCTTTCTTCCCTGGGTTCGTGAGCTCCGCTCCCTCCCCTCTCGGGTCGGGCAGTGGAGGACAGCAGCCTCTGCGGCAGCGGAGGGGCCGGATCCTGTTCGTCCGAGCCCCAGCTCTGCTCGAAGGCAGCCTCCTGGCGCGGTACCAGCCGGCCAGCATCTACCTTTCAAGATGCTTATTAACCCTCGCGTAGGATATTAAAAATGCACAAGGGCCGTCTAAATGCTCGGTGCTCCTTGCTGGCCGGAGCTCCTATTAATTTGTAGACTCACCGACCGTGCTGTGCCGTGGCTTGCAGATGGCTTTGCTACGGCAGGAGCAGAGCCCGGGCTGCTGTGTCGGAATATTTTCTATTTTGGGTAAAAGACCGACTGTAAAGCTGGTTTCCCGCTGCCGAGGGAGGCAAGAGCATCCCTCCTGAGCCCACGGTCCCGACTGCCGGGTGTCTGCCAGCTCAGCACCGCGTCTTGCCCTCCTTTGGAGGGGAGCCGGCGTTTTGGCACCTGCCCGTGTTTCCCGGATGGTGTTGTTCAGCTGAAACGTTTCTTCCATGGCTGCGCATCCCCTTTCCCTGAGTGCTGCCCGGAGGAGGGAGAGCAGCTGGGCTGGCTCGCAGCGGGATTCGTGGCCCTCTCCTCCGCGGCCCAGCCGGCTGACGCGGCACATTTCGCCGCGCGGTTGCGCCTGGAGGGCTCTGGCTCGTACCGGAGGGACTGCCAGCGAGGGGAGAGCGTGCGGTCTCACCGGGGCCGGTGGGCTCCTGGAGAGCTGCTGGTGTAGTGGGTCGGGGTCTCGCTGCCGGGTCCGTGTGGCTCGCGTCGTCCCGGGTTGTCAGGGGACGGAAGAGCTCTGTCCCCCGTGTCCTTGGGGAGGTGACAGGGTTTGGCACGGAGCTCCCTGGCCTTTGCCAGGGCCGGCTCTAACCTCTGCTCGGGCTCGGCGCCGAGAGCTGCCTCCGTCCCCGCCGGGCGCCCAGGCAGAGGTCCGGTGGAAGGAGTTGAGCCGATGCCGTTGCTGCGCGGAGATGAGGTGAACGTGGGGCGATTCCCTGCGGCGCGTTGAGAGCCCGGCTGGCCATCTCCGGGGAGGAGCGCTGGAGCTGCGCAGTCAGCCGTGAGCTCGACCCCCGTACCTCCGTGGGCTGCTCCTTTGGGAAAGCAGGCGCTGTGTTTTGGGTCTGTGCAGCCTTCCGGCGGGCAGAGCTCCCTTCCCCGTCCCGGACGGGCCTGCTTTCTCCGTGCTTGTCCCCCCCGGCTCCGTGGAGTTTGGCCCCGTCTTGGCAGTGCCATCGTTTTCTGTTGGCCTCTCTGTTGTACCATTTTCCTCCCGTTGGGGAAGCAGGCTCAGGCCACGGCCAGCAGCTTCGGGGAGGAGCTGGTGGTGCTCGCTCCTGACTGCTGCGGGGCCGTTCGGAGCTGGAGAGCAGAGGGAGGTTTCTACCCTTGGCTTCATCGGCCTCCAGCGCGGGCAGAGCGGTTTGGGGGGGAGAGGACCGGGCTGGGAAGGGGCGCGAAGGAGGAGAGCCCAAATATCGGCTCTGCGGACCCCAGCGCCTGCTTCCCAGCAGAGACCTGCCGCCGGGCCAGGGGCTCGGGCTGCGGCGCTGCCGGCGGATCCCCGCGGTGCTGAGCCGCGCCGGAGGGCCCGTCAGAAGCTGCCTCCTGCCCGCCCTCGCTTTCTGCAGCCCCCCGCTCCGCTGGGGTTCTCTCGGCAGCCCCCACACGCGCCCCCTCTTTTCCCTCTTTCTCTCACAAGTGTGCCTTGGTCTCATCCCAATTCATGTGTGTTTGTATTTTTAGGGTGATTGAGGCACTGCGCCTCTGGCCGTGGAAGCATGTCGGGGCCAGTGCCGAGTCGGGCCAGGGTCTATGCAGACGTGAACACTCAGAGACCCCGCGAGTACTGGGACTACGAGTCGCACGTCGTGGAATGGGGGTACGCCTGGGAGATAGGAGGGGGAGCTACGCAGGGCCCGTGCGCGAGCGCTGCCGCCGCTCTCCTCCGCGGCGCGGGGACGAACGCCCTTCCGGAGGCCGGAGGGCAGGTCGCGGAGCCTCCGTTCCGGCCGCGCGGTGTGAGGGGTGGCACCCAGCGGAGCGGGGACCGGCGTTTTGGTTTTCGGCGTTGCCGTCCGGCGCCCGCCCAGGGGACTGCGCTGCCTGGGGCGGGCAGCGGTGGGAAGCGGGGGCCTGATTTCCCGGGGAGCCCTGGGCTCGAGCCTGCGGCTCCGCCGCAGCTTTGCAAGTGGAGCTACTTCTGTTTAAGTGTTTAAAATAGACCCGGGTGCCTGGCTTTAAGCACAGAAGTAAGCGCTTAATTAAAGAAGCGTGATGAGGGTTTGGTTTTTCCTGCTGGGAAGGATGGCTACGACGAAAGACAGCAGCCTCCGCGCCGCTGTCCCCAGAGCGCTGGTGGGAATAACGGGGAACAGCGGTGGGAAGCTTGGGAACCGGTCCTGGAGCGAAGAGGGGTTTGAAAGGACGACGGTGAAAGTCTCGTGACTTATTTTTTTTGGAGTTCCCCTGAGGACTGGAGTCTCTGAGAACTTGAAATGAAGACGACCAGTTGATTGTTTTATACGGCAGCTGGCTCGGCGATGGGCTGGGCAAAGGGCCGGCTTTGACTTCTCAGGTATTAACGTAGCGCTCGTCAGCCAGAAACGCTCCCCTGCTCGAGAGCACCTTCCTTCCCGAGCCTTCCCGGCGCTTCGGGCTGAAGGAGTGCTGCCTGCCAGGGACAGAGGCTGCTCTTTGTTCGCTAGTTGTGGTAAAACCTACCAAATAAGTCTTTTATCTGAGGCACCGAGGAGGCCGTTCCGTGCTGCGGCTGGCAGCTGTCTGTGGGGCTGCTGCCGGGGCCGGATGAGGAGCCCTCCCCGGTGCTCTCCCTCCTCTCCGTCCAGACCCCGGCTAGCCGCAACGCGCGCCGGTCGCCGGTACCGGTGACCTAGAAATGAAAAGCTTTTTATCCACGTCCAAATCCCCTGCGCCAGGCAGAGCCCTGGGGAGCCTTCAGTCTCTCCGGGACGGTAATTCCGTGTCTTCTGCGAGCGTCCTGGGTTGGTTTTTTTTCCCCCAAACTATCCTTGCAGTTAACGTTTCCCCTGACGTTGACCCCGAGCCTTCCCGTCTGGCTCCTAGTGAAGGCGAATTAATCCTCCCCATCTGTAACGCGTGGTTCGCCACGCTCCCTCTATTCGCGTGTGCCGAGCGTAACCTTAGGTTAAGGAGCGAAGCAGCCTGGCGCGGTCGGGTTGTGCCGCAGCTCCGCTGCCCGGCTGAACTCCCCTTCTTTTCCTCGAGGTGCTGACAAGTCATCTCCTGTATTGTCTCTGGTAATTATCAATTTGTGAAGTCAAGCTTTCCAGCCTGTAATTCCCTTTCTTTCCTCAATTTGTTTATCCGTATCAAACCCCCGGGGGCCCCGTGCCTTCCCTCCTTGGCGTAGCAGAAATAATTGCCGATACTTCTGCTCTTGCCTTCGGTCCCCTCAGGTGACTTTGGTTAGACCGTAGTGGATTGAAATACGTGGAGGTTTTACGGGTGAGAGCTGCTCTATTTCCTTCTGATTTCTTGTATGGAATATTTATTTTTACAAATCCTGGGGGGTGCGAGATCCTTGAGACCTCAGCGTAAAGGAGGGGTCCTAGGGGAATTTTTATGCCAGGTATTTTGTCGGTCTCTGCCCACGGCTGGTGGGCTCTGGAGTTTCAGGTGAGCTAGCCCTTGCAGCCCTCCGCCTCCCCTTCGTAACTGAGAAGCGGGAAAGGTGGAAAGGCATTGTCTCCGCACGACCCGTAGCGGAGCTGAGAGGAGAGCTAGGGCTGGGAGGGAGCGTGCCCGCGCTGGCAGTTGGCAGAGACATTTTCGGCGTGCCGGAAGGGTTTGCCCGCAGGGCTGCGGGGCGTGCAGGCGGAGGGGGGCTCTCCCCGAGCTCCCCGTAACGCCTCTGAGGTCTGGTGTCCATCTTTTCCACATGGAAACCGCCGAGCCGGCGCTCTGCTGGCAGCACTGCGCCGCTGCGGTGCTCTCCGGTCGTTCGCCGGTTGGTTTGCACGCTCCTCTGCGGCGGTAGCCGCTTCTCTCCGGCCCTAAGCACCGTGGTAAACCGCTAGCTCCCCGTTTACCGTAGGCTGACCCCCAGATCCTGACCTTCCCTTGGGAGAAGTCTTGTCTCTAAAGCGAGCAGTGCTCTTGTTTCCAGCCGGGCGCAATCTCTTCATCTCTTATTTCTCTGTTTCTCGAACAGCAACCAAGATGACTATCAGCTTGTGCGGAAACTCGGCCGCGGCAAATACAGTGAAGTCTTTGAAGCCATCAACATCACCAACAATGAGAAAGTGGTTGTGAAAATCCTCAAGGTGGGTGTGTTGGCTCACCGGTCTGTTCCTCTGCCCATCTTCTGCGTCTTCCCCTCCTTCACCTTTTCCTGCCCTCTCCGTTTGAAGCACTCCGCTGATATTCGGGTGATCTCATCTTAGCTCAGGAAAACATCGGTCCCCGAGGCAAAAGTTTCAGCTAGCTTGTCTCCTTCCCAAGCAAAGCGGAGTTACGGGGACACGGAGGGGCTTGGCTGCTGGAGCTCTGTCACTGAATTACGCTTTTCCGGGGTAATTCTTTCCAAGCAAACCCGAGGTGGGAGCGGGGAGGCGGGGGATCGCGTACGTGCGGTGGGGGCGGAAGGAAAGCCCTGCGCCCAACCTCGCATGGATGTTCCACCCGTGTCCCCTTTCCCCGCTCTGTCACCCGCTGGTGTCACCCCTGTGAAGTCGCCGCGGGTGGTGATCTCCTCCTGACCGGCGGCTGCGCCTCAGCGGCGCTCCGGGATTTACGGATGCTTTAGGGAATAGGCTTTCTGCGGGCCTGTTTTGGCTCGCGATCTCCCCGGTTCAGCACAAGTACTTGGCTTGTTCTGATCCAAGTTCATAAATTCCCCGTGCTGGATTCATGGAGCGCAGCTCCCTGCCCCAGCGAGGGCACAGGAGCCCGGAGATCTCTCCCGGGATGAGCTGAGCAGCGTCTCGCAACGGAAGGTCGTTGCAGCACGTGACGTCTCAGCCTGTACGTTGGAGCCAATTCCTGCCCTGGGGATGAGCACGGTACCCGCCTGTCCGGGCGCAGAGGGCTTCCCCAGAGCGAACGGAGTCCTGACGGATGGGCGGCCGGCAGTCCTGCTTCTCCAGTCTCATCGCTCGTTAGGCTCATGAGCCGTGCTTAGGCTCGTCAGCTTGTGGCGGCAAGCTAATTCCTGTGGTGTTACCGAGCCGTGTGTAATTATAGTCTGTAGGATGCGTGAGTTATAAAGTATGGGGACGGTCTTAAGAATATTGCCTGTGCAGGAGAAATGGTGAAGGTGGAAGGAGTATAGCAATTAAGGAACACGACAGAAATACACATTAAGAAAAGCTCGGGGCAGGTGACGAGCGAGAACGTGAGAAACGTCCTCGTTAATATATTTGCCCCGTATGCCGCCCAGCCTGTGACGGAGAGGCAGAAAGCCAGCTCGAAAGGCAGAAAGAGCATCGTGTCTTCAGAGGCAGGAGAGGCACTCAGCTCAGCTTCTCTGCGCACATCCAGAGCTGTCTCGACGTTCGCTCTGCAAGCGTGGGGGCTTTTCCCGGGCAGCTCGGGCTGGGCGCTGGTTGGGAGGCAGCACTGAGGAGTTAGGGAGACACGGAGGGGCTCGGCTGCTGGCGCTGTTTCACTGGATTATGCTTTTCTTGGGTAGCTGTTTCCAACGTTTCAGCCAAAGGTTTAACCTGGGACTTGAAGAAACTAAGCTTGCTCTTTAAAACCTTTTCCTGTAGTAAAATAATCTCCCAGCCGACTCCCAAAGGCAGGAAAGTCCTCCCTTCCTTTGGAAGCGGAGAGCCGTTAGACGGACGAGCTCACAGGATGCCATTCTCCGGGGCGGTTTGGCTGATTCAGGCACGGAATCGCGCTCCCTCCGTTCTTCCACAGGGCTGGCGTGGGGCCGGGTGACGCTGGGTAGCCCGTCAGGGGAGAGGCACCGTCCCCGGGAGGCAGAACCTCAGGGTCAGACGCGGGCTGCGCAGACCGAGAGAAGGTGCCTGCTCGTCGCGGTTTCTTTTGCACGACTTGAAGAACCTCATTCTCCTCCGCGGGTTCCCCTTCTGCGTGTACAGCCCGTCGTGCCGGAGAGGTCTGCCTGCGGGTAACCGGCTCTCGTTTTCTGTTTTATCAGCCTGTGAAAAAGAAGAAGATCAAGCGTGAGATTAAGATCCTGGAGAATCTCCGAGGAGGCCCCAACATCATCAGCCTGCTAGACATAGTGAAAGACCCAGTGGTAAGGAAGGGGAAGGGGCAGCTCTGACGCCCGCAGCCGGCGAGGTGCGAGGGAGACCTTCGGAGTCCTTCCCGCCCCGGGAGTTAAGAGTCTCTCTGAGCTCGGAGTGACTCCTTGGCCCACTTGGCATCCGTCTGGCAGCTGAAATCAGCCCGGGGAGACCTCTGCCCCTGTTCCCCGCTCGAGCACTGCTGAGACAGTAGACGAGAGGGTAGAAATGGAAGGAGATACTTCTGGCTGATCCAGCAGCGGCAGGTGGAGGAGGGCTGTGCCTACAACGCCGTCTGCTCTCGGTCCCGAAAAAGTGGCTGGGAGCAAGGGATGCCTTCTCCCCGGTGGGTTGTTTGGCTTTCAAGGGTCTTGCGCAGCGTCAGGCTGCTTTCTGTTTGCCTGTCAAACCGATGGGGCGGAGGGAGGCTTTCCTCCGCCTCGGTGCTCTGCCGTGAGATCGTTCACTCCTCCCAAAAAACACGAGGGGACAGAACGATGTTTCTTTTGTGGCGCTTCCCGGTCTCCCGGCTCTTGCCCGGGGGCGGCTTTTACTTCTGTTATCCCCGCGGAGCCGCGGTATCCCGCTGTTCCCGCTGGTTTCTAATCCGGCCAGGATTCCGGTTCGGGTCAGGGGGGCAGGCAGCGCGCAGCAGGACCCGGAGGGTCTTGGGAAACCCGCTTTTGGCAGCGGAGGTGCGAGTTTTACATGGGCAGACTGATAAAAGCCGTGGTGTTTATGTAGCGCGGCTGAATTTCTCCAAGGCCCGTGCTTTCGTACCGCCTGCCGTTCCGATTAAAAAGCTGCATTAGGATGAATTAGCAGGGCGGTTTTGAGCCGGTTTTAATCCTCTGACGGGCCGTGAGAGGCAGCTGTTTGTGGGGAGATAGCAGCGAGCGGAGGCCCTGGGGACCGGCTCTCGCTCCGCTGCTCCGTTTCCAGACGGGGTCTGCAACGCTGGTGACGTTTGGGGTGACGGATCACGTCGCAGGGAAGGAGAGCGGGCGGGTTCCACGGCCGGCGAGCGGGGCCGTGCTCTCGGGAGCTGGGGCGCAGGCTCTCGCGTCGGGGCGGGCAGCTGTTTCGGGGAGCAGCGGGCCGGAGGGGTTGCTGAGGGTGATGGCCTCTGTGCAGGTGCTGACCTGGTCTGGGTGTATTCGGGAGGGGCTGTGCTGACAGAGAGGGGGGGTTTCTCCCTGCGCACAGATCTTGGGAGTCCTGCCCGGCGGTCCAGCGTCCGGCTGCGAGGAGGAGGAGGAGATCAAAGAGAAAGGGGAAGGGGTGGGGAGAGCCCAACGAAAACAAGCCCTAGAAAAACAAGCCAGAAAACGTGGCGCGAGACCTGCGGCAGCAGCTCGCTCGGCTCCTGGGGGGGCTGCGCGCCTCCTCCACCGACGGTGTCTCCGAAAACGCCGCTCGGCTGCGGCAGTTTGGGCCGTCCCGGCCGGGGTGCGGTGGCCGGGGCTGTGCAGCTCCCGCGCTGCCCCCTTCTCCCTTCTGCCGGGGTTTGTGTGAACCCTTTGCGAGATCGGGTCGCTGCCAGCTGAGGCGAGACGTGGGAGCCCCTTTTGGGCTCTAGTGATGCTGGCAGGCACCACTCTGATAAACCGCACCTCGAGAGCTCCCTTGCTTCCCGCCTCGCCCTGACCCACTTTACTGGGTCCCGTTCAGCACCCAGAGGTGGGTGCATCGATCTGATCGCTGGAACGGGTGCGTACAAAGCGCGGCGGTGCGAAAACATAGCTCCTTCCGCGCTGGATGCTGCTAAACGCTGGGCAGCCCTCCTGAGAGCAGCTCGTGCCGCCGTGTGTGTTGCAGGACAGGCAGGACCCGGGGTGGCGAGGGCAGGAGGGCAGGAGCTCCCGCTGGGTGCCGCAGGGCCCTGGGCTGGGCGCAGGGCAGCTGCCCGCCTGCCTGCGCCCTTCTGCGCTCTCCCGCCTTGAGGAAGACTAAACTTCTCTCTTTTCTTTCTGTCTCCCGCACTGCCCTCGCTGTCCTGCAGTCTCGGACGCCTGCCCTGGTCTTTGAGCATGTCAACAACACAGACTTCAAGGTGAGCGACCGCCGCCTGTTGCAGACACCTCCGGAATCCGATGATGGTGTGGAGTATCTGGGAGAGCTCTTCCAGGCTCTGCTGCAGAGCAGGCGTCACGGCCTGGCTACCAGAGGGATTCCCGACCCGCTCTGACGCCGTCTCGTGCTGGGGAGGGAACGGCCCTCTGTTTCAGAGGCACACGGTGTCACAGAAATGCCTGGCGTCGCTGTCTCGGAGGGGCCAGGGGATTTGGGGCTGCGGCCAGCTGCTCTTTTCTACCTTTTACGCTGAAGGGCAGAGCCACGGGGACAGCGCTGCTGTTGGGGATTGTCCCCAAGTCTCTCCTCTCGGCCACGCTGCTCCAGCGGTTGGTTGGCCATCGCGGGCTTGTATTCGCAATCCGGTGTTGGCCAATTTGCCGGCTGAAAGCTTGGATTAGTTGAGCCTCGTGTCCCTGGAGCCTGGGCTGGGTGGAAGGAGGTGAGGAGGGTTATCGACACGGGCTGTAGGAGTTAGTAAACCAGCAGCTGCTTTGCCTGTGGCAGCTCAGTTCTGTTTTCAGTGAGTAATTAACACGCTGTAAGCCCTGATGTGACCCTTTTCCCACCCGGTTCTTGTCCCGGAGGCTTTGGGCTGTCTCGGGGAATTGCTCCCTGCTCGAGTTTCGCAAGGGCGCTGAGGCGTGCTCTCTCATCCTCATCCCCTGTCCTCAGGATGGGAGACTGAATCCCTCCAGGTGCCGGGTCTCAGAGCTCCCCGGTCCCCTCCTGGGTGGAAGCAGGGAGAGCACACGCGCGCTCCGAAGGTCGGTTAGCCAGACCGTGAGTCTGGCCGTTCCGTGTAGTCTGCTGGCCGTTCCTGGGTGGGGAAATTCGGGGTACAAAGCTGCCCGGGCACTGCCTGACCAGTTCAACTTCTGGGTTCAAGTCGTGGCTCCGCAAGCGTCCGCCCGGATGGCGGGTGCCTTCACGAGGGGCCCGGGTGCTGCACCTGGGAGCGTTTCATAAACACACTGTGTTTTGTTAACCTGCTTCTTGTCTTCCTTCTTCCAGCAATTGTACCAGACGCTCTCCGATTTTGACATACGGTTCTACATGTACGAAATCCTAAAGGTAAGCTCCCGGGGACGGCTGGGAAATCCAGTCCCTGAGAAAATCCTCACTCCAGCAGAGACCTGCTGCTAAATCTCCCCTGGGGTGTCGGCGTGTAGAAGTGGGAGGTAAAGAGTGGAGTCCGTTTGGCAACTAAACCCTGCTGGAACGTTGCCCGGCCGTCCACGTGGGACGGCTTCTTGGGCCACCGCGCGAGGGGCGGCTCAGAGGCAGGTGGCTGTGGAGCGTGCTAGTGAGCGGCTCGGAGTGCAAGGTCGCCGCGTCCTTGAGAAGCAGAAGCCATCTTATTTACCTTCCCCCGTATCCCCTTGCAAGAATTCTGCTTCCGCTGGGACCTGCTGCTGGAAGTGGCTTTGCTTGCAAGCTGCCGTTGGGGCCGGGGCCGTGCCGGAGCCCGCTCGGGTGGTCAGCCGGGGAGCCGAGGGCGCTGAAACTCTCTCCCAAAGCATTCCTTGCCTGTCCCAGCCGTCCCCGCCGTCAGAGAGTGGCCGGGATCGACTGCAGTGTCCCGTCTGCCGGGCTTCAGTCGGAGCAGGCGC
Source organism: Gavia stellata (assembly GCF_030936135.1). NCBI lineage: Eukaryota > Metazoa > Chordata > Aves > Gaviiformes > Gaviidae > Gavia > Gavia stellata. Next base: position 13,381 of record NC_082596.1, on the reverse strand, counting down.
TGCAGGGAGAGGGCAGCCTTTGTAGGAGGTCTCCTTCGGTGCGATGCCTCCTCCGGTGGGGCTGGCACGGGGCTGGAGAGGGAGGTGGGGTTTGCCCCCTCGCTGCCCCTCGGTCACGCTCCAGCTCTTGGGTTTGGGCTGGGCTTCGAGGGGTCGTGCCAGGGCCGGCGCAGGGGTCTGCGGCGCGGCAGACTGGTCAGACCCACGCTGCGGCGTGTTAGGGGTCCCCTCCCAGGAGAGGGGTCCACGCTAGAGGCGACTGCCCAGGACCTGCAACAGGGCCGAGGTCTGGAGATCCCCGGGGAACGCGTCCGTGCTTTTAGGACGGGCGTCACTGACGCAGGGGCTGACCTCAGTGCTGCCCGAGGCAGCCGGCTGGCTCCGTCCCAGCACAGCCTCTGGGTCTGTCCTTCACCGCCGGCCCTGCCGCCCCTGGCTGCGGGCTCTCTGCCCGATCCGGCTGCCTTGTCACGCGGAGGGAGGCTTTCTGACGGCAGTGTCCGTTCTGTCTGCAGGCGCTGGACTACTGTCACAGTATGGGGGTGATGCATCGAGACGTCAAGCCACACAACGTCATGATTGACCACGAGCACAGAAAGGTACGGTGAGGCCCCGCTGGCCCCGGATCCACCTCCCTGGGGGAAGGGGAATGCTGTGGGGCAGCGCTGGGCTGGTTCTCTCTGCCTGGGTCTTGCCTCTCGGAGGGGAGAGGGTCAGCCGTGCTCTGCTAGCTCCCGCTCTCGCTGTCACAGGGCTGAGCGGAAGCTGTGAGTGCTTAGAATCATAGAATCATTGAATCACTGAGGTTGGAAAAGACCCTTAAGATCACCGAGTCCAACCGTAAACCCAGCACTGCCGCGTCTGCCACTAAACCGCGTCCGCCACTAAACCACGTCCCCACGTGCCACCTCTACACGTCTGTTAAATCCCTCCCGGGACGGTGACTCCACCACCTCCCTGGGCAGCCCGTTCCAGCGCTTGACAACCCTTTTGGTGAAGAAATTTTTCCTAATATCCAGCCTGAACCTCCCCTGGCGCAACTTGAGGCCGTTTCCTCTCGTCCTGTCGGTAGTCACTTGGGAGAAGAGACCGACCCCCACCTCGCTACTCCTTTCAGGGAGTTGCAGAGAGCGATGAGGTCTCCCCTCAGCCTCCTCTTCTCCAGACTGAACAACCCCAGCTCCCTCAGCCGCTCCTCGAAAGTTCTCTAGACCCTTCTCCTTGTGCTCCAGACCCCTCACCAGCTCCGTCGCCCTTTTCTGGACACGCTCCAGCACCTCAATGTCCTTGTAGCGAGACCGCTCAGCTCCCGGCTAAGAGCCTTCGTGCCAGCACGAGAACCAGCAGTTTGCTTTTACCCGCTTCCTCCTGCTCCTGTTCCTGCAGGCCAGCACGGACTTATCCCACGTTTAGCTGCTGCGTTTTTGACAGCAGAACTTCCCTGGCACGCCTAACACCGCGTGGTCCTGCCCGTCTCCGGCAGCACCAGCGCTCCCGAGCCCGTATTCAGGCTGGCGAGCGTTGCCTTTAAGTCCCGGTGGGCCCTCGTTAGATCTGGGCCCCAGCAGACACCAGCGCGGGGAGGGGGCTGGATTTGCAGCTGTTTGTTTGGAAATACAGGTGACCATAAAACCCGCACCTGCGTCCAGTAAATTCCCTTTATTTGCCACCTGTTTGTGGCTTGTAAATGTAACTTTAGATTTCTTCCAGCACCTCTGTGTAGCAGCCGGCCAGCTGGGACCTCAAATAAAAAGGACTTCAAAAGGCGCCTGCTCGGACAGCGGGAGCCTGGGCGTCTCCCCGTGGCGCGGGCAAAGCCTCTCGCAGCCGGTGAACGCCCCCGTTATCAGAGCGGAGAGGGGCCGGACCCCCCGCCCCGTGCTCTTTGGGCACCGTGCCCTTTGAAACCTTCCCCGTCGTCACAGCCCGGTAGCGCCCTGCGTCGGACCGGCTGCATTTTGTTGTAACCGCCGTGCTCGCAGACGTCTGGGCCGAGCCAGTCTTCCCTTCTCCCCAGATTAATACTAAAACCACTGGAGAAGCTCTTTGTGGGCGGTGGATGTCCTATATCTCGATTTTAATAAGACTTCTGGCATAAGCCAACCAGGGAAACGTGGCTTAGATGCGTTTTCGGTACGGTAGATGTAAAGCTGCTGGAAAGGCCTAATTAGAGAGTAATTATCAATGGTTTGCTGTCGGAGTGGCAGGCAGCGCTGCGCAGGTTCCGCGGGGATTGTCCTCGGCCTGGTGTTAGTAATAACGACCTGGCTGACGGACCAGAGACCGTGGGTCGTCTGCAGGTTTAACGAGCGAGGCCGGGGAGGGCTGCAAGTCCCCTGGAGTTCGGGGCGATCCTGACGAATTTGAGAAGAGATCTGAACAAGGGGGTGAAATTCCTGAGGGCCAAATGCAAAACCCGAGTCTCCGAAGCGGGAGCAGTCGTCGGGGCCGGCGCAGGACGGGCACCGCAGGCCCCCGCGCCGGCTGAGGGGGCTTGGGGGAGCACCGGCGGTGCCGTGAGGAGGGAGGATGCCGCGCTGGACCGCGTGAGCCGTGGTGTCGCCCCCGAGATGCTCCTGGCACCTCTCCCCCTTGGCTCTGGTGCGGCCGCCGCTGTGGCACGGGGCTTCTGCGGCGGAGAGCCGCGTGTCGAAGAGGAGCAGCCGTGGGAAGCTGCGAGAAGAGGCGGGTTAATGGTTGCAAACGCGGGAGGGGCTGCTGGAGAGGCGAGGCGTTGCGGGCCCGGGGTCTGCGGCGTTGCCGGTCCCCGTGCCGATGTGCTCTCTCCCCTTCTCCTCCAGCTGCGCTTGATCGACTGGGGGCTGGCGGAGTTCTACCACCCCGGCCAGGAGTACAACGTGCGGGTGGCCTCGCGGTACTTCAAGGGACCGGAGCTCTTGGTAGATTACCAGGTACGTCCCGGCAGGGCCCGGCCCCTCATGCCGACAGCGGAGCCTGGGTGCGGAGGCGCAGGCTGGCGTCCTGCGGCTGCGGCGTCCTGCTGCCGTGCAGCCCGGGGCTCTCCCGTGCCCAGGCACGTGCCCGGTGGGTTACAACCTGCGGCTGCACGTGAGCAGGACAAGGGACGGCCCAGGTACAACTCCGGCTGGCTGGAAAGGCTCTTGAGCGATGGGTGTAACCTGCCCGGGCTGAACCTGCGCCAGGGGGTGAAATAGTTGGGGAAAGTGGGAATGAAAGAGAGTATCTCCCATCCTCCAAACAGCCCTCGAGGTGGCTGCTCTTGGCTGGTCGGCGTCTAGCTTTTCTGCCCGTGGCCGACGAGACCACGTGCGGTTCAGGGTCTGAAGCCGAAAGCCTGTCTTGGAGACGGTGCTGGGCAAAGCAGAGCCCGGAGCTGCCGGCTGTGGCAGCAGAAACCCTCCCTCTGCTCTCTGCCGTCCTCTGGGAGGGGGCTCAGCGTGTATTCCCCCTCCTGGGCCGTCCCAGTGGCCTGGTGGCTCCCGGAGCTTCGCTGACCTCCCCTCTCCCTCTCTCTCTCCTCGGCTTTTCCAGATGTACGACTACAGCTTAGACATGTGGAGTTTAGGCTGCATGCTGGCCAGCATGATCTTCCGGAAAGAGCCCTTCTTCCACGGTCACGACAACTACGACCAAGTGAGCTCCGGGGCAGCACGCTGCCCGCTCCCCCCATCACCCCCTCCTCCCGCAGACCCTCCCGGGGAACGGCGCTGGGAAGCAAACGGGCGGCACACGAGCGCCGGCATCGGAGGCTGCCGTGCTGGTTCAGTGCCGCCTCCACGTGCTGCCCCGGCTTCTCCGTCCCCTCCCCACGCCGGGGTCTGGGTGCTCCCTGCTTCTCCGATCCCTCTGCCTTCTGTCGGAGGGAGGAGTGGGTGAGCTGGCAGCTAAATCTGGGGGTGGCTGGGCTCTGGTGGTACGGGGAGGTGCTGAGAGGGGCCGTCTGCCTGACCCACGCGCTGCCGGAGGGGCCGTAGCCGAGGTGGGAGCTCAGGAGCTGCAGCGCGCTCCGTTTTGGTTACGATGCTGCTGCTGCCACGCCGGGGTTCGTGGGACGCGGCTTCGGAGCTGGCTGGCGAGAGCGGAGACGCGTTTCCCGCTCGTATCGCTCCCGTAAGCTCAGCCAGCGAACGCAGGCGTGCCCGGCGGGCCCCTAACCCCACCGCGGCCCGGAGACGGGCCTGCAGGAACCTGCCTTTGTGGGATCCGGGCTCCTCGCTGCATCCGCCCTCGGGGCGAGGAGGGGAAATCGGGCGTCTGGATCCACTCCAGCTCTGGAATGCCGGCCCTGGAGCGCCTCTGGCATCTGTTCACCCTTCCCTGCCACGAGCAGGAGCACACCGAACGCCTCTGCGCTGCTTCCAGCGGCCCCAGGGAAGGGCTGCGAGGCCTTGCCTTCGCTTTCCGCCCTGCAGAGTGCCAAGAGCGCGTCCTTCCCCAGCCACGGAGCTCCGCTGAGCTGTGTCCTCGCTGGGGGAGCGAGGGACACCTCGGGGGGGGCCCTGGGACCTGCAGGGTGGGGCTGGGCTGGGGGGAGCCCCCGTCTCTGCCGTCACCCTCAGTGTTGCCGCTTCTCCACCCTTCTGCCAGCTCGTGCGCATCGCCAAAGTGCTGGGGACAGAGGACCTGTACGACTACATCGACAAGTACAACATCGAGCTCGATCCCCGCTTCAACGACATCCTCGGCAGGTGGGTGCGCGGCCGGCGGGGGTCAGGCGGGTGGCGGTGCCCTCCCTCCCCAAATCCTCCCTCCCCACAGCCTGGCCTCGCTCCTCCCGGAGCTGGCGACTGGCCCGGCGCTGGCTGTGCTGGCCGCGGTGTCCCACCTCTGGGCGCAGAGCCGGAGAGGGCAGCGTGGGAGGTGAGCGCGAGGTGCCGGCGGCAGGGCGCGAGGCTGATGCAGCTCTCCCTCCTCCTCCTCCTCTCAGACACTCGCGGAAGCGGTGGGAGCGCTTCGTGCACAGCGAGAACCAGCACCTCGTGAGCACCGAGGCGCTCGATTTCTTGGACAAGCTGCTGCGCTACGACCACCAGACACGACTCACTGCCCGGGACGCCATGGAGCACCCCTACTTCTGTACGTCTGCCCGCACCGCTGCCTGCCCCAGCTCCTGGGCGCTGCCGCCGTCCCCTCCCTGACGTACCCTCTGCCCAGAACCCCTCTCCTCACTGCCACCGTTCACCGCCCCGACGGTTCTGCTCCTTCCGCAGTGCCCGTGGCGCAGCTCCCTCCTTGCTGGCTGCCTCCCTCTGCCCATCCAGCCCCCCGCGGGGCTGCCGCCCCATCTCGGGGGTACCGGGGAGGGGGGCGGCGAGGCCCCAGCGCTCCCCTCGGCGTGCGGGGACCCCTCACTGACACCTCTTGCCTTCCCCTCTGCCCCACAGATCCCATAGCGAAAGACCCGGCAAGGATCGGCACCGCAGCTGGACTCTCGGCCAGTAACACGCCCGTCAGCTCCTCCAGTATGTTGGCAGGTGAGTGCTCGAGCCCGTGGGGCTCCGCGACCCCCCCCAGCGCCGAGCGCCGACAGCTCTGAGCGCTCCTGACAACCCCCCTCGCTCTCTCCGGCGCAGGTATTACCTCGATGTCCGCCTCCCAGCCCATCGGCAGCCTGGCTGCCTCGCCCGTCATCTCCTCTCCCAACGCTTTGGGCTCGCCGGTTCCCGCTGCCGCCGGCGTCCAGCCCTGAACTCACCTCTCGACCGCCGGCTTCCCGCAGCGCCGAGGCCGGTGCCGCGCCTGCCTTCCGCCCTCCTGCCTGCCCCTCAAGAGCCACGGGCGCCAGCCGGCCGCCGGCAGCCCCTGCCCAGAGGCAGAAATGGGGTGTGGGGGGGGCTGCTCTGGAGTTTTATTTTTATTTCTGTTGAGTATGGAGAAAAAAGAGCAAAAATGTAGGGTCCTTTTTTTTTTTTTCTTTTTTTTTTTTTCTGTGCAGTAACAATATCACACTCTCTGGCGATGGACCAAGGCTGATCTCTGTTGTGTCTGTGTCGGGGTACGGCGTTAGCTGCATTCTTCTCATGAGGATCATGGTTAGTGATGCAACTACAGTGTAGAAATCTAAAATGAATAATAAAATTTATTTTCTATGTCCCTAACAGGACAGCAGGAGCAGCAGCTTCTTCCCGGGCGGGGCGGGCAGGGGTGGAGGGCGCGGGTGTGAGCGCCGGCAACGGACACGAGCCGGCAACGTGCGCTCGCAGCCCACAACGCCAAGCGTCTCCTGGGCCGCATCCAGAGCAGCGTGGCCAGCAGGTCGAGGGAGGGGGTTCTGCCCCTCTGCTCCGCTCTGGCGAGACCCCCCGGAGCACTGCGTCCAGCTCTGGGGTCCCCAGCGCAAGGCAGACACGGAGCGGGGCCGGAGGAGGGACACGAGAATGGTGGGAGGGCTGGAACAGCTCTGCTGCGGAGAAGGGCTGAGGGAGTTGGGGTTGTTCAGCCTGGAGAAGAGACGGCTCCGGGGAGACCTTACTGCGGCCTTTCGGTACTGAAAGGGGGCTTGGAAGAAAGACGGGGACAGACTTTTCACCAGGGCCTGCAGTGACAGGACAAGGGGCGATGGGTTTAAACTGAAAGGGGGGAGATTGAGGCTACATATAAGGGAGAGATGTTTTACGCTGAGGGTGGTGAGGCACTGGCCCAGGTTGCCCAGAGAGGTGGTGGGTGCCCCATCCCTGGGAACACCCCAGGTCAGGTTGGACGGGGCTCTGAGCAGCCTGGTCCGGTTGGAGATGTCCCTGCTCCTGGCAGGGGGTGGGACTGGATGGCCTTTAAAGGTCCCTTCCACCCCAAACCCATCTCTGTCTCTACGACAGGTGAGGACAGGAGCTCCCCGTGGGGTGAATTTCAGGCCCCACGGTGCTCGAGCCCATTTGTGCACGGAGAAGGTCCAGTCCATCCCAGCTGCTCCCCCCCCTTCCCAGACACGGAACAGGGCTGGGGCCAGGCTTGGAAAAAAAAAAGACACTTTAATCACTCGGTATTTGACAGAAACAATCTGGAAGGGTTAAAAAGTGGCTGAGTGAGACCAGAGCGAGGCTGGGGGGTCCCGGCCGCCCCCCTCCAAGGAGAGGGCAGGGCCGCGGGCACTGCAGGCAGCTGCCTGCACAGGCAGCCGCCCAGGGACGGAGCAGGCAGGGCCCAGGGCTCGCGGCCAGCACAGCCACGGCGGCCCTGAGCTCGGGGCAGGGATTGTGCCGGGGCCACCCAGAGCCTCCGCCGGCGGCCGCAGGGCTGCGGTGAGACCCCCCCCCTTGTCCCCGGGGGAGCGCGAGAGGGACGGATGGGACAGTCACAGTCCAGGGACGGTCCTTTAAAGTGCCTTAACGCAGAGGGCCGCTTAAAGCTGGGGGCTGAGGGGCAGCCAGGGCCGGAGGCCGGTTCCCGACAGCGCCGGGGCAGCCGGAGGCCGGGGAAGGCTCCGCTCCTGCCTCCCTCCTGCCCTGGCCAGGGAGTCCCCAGGGCAGAGCCGGGGCCGTCCCCCCCCCCAGCCCACCCCGGGGTGGGGGCTATTGCATTGATCCGACATTCAATTCACAAGGAGAGAAACGCCTGCCGGCTAATTCCCGACACACACCAGAAGGCGAAGGCAGCTGCCGGTGGCGGCACCTCGGCGCTGGCACCGGCACAGGCCCAGGTTCCGTGCGCCCGCTGGGCCGGGGGGGGGTCACCAGGAGGGACGGGGCCCCCCCGCCTCACTGGTTGCCTTCATAGTTGAGGACGTAGTAGTCGTGCACGTACATCAGGACGGCGATGGGCTGCCCAATGATCAGGGATATCCAGACGGCCGCGTTCCCGTAGTTACCCCTGAGGAACTTGGAGACGAACCAGGCCAGCGGGACCTGGAAGGGATGGGGCAGCGTCAGCCCCACGGCTGCCGGCAAAGGCCCCGGACCTCAGGGGCTGCGGGACCCTCCTGCAGCTCCAGCCCCCCTCATCCCGAGGCCGCTGCCCACCCCTCTCCCGGGGGACCCACAGGTGCTGCCGCCGGCGCGGGGAGCCGCGCAGCTCCGCGTACCTGAGCCGCCATCCCCATGAACGCCCAGAGCCGGAACATCTTCAGGGGGACGCTCACCAAGTACTGCGGGAAGACGGCGTCAGCTCCAGCCCCGGGGTGGGAGCTCCCGGAGCTCCAGGCAGGGAGCTGGGGGGGGGCAGGGGGGTGCCAGGCGGTCCCCCCCCCGGAGCCGGGAGGGAGCACTGACCTCGTGGAAGAAGGCAGACCCCAGGAAAACGGCTGTCTGGGCCGTCCACTTGTTGACCCCCCGCCTCAGCATGGGCTTGTAGAAGTGCCTGAGAAGCAGCCCCCCAAGTTAGCCCAGAGCCCCGGGAGCATCGCAGCCCCCGCCCAGAGCAGGGGGGGGACAAGGGGACAACCCCCTCCTGCCACCCCCACGCACCTGAGACACCACTTGTGCACAGGGATGTTCCAGTTCTGCCAGAAATAGGTCACCGACTCCGAGTTCCTGAGGAGAGAAGGCAGCGAGACGCAGCCTGAGGGAGCTGCCGCGTCCCCACAGCGCAGGGACACCCCCCCCCAAAACACCCCAACGCCTGAGCACGGCTCAACGTCCCCCCACGGGGACAGGAGGGGACATGGGGACACCGCCGCCGCCGCTCACCACCAGTCCCTGTAAAACTCCCGGTCCCCAAACTGCATCACTTCGGCCACCGCGTTCAGGCAGGAGTGGAAGAACCAGTAGAAGAAGATGAGCCAGATGAAGTGGTTGGGGACCTGGGGGGGAGGCGGAGGCCGTGGGGGGGGGGGCACTGGCTGCCCCCCACCCCCGGGGGGGGCATCAGGGGGACCTGGGGGGCAGCGGGAATACTCACGGCCAGTTTCAGGAGCCGCTCGATGATCCGGGAATAATCCATGTCCTGGAAGGCATCGGCTGCCATCACCCCTGTCCCACCAGCCCCCGTGCCAGCCCGGGAAGAGGGCAGGAGGCAGGGAGCAGAGCCGGCGGGGGACGCCGGAGCTCGGCCGGATCCCGGAGCTGGCTCGGGGCTCAGGCAGCCTCTGCCCCACTGAGGCCATGCGGGGAGTGGGGCCGGAGCCTCCGCCTGCCCCATCGCCAGTCCCTGGGGCACCCCCAGCTGCCGGGGCCCCCCCCCCATCACTCACCCGGAACGGCTTCATGGAGTTCTGGATCGTGGGCACCATCCACTGGAACAGAAAAGGCGGTTGGAACCGGCACCAGCCCCTTCCCGGGGAGGGGGGAGCGCCCTGCGTGCCCCTCCTGCCCCGTGGCGGCGGAGTGAAGCCCCCCCCGCGCCCCCCCCGCCCCGTACCTGCTGGATCAGCCCCACCAGCAGCTGGGTGAAGAAGAGCTGGAAGACAGAGGCAGCGACGGAGCCGTCAGTGGGGGCCCCCGGCCCCCCATCTCAGGGAACCCCCCCCAAATCATCCCTCCCACCTCCGGGGACCCTCATCCCCCACCCCAAACATCCCTCCCACCTCAGGGACACCCCCCCCACTTCAGGGACCCCCCCCAATCCTGCTGCCTTCGCTGTGAAGGCAGAGGGCAGGACTGCGGCCACGAGGCCCCCACCACCCTTGAGCCCAAACCGCCCCCCCCGGCAGGACCCCAACCCCAGCAGGACCCCCCAGACCCCCCCCCAGGACCCCCCCCCAATCTCTCACCATCTCGAAGAGGCGCCGGAGCAGGAAGCGTTTGCGGACGCGGGGGGAGCGGGGGAAGTTCAGCTCATAGCACAGGGTGGGCGCGAAGAGAAAGTAATAGAGATCTGCGGGGGGGGGGGGGGGGGGGCATGTGGGGGTGGGCGCCTGCAGACGCGGGGACCCCCACCGGGGTCTGGGGACCCCCCCTGAGTGGGTCGGGGACCCCCCACGTTCTGCGGGGGGGCACTTACTTCTGTAGGTGAGGTTGGCCGGGTAGGTGACCTCGCTCTTGCCCACGTCCCCGTTGGCTTTCTTGGCACCGGCCGCTGGGAGAGGGGAAGGAGCCGTGAGCCCCCCCACGCCGGGATGAGCCCCCCCCCCCCCGTGTCCTGTGTGTCCCCCCCCGGTGCCGTACCTGCGGCCGAGCCGTCCCCGGGGGCCGGGGGGGCCGTTTTCCCCTCCCTCCTCTCCCGACACCACTTATTGACGTCCCTGAAGGAGAAGAGCTTGAGGAAGATGATGGTGTAGATGATCAGGGTGAAGATGGCCCCCACTGCGGGGAGAGGGGAGGCGGTGAGAGAGGGAGGGGCAGGGCCCGATCCTGCCCCCCCCACCCCATTCCCATCTGTGTGTCCCCCCCTCACCTGGGGTGATGGAGGTGACGGCGAGCACCACGCCGGCGGGGAAGCAGAGCACGGCCAGGAGGTTGAGGGCGTGCAGGGCGGTCCCCGCCCCCTCCGAAAGGGAGCCCTGCGGGAGGGAGGGAGGGGGGGGTGAGGCGTGGGGGGGGCCACACGCACCCCCAGGCGCGGGGAGGGCGCACCCGGCCCCCCCCCGGGAGCTCACCGCTGCCAGCCGTCTCTCCAGGGCCAGGGCCGCCACCGTGAAGACGTTGGCCACTGCGAAGAGGAGGAGGAAGAGGAGGAGGAAGGCGTTAGAGGTGGCAGGACTGTGCCCCCACCGCCCCGACTCGGGGTGACGCCATCGCCAGCCCCCCCCCGAGCCCCCCCCCCAAGCCGGGGGGGGCACTCACCGATGACCAGGCAGAGGGAGGGCCAACTGTAGGGGTCTTTGAGGAAGAGGGAGACCACCTGGATGGGATCCACCAGGATACCGTACCTGCGCCGATGAGGGGGGGGGTCCTGAGCAACCGCCGCCGGCCCCCCCCCGGACACCGGGACCCCACTACGGGGCGGTGGTCCCAGACACACCCCCATTTCCCCGTGGGGAGGGTCCCTGCTCCCCCCAAGCTCCCAACGGACCCGGGGATCGACGACCCCCCCCTCCCCGCCCCCCCCAGCCCTGTGCCGGGGCTGCTCCGGAGGCCGTGGGGGGGGGACGAGGTGGGGGACGGGGTCTGTGTCCCCCCCCCGGGACCCCCCCACTCACTTGATGAGGTTTTCCAGGAAAAGCCGAGCGTTGCTCAAGACCTGGAAGAGGAAGGAGGAGCTGGGTGAGTCGGAGGGGGGGGCACAGCCCCCCCCCTCCCCGGGGACCCCCCCCCGGGGGTTGGTGACAGCTCAGGGACGCTCTTGCGTCACCGGTGCCACGAGTCTGTGCAAGGGTTGCGGCACACGGGGCGCGGTGAGTCACGCGCCAACGCCGGCCCACGTACGGCTGCCCCGGTCATCGGCCAACGCAACCGCGGGGCTGCGCCGGGGACTTCACGCCTCTACCGGGAAGCACCGAAGCCGGTGACGGCACCGGCACCGCGGACGCCTCGGTGGGCGTCGCGGTGATCGGCGGCACGAGCTGATGGGCACGCGGGCCGCGGCCGAGTCCCTTTCTGCTCACTTTCACCCGCTAATTGCGTTAAAGCCACACCGGGGGATCCGCCGTCGCCTCACCGCGCCGGATCTGGTGGCAGAGCCGCGACAGCTGCCGGAGGGGGGGTCCGTCCCGGCACGGGGGGCCCCCCACAGCCCCCCACTCACCAGCATGACCACACACCAGTTGAGGATGCCCCGGTAGTTGCTGTAGCCGCTGGCCGAGCTCAGCAGAGACTCCTGCACCTTGTGACACCTGGGGACAAATTTGGGGGGGGGACAGACGCGGCAGCGGGTCAGCGGCGTGGGGGGGACACCCCCCCCCCAGCCAGAGCCACCCCAGGGTCACCGGCAGCGGGTGGGGACACGTTTTTGGGGACACGGGGGAAGGACGTGGCTCTTGGGGGGGTGGGGGGGGGCAGAGGGCCCCCCCAGGGTGTGGGGACACCTCTTTGGCCCCCCAGGAGGGGACGGGGGTGTCCCAGCGGGGTGAGGCGGCGCCGGGGCGCGGCACAGCCCAGGGGTGCGGGCAGGGCGGGTGCCGGGTCCAGAGTCCCGGGGTGCTGTGCCCCCCCCACACCCCAGATAAGATATGGGGGGGACGGGGGGGGGGTCAGGGACTGATCCTGCCCCCGCCGCACCCCAATGGGGGGGGGGGGGGGTCGGTGCGGCCGCCCCGGGGGGTGCGGGTTCTATTTGGGGTGACCGCAGAGTCACCCACGAGCCCCACACCCCGGGGGGGGGGTGGGACCCCTCCTGCCCCCCCCCCCCCCCCAGTGTTGGGGGGGCTCCTGGGGGTTTAAGTCACCTGCGTTGGGGTCCCCGGGGGATGGGACCCCCCCCGGGTGGGGGACGGGTCCCCAACTGGGGGAAGGGGATGGGGGGACCCCCCCAAGAGTGGGGGAGTGGGGGACCCCCCCAGTGGCAGCCACTGCTGCTCGGGGGGGGGGGGGTGTTCCCAGCCCAGCACCCAGCTTGGGGGGCCCCCCCCGCCCCAAAACCCGGGGGGACCCCTCCTCCGCCCCCACCCCCCACCCGCCGAGGGGGGGCTGGAGGGGCCGATGGGTGCTCGGGGACCCTCAGGGTGCGGGACCCCCCCCGGGGGTGTCCGCAGAGGGTGACCCCCCCCACCGAGGCTGCGACTGGGGGCAGGATCGGGCCCGCGGGGGGGGGGGGACGGTCCCGGGGGAGCCCCGGGGAAAGGGGGGGGGTCAGGAGCCCCCCCCGCTGCGGGGACAGGGACACCGGGGGGGGGGACACGGGGGGGGGGGGGAGCCCCGCGGTGTCGCAAGAGGAACCGGGAGCGGCGGGGCCGGGGATGGGGCGGGGGGGTGGACACGACAGACATCGCCCCCGGGACCGGGACACGGCGCGGGGGGGGGGACACGACACAGGGGGGTCCCGGGGACACCCCGCCGCGGCCCTGCCCGGGGAGGGGGCACCGGGGACCGGCGGGGGGGGGACGACCGGGGGCCACCGGGACTAAAGGGCAGCGGGGCGGGGGGGGGGGGTGTCAGGCCGGGGTCACCCCGGGGGGGTCCCCGTGCAGGAGCGGTCCCGTCGGCGGGGCCCGGGGGGGGGGTCGGGCCCACGGTGGCGGCGGCGGGGCCCGGAGCGGGCCCGTTACCTGAAATCTTCACCGGGATCGCCGCCGCTGTCGCCCTGCGCGGGGCCGGGGGTCTGCCGCGCCGCCCCGCGCCGCCGCCGGGGCCCCCCCGGTGCCGGTGCCGGTGCCGGTGCCGCCGCGCCGCGGTCGCCCATGCTGGGCCCGGCCCTGGCAGCGCCGCCGGCCCGCGCCGCCTCCCGGCCACCGTACCGCGCCCCCCGCCCGCCACGGCCTTTGTAACCTTGGCAACGGCCCCGCCCACCCGCCGCCGCGCCCCGCCCGACCAATGGGAGGGGCGGGGAGCGGCGGGACTCCAACTCCCAGCGGCCCCCTCGGCGACACCGCCCCCCTTCCTCCTCCGCCTCCTTTGCCGTGATGGGCGGCGGAGAGAACCAATGGTGAGGA